>NC_139843.1:16359152-16481652 GCF_963691815.1 Echiichthys vipera | reverse complement strand
TTCTTGTCGCAATTCCTCTTCTTCCTTCCCTCAATCCCCTCATCCGCCCTTTTGCTCTCGCAGCGTGCAATGGATTTATTAGGAGGTATTACCATGAAGGCCTGGCGTTACCGAGCTTGCATCCTGGTGGACACAATGCAGGAAGGAGAGGAGAGGACAGGAGAGGAGGAAGAAACTTAAGAGGTAACACAAAAGCAACATTACGTGAGAGAAGGCAGGAGCAGCATGTATTCCAGGAAATACCTTTTTTATAATCTGTGTCATCGACAAGACACACAATTAGGTTTTAAAGTCCCACTCCAGACATATTTTATTTATTTATTATTTTAAAGTATATCAAAACTACCCTGCTATGATTCATATTTAGTTTAACATGGATGTCCCACATAGAAAATAAAAAAAACCTCAGAGATGGAGCTGGAAGCACATCTACTGTTTCTCCCTTATTGACAAATGTTGCATCTGGCCTCACCCCGCCCTCTGCTGCTCATGCTTGAGACTCTTCTGTAACCACTTTCTAGCTTCTACCGCAGGTTGACGAGCAGGCCCGAGCTTTCAAAAGAAGTTCATCAAGATTACTAAACATATCGGAGAGAATCAGCCATAGGCCTACATGTTGAGCCGGCCTCAGTCAGGAGGCATGGAGCCTGAGCTGCCTGTCCATGGAACTAACCTTAGCAGTCTACGAGTTATAGTTTTGTAGTTTTGTGTCCTGGACCCAGTGTCATTCAGACCCAGACTCAGATGAGGAATATGTTCAATATCAAGGAAAATCAATGCCTAGCAGTTGTATCAGAATGGTAAGTGTAGTTTGCATCTTTTATTAATTTCTGTTGTTTGTAAGCTTGTAACTGTCAGTGGCTGACAGCGATGATGACTGTGTTTTGACAGTTTGCTGTGAGCTGGAGGTTTCAGGTTTCTGTGTTGTGTCAAAATTGTTCCCCTGTTGAACAGTGCTGCATATATTACTCAGCAATTGGTTTCAAGTACATGCATATATTGTCTGAGGCATCACAGATTAGTCTGTGTCACAGCGTGCGTAGATGTATGGATGTGCTATTCAACTGGCATATATCTCTCTAGGTTTGCTCATTCATGTGTATGAAAAGGCATTTTAGTGACATACACACACCTAAAATGTTATATTGTGCCATTAATGGCATCAAAGTTACCCAGCAAAGACACAGGCCTTTCCTAAGCTCATCAAGCATCTCCCCGAGCTTTCACTTCAGCTTACTGTGCTGTGTCTGCTAGAGTCTATACTACCGAGAACAAAGCCACGGCTCTCTGAAACATCATACAGGCCAGTGCCATCCAAACCCCAACAGAACCTCTCCATCGCGCAGCTTCATTGTGCCGCCAACTTATCAGTCCATTCCTGAATAGGACGTGCTAATAGAATTATGAGAAGGGAATGAAAGGAGGAGAGAATGGCAGCGATGTTTCTGTTGAGAGCAGATTTATTTCCAGAGGAGGCGGCAGTCTCGCAGACATATGTTGTAGCCATTGTGCAGACTCCAGTCAATAAGTCCGTCGCTGACACTAAATGAACTTCCAGGCACAGAGTAAAAGCACCCAGGTGAGTCACATCCACATCTGTGACTGGGGAGCAGGCAAGAGAAGCAGTGAGAGAGAGCGATGTGAACTGCAAGAAATGCTATTTCCAGTGAGGTTTGATGCTGAGTGAGCAGGTGGAAAATTTCAAATCATACACAGACAGACAGACAGAGACACACACACACACACACACACACACACACACACACACACACACACGAGCTCCCAGCCATCTCCCACACACATACACGTTTTTATGCTGTTGTGAAGAGCATGTTTCCCCAGGAGAGAGGCCGAGGCCAGAGCAGTCTGGAAACAGCTGGACATGGCCGATCAACGCTGGTACATAGCACAGAACTTCACAGCGGAGTCAATCAGTTCAGCAGCGTGACACAATATGGTTTAATGGTTTGTAGTTCACGAGGGTCCAGTCTCACATTATTAACTTTGTCATAAAGTGCCTAAGGTCATTTAAAATGCATTTACAGGCTGTATATCACTTACAATGTCTTTCTTAAATGTGTTTTGATTCAAAACATTGATAAAGACAATCATAAAAAGTTCAAATTAAGAAACACATCATCCAAGTTTTGATATCAAACGGGTGCCATGAAAATTAGACTCTTTCTAAAGGAAAGATTCTCTTCCCAGCAGGTTCAGACAACTTTGCCGAGTGCATTCTCACTGCTATTTAGGAGACAGCTTTGTATTTTTTTCTTGGGTTTTCATTCATCATTCCGGCGCACTAAGAACATTTTCTGCCAGCATCAATAATTTGGGCAAATTACAGCATCTGAATTAGAGGGGACTGCGTGTTCTTCTCCATAGCAGCCATAATTTGCAACTGATATGATGGGTGTATTTTCACATAAATATGAAGTCTAGTGCAATTTCATGATTATCTGTTATATCTTTTTTTCCCTAAATAAATTGAGTGAAACCATTTCAATTCAAGTGTTTTAATTTCCTTTCAATTAAATCACAAGAGGTTTTTTTTGTAAAACAGCACCTCGGGGGTTTATATGCACCTCTATGTTTTATGTGCAAGCAGGAACAGTACATGCTGTGCTTCTGTGTTACTCTCACACACAAATGGCTCCACTGGGCACAGGTTACCATTGTGAACTGGGTAGATAACATGTCTGCACTTTGAGCACATGTTCAGGTTTTATATGACACACCGTTGCCCTTGGGGACATGCATATGGCAAATTGGAAATTTGGTTATCCAAACATTTTAAGGAGCCAGAGCTTCTCTGGAGCCAGAAATAATCTCATTGGCTGAGATAAACCTCAGTGGGCAACAGACAAAATACCACAGTTGGTGAGTTGATAAATTACATTGCAGATAGAAGCAAATCCCAATCAAAAAAAATAAATGATGTTTTTTCATACATACCACGGTTTTCATGGCTGAAATGTATGCCTACGTATTTACAATAATAGTTCATATTAAAGAACAGATAACAGTGAAATGCCCATCACAATCTCCCAGATCCCATGGGTTTTAGACAAAAAGTCCATAACGCAAAAAAATGTAAAATTTACTGCGCAAGAACTAGAAAAGCAATTAACGATTAAGTGAAATTATTAAAATAGCCGGTGATTCATTTTAATTGATTAATCAACTAATTTTATCCATGACATTAAGACCAGGGGACTGACATACATAGGATAAGTACAGCCAAAAGCAGAAGACCCAAAAAAAAAGCACCAACTATTCATCTTAAACAGAGTCATATATTCTACTCCCATGAGGCATTATGGTCTCTATAGAAATCATGTGTGTCGTCCTGTTTACATTACATTACATTACATTACACAAATACAAGTGCAGTGTAAACTCTTTCAAATGTGAGCACACACAGTCACAAAATCAAACATACCTAGGCTCTGAACATGTCTTAGAGCAGGTTGTATGACTCACTGACACACCCATTGTGTCTACAGCCATGCGCAGCTTCATGCCATGCACCTACAGCCTATCGCAAACTGCAGCACAGATATCCTTCTGACTTTAGAGGGGGGATGAAGGATAAAGATGAGAGTGGAGATCCCGTAACTTCCCTAGTAACTAACCATTATCCAGCTATATGGATGACAGGTGTGTGCTAGGAGGTCTGTGATGATTGGATAATGTGCGTGTGCCCCCCAGAGCCTTTCTGTGTGCTCCAAATGGCCGGCTACATGTAGATGCCATCAGATTGCTTCTGATTGAGGCTGAAGTCATCCCTCTCCTCTCCTTGTCTTTCATGTCGGCTACATTAGTGACAGGAGAGTAATCAAAGCTGCCATTAATGCTCGGCCATTTCCTCTACCCTTGACATGCAGGCCCACAGGGCAGGACTACGCTTCCACTCTACTGAAGTACAGTGTTGGGGGGCAAGGAGGCTAAAACCACCCAGCTAATGGATTTTCCCCATTTCCTGTTGCTTTGGACTTGAAAGAAAGAAAGAAAGAAAGAAAAAAAAAAACACAAAGATGGCTGGCTATGTACTGACTTATCAAGAGTGCTATTTTAGAGACATCTTTTAATCACCATAAACTCAGCCCATCTGAACCCATGGCTGTTTATTAATGTGGGAGCCCAGGTTAACATACAGATAGATCTATACTGTATGGCTGCATCATAAATAAGTCTCCTCTTGTCAAGTATCTATCATAAATGGATGATAAATATATGACATCAAGAATTTGCCTGGTTTCTGGGACATTCGTCTTTTTCTGTTCTTGAGTATCTAAAATGGAAGGAGTCCTTTCCTTTTCTCGACAAATGTTCATCCGATCGACTTGGCGGGTGTATTGCTGAGGGCCCAAGGAATGCTGGGTACAGATTGCTCACTTACGCTCGCTACAGTACATTCAAGAACAGATGAATAAAGAGAGATCGGAGACCCTAAATTGCAGCAAACTCAAACAAGCATTAGTGATGTCATTTTTTAGAAAGAACGCTTTTGTACCAGGAAATAGCGTGGTCCCAAATAGCTAGCTGTTAGGAAATGACGCATATACTAGCATTGCTAGGGGACGCAACAATGTCATGGAGTAATCGGCCCATTCTGAACAGGCACTTGGTAAAACTCAAGAACAATCAGCATGAAAAGTCAAAAACTTGAATATATAAGTCAGTGATTTTACATGCAGTTTAAAAACCTGATTATAATTAGGCTAAGGGCATACCCCGGTTTCTTAAACAGCATGTAAACACCATACCCCACGTAAAATCTGGGTTCTCATACCCCGGTTAACAGACCTAGAGAACCCAATTATTCGCTCTAGTGGGTTTTATCGTCTGTGCATGCTCCCCACTCCGCGACAGTGGCTTTTGACCTGGAAATAGAATAAACCAGGAAGCAACGACGCTGAAAAATAATAAAGCGTTACCTTTAAACTGAGGGAGGACTTCGCAACAGTAAGTAACATCTCTACCAAGAAGACCCATTTCGGTAGTAATTTTGTCCAAAAGTCGGCCGTTTGTTATTTTGACAAAGGTAAACCGGACAAAGGCTGTATTCAGTCCAGCTGTATGTTGGCGGAGAACCACCTACTGTACCGGAGGTCCAGTTACTCTCGTTATGTTCACATCACACCCCCGCTCGTGTATTCTGGGGAAACTTCAAATAACCGGGGTAAGGCCATTTTCGGGTTACTGATGTGCATGTAAACGCACTGATTGATACCACTCTCAGCAACAGCATGAGTATGGATAGCTTAGCATAGCAAGGTTTGAAAAGAAACCTATGAACACCTCTAATGATCACTAGTTGACAGTTACACCAAATACCTCCCTGTTAAACTATAACTGACTGTAGGTACATTTTGGTTTGCTAATTAGTTAGCTTTAGCGTTGCTTTTTGAAGGAACCAGGCTAGTTGTTTCCCCTCATTTTCAGTCTTTGAGCTAAGCTAAGTTAATGGGCTCTTGCTCTAGCTTCATATTTAGTACTGACATGAAAGTGGTATTGATTTTCTCATTATGAGTCTTGGCAAAAAGCGAACAATTGTATTTCCCAAAATGTCAAACAGTTCCTTTTAAATGTGTAACAACAGCTGCATTAATATTCATTGATATTTTTTACAAAAATGCTTGTAATGTGCAATAACCTGTGCATTTTGATGGAAAATGTACTAACCTGTTTACAGGATGTTTAATATGTCATTAGGATGGGATGAAATAATCCCGCCTGTATTCACCTGTAGTCCCTCACCTCACTCAACATGGCTGACAATGAGGACAGAGTGGAGCTGAATTAGACATGAAAGGATAAACCATCCATACATCCGTTAGCAACGTCCCATTAAATCCAGTTGAAGTAGCTCATTTTGCCAGGCAGCACTTCATCCTGTCTGCCTCCCACGTTGTCTCTCTCTCTCTTGCCCTCTCCCTCTCTCTCTCTCTCTCTCTCTCTCTCTCTCTCTCTCTCTCTCTCTCTCTCTCTTGTGTGACTGCTGAGCACAATTTAATTTAACTGTGCCATAACTTGTGAGTTTTACTTTAATCAATCCCAGCTTAAAATTACCCACCATCCACCACTGCGTCTGGCATGAAACATATGTCTTGTCCCAGCGCTTCAAACATGGGCTGAAACTATGTGAGTAATTAGTAATGCAACCCCCCCCCCCCCCCCCCGAAAATAAAATTCTTTCATGTCTGGATTGAAATTTACTGCTGAGACAATTAGTCTAATTATACACTTTGCCGCCTGGCTAAGAAGGCGGTGGCATGCCACTGTAGCAGGATCTAACTTGTGTGCTTCTGTGTTTCCACTTTTGATTCAGGCTATTGCGAAAGCAAAAACACAGATTGTGTAAAAATGCGCACTGATGTGATTTGGCAGCATGCTCCGGTAGGTCTGATTTATGACACACAAATCTCTGCGGATCACAGTTCACGCCTTGTAGCCAAAGTAATACACACAAGACAAGAACAGAGGAGAGGAGCATTTAAGTATTCTTCCGTTGTTTCTGGAGGGAACCACTGATGGGCAGCCAGGGCCTCAGAGTCTCAGAGCTACTACGAGAAACCCCCAAAAGTGGGTTAGCAGAGAGAGGGGGGGCGGGGGGGGGGGGGGGGGGGGGAAGAAATAATAAAAACTGTGTGGTGAAAAAAAAAAACATGACTCAGTGAGACACAAATCAAGGGATTTCGGAACACTTTAGTAAAAAATCAGCAAATGAGAGATGGGTACGACCGGCATCAAAGTGTGCTGAGCTGTGAGTGACTGCAGCCAGGGCCTGTGGTGTCCTGAAATCCAAGGGTTGAGTATGGTAAATTGATGGGTGGGGTACAACGTAGCTGTTGATGAGCAGATAGAAAACAGGACCCAGTGCCTATAAATACACAAAGGGAAACCCTGGAGCCATAAGAGTACTGTAGTATGGTGAGGGTGCAGAGAGAGGGAGGGGAGGCTTCCGTGCTGCTGGAAAAATAGAGAGATGGAGATAGATAGAGATAGAAATAAATTATGAGAGGGGGGGGGGGTGAAGAAACCAAAACACTTAGAGTACAAATCAGATGGAATGAGGAAGGTATCCAGGAGATTTAACCACAAAACAAAAAGCGACAAACTTAATCAGATCTCACTAACACCATGAGTCAGTTGTTCTGTTTCATAAGACCATAATCTTATTCCTCCAACCTCTTTTGTATTGCACCGTCATTATAACCTCACAAATGCGAGAGGATGCCGAACGGATGGACGCTGCAGGGAAGTACAATACAACACTGACCTTGTTATGTATTTATAAGGACCGTGTGGGAGGCATTATGAGAAGGGAAAAACAAGTTTTGCGAGAGGAGGAACGTTAAACGACAGATTCAGATTTTCCAGGCAGGGCTGCGAGAGTAAGTAGAGGAAAGAAACTCACAGGAGAGGACTAAAGGGACAGAGTAAAGTGAGCTTGTTTCTCCCAGCTGAATCACTCATATCATACCAGAAGAAAATGAGAAGACCAAAGTGCTGTCGGAAGGAGGGAGAACAGCGCTGGCCTCTCGTTTTTTCTACTCTCCCGAGACCAAAGGAAAAGAGGTGCGGCTGAAAAGGAGTGACGGTGAAAAGGAGTGACGCGGTGAGAAAAGAGAAGCAAGAAATGGCCTTGGGAGGGTTAGAAAAGAAGCAGAGAGGTGAATTTGGAATAAAAGCGATGAATGAGGATGAGAAGCAAAGGAAGATAAACATGCATCGTTCTGATTAAATGAGCTGTTGGCAAAGTGTGATCAGGCTGTACAACAAATATTAATGGTCCCATATTATGCGGATTTTCAGTTTCATATCTGTATTTTGGGTTTCTACTTAAAAAAATGCAGCAGCAGCTTAGTTCCTTAGTTGCATCTAGCAATATTTACTAATGATGTACACACCACAGATGCATGCACATGTTATTCAGGGAATAAAAAAGCATGGTAAAGAAGTAGACCAATGTAATTTGCATATTTAATATTTCTTAAGTCTGTTGCACTCAACTGCAGCTCTTCCATTATTGTACTGTGGAATAAAGGAGTGAATATTGGCTGAGAGCTCAGACAAACTGCTTTTAATGTTTCCTTTACACACCATGACAGATGTGAAAGCCCCTCTTCAGACTGACTAATAAATTACAAGTTGTACTCTTGTATTTAGGACAGGGAGTGTTGTGGATAGTGCATGCTGCATGTTTAAGTGCCTGCTTGAGTTGTTCATGAACAGAATTAGGGGAGGACGTGTGGAATTAAAGGTGAAAGCCCTGCCCCGTTCCAGACGCTGGGCTAAGATTTTTCCCGGATCATTACTTTGAATTATGTGACAGCCACGCCCCCTCTGAAGTCAGCTCGTGCTTGGACAAGAACTCAGACTCCAAAGCTCATATTTGAATAAGCGCTGGACAAACACCATGGATGCCCCCCCTTCTCCCCCCTCCCCCCACCCCAACGCTGCACTGAGTTAACTGAACACACAGCACAGCATCACATTTGGTAGGAAAGCTCTCGCAGCACACTAATCCGTGCCATTTTGCCAAGCTGCTTTCTCCTCGCCGGGCCTAACAATGCTGAAGTCACTTTTCCTCCCTCTCCCTCTCTCTCTTTTGCGAACAACAACAAATCATAATCCTTTGGTGAGCCCGACCATATGGTCTTTTCTTTATCCTTTCTTTATCCACACCCCACTGACATTAATAATCTGAGGACTGGGGAGATGGTATGGGGCTGAAACACTCCCAACATTCAAATAATCCTACTGTCGTTTTTTTGTACTTCTTTTAGCGGAAACTGACATTCTCATCGGAATGGATTGTTTTAAAAATCACTGATATGTGCCAATATTTTGTGTAAGTGATGAGAAAATGATTATGAGTGACAGTCCCACAGAGAATTATCACCGGAAAGTGCGGTTTTAATCAAAAATGGTGTTCTTTCAGAAAAAGCTCTGAAAGACCTATACGCTGTGCAGACAACTAGCTAGTGACCACAGTGGAGCATTTAGCAGCTGGAGAGACAGATATGTCCCCTCAGGAGTTGGTGGAAACAAAAGGAGACGAGCTAAAAGGTGGAAAAGACATGACTCCAAAAGAATGCCAACGCTTCTCTGTATCTGCTGGAGGTGTAAATAGACAACTGTTTGCTAACAGCTTCACAGTATCATTTAAAAAGTATGTACTCACATGGTTCTTTGATGTTTTGGGTAGTATCTCCGTGGTTGAATGCACTTTGGATAAAAGCATCAGCTAAATGACTGTAATGTAAGAGAGAAATGTTTAAGCTGCAGGCTAGTCCTGTTATAGGCTAGCTAGTTAGCCTAGCTAAGGAATTTTAGTGTTAAAGCTAGTGTTATTTTAGGTGCAAATGATGCCACAATGTGTAGGGGGGCAAGAAAAATGAGTCAAAATGAGTGCTAATGATACTCCTTGTCTGCTGGATGTATCAAAAAAACACTGCTTGCTAACATGTTAGCCATATCTGCTGTACAAGGTGATAATATTTCAATGTTGTGTTTACATCTTGTTGCACTGCCCCCAGTGGCTAATAACATAAATTAAAACTGCCTTCAGTCTGCACACATATAAAAAATATGCACATTTTATCTTCAGTAAATTTAGATGAGAAGATAAAGCCTTATTGTATTCTTTATCATCTTTGTCACATGACATAATGCTTGCTATTTGAGTCCATGTATAATCTATTAGGTTATTGATGTTTTTGTTTTAGCAATGAATACATTTGCATCTCATGCCAATAAAGCAAGTTTAAACTGCAATGAAACAGAATTGTTATGCACAGTTAAAATTAAAGTGTGCCAATAAAACAAGTAGGCAACTCAGTCTGAGTATATTATCGTTCCACTTAAGCTGCACATCCCAAGTGAAACTAATCACATGCTCTCACCACTTTTAAATTATGCTCAACTCTGAGACAACCAGAGGTGTTTGAGTGGAGTCTGACTGATACAGTGCATGCAACCTTTTCCATCCGGTTTCATGTCAGGCAGCAATTCATGTTGGGACTTGGGCGTTGTGGATGGCTTTTTAATCTTCCAATCTGAGGTTGGTTGCATCACTTGTTTTGACTACCCAACCTCCTTCTTCAGTGAAGCTTGGAGGGGGGGTATGCAGATATTGAATTGTCTGAGCAGAGCTTTCTACTTTAATCAAGCTCATACACTATGCAGCAGTGTGGAACAGATGTTGTTTCATCCCCATCTATACCATAGCCAGCGCGCTGACAGCTGTGGTTCACACAACCTCTTTCCCACAATAACCTTAGTCGCTGCTCTGCTGTTTGCTAATTACCTATCACAACATGCTCTCATAATACCACGTTCCTGAACGCCCCCCCTCAGAGGGCAATTCTTCTGGGGGGGGCGGGGGGAAGCCTAATTAGACTAAGTGTCCATCTGCTGAAAGGGAGAGGTGGAGGGTGAGTTGAAGAAATGAGATAAATGCAGTAAAAAAATGCGACAGACCTTGCAGTGCTATAATTAAACCTGACAATCAGGAATGTTGGAGAGTGACGGGCGAACATGGTATTTTACCTCCTGCTTTATTACAGTCTAATGATCACCCCTAAGGTGTTTTCCCTCACACTAACTACAGCTTATAAAAGGGATCCGTTTCTGCCGCCAGGACAGCATGAAGAGATGGGAAGCTTTAATGGCTGGTGAAGGTGAAGACAGAGAGTAAGGAGGAAGATCACAGGAGAAGCTCTGCAGACCAGACTGAAGCTCCGCCAAACTATAAAACGCTGGATATTTCTGTAAAAACGAGAGCTGTCTCGGCCTGCGACAGGATAACAGACACATGTATGTGAACCACAGAGCATGGCTGTTTCTTCAGGGCATCTCAGCTCTCAGATCAAGAAAAGTGAACGCACCGGTTCACTTTTTGTTTTTTAGCCCCATTCACAACAACTCTCTTTTAATCAAAGCACATTCTCCCTTCACCATCAATGAGACTAACAGCACTCTCACCCCAGACACATTGGGAGCAGTTTTATCAAACTCTGGGAACCATTATAAGTTTATTTGGTCAGAACAATCAGTGAAAATGATTATTCCAAGACAAGTGTGGTGCTGATTTATAAGACGTGAAAATGTCTCAAGAAGAACTACAGAAAAACAAAACTCATAAAATGCAAAGGTTTGAATGCTACACGCTCTTAAGCACAGAAGTAAAGGAAAAAATAATATGAAAAAATAATAAGTCAACATGCTAATGGGATGATAAGAGTCTCCTATCATGCTCATTTTCAGGTTCACCCTGATATTTTAGGTTTCAACTAGAACATGTCTAGATGTTTTAATGTCAAAAAAACACATTACTTTTCTCATACTGTCTGTTTGAATACACCTGTATTCAAACTCTGTTTGAAACAATAAGTTTTAGTACCTCTGATTGGTCAGTATTTCCAGTTCTTCACCACTCTAAGCACCCCTGTAGAGTAATTACAGCTGGGGAATGAGTCAGTGCGTTTACATGCAGTTTAAAAACCCGATTATATTCAGATTAAGGCAATACCCCAGTTTCTCAAACCTCATGTAAACACCGTACCCCGGGTGTAATCAGGGTTTTCATACCCCGGTTTACAGACCTAGCTAACTTGTTTAGTAATCAGAGTTCTCATGCATGTAAACAGTTTACCCGGAGTAATATCGTGCTTTGCAAATGTGCATGCTCCGTGGGTTATAACTCCCCCTCCCCACTCCGCGGCAGTAGCTTTTGATCCAGAAATAGAATAAACCAGGAAGCAATGGCGCCGGAAACAACGTGAAAAAAACAACAACAACACAAGCCAGGGAGGACTTTGCCGTGGCAAGTAACATCACTACCAAGAAGACCCATTTCTGACGTAATTCTGTCCAAATATCGGCCACTTGTTATTTTGAGAAAGGTGAACCGAAAGAAAAAGGTGTATTCCGACCAGCTGTATGATGGCGGAGCGACACCTACTGTACTAGAGGTAGAGTTACTCCTGTCATTTTCCCATTCTCCCCCGCTCATGTAAATGGGGGGAACTTAGATAATCTGATTATTCCCTTAACCAAGGTAAGGCCATTTTCAGGTTGCTGCAGTGCTTGTAAACACACTGAATGTAATAGCAAGGTAGCTGCACTTTCTACCTATATATAGCATAGTTTGGCATCACAACTCTACAGAAGTCCTGACGGCTTGCTTAAGGTCACACTTTGACAGTCTTAATACAGACTGTGCATTTCTCTGTGGATTGAGCATTTTGATACTTTCACAGTATTTATATAGCACCTCAACCTGCTGTATAATTTTAAATCTCACTTTTACAATATGGGACCTTTAAAGTTGTCAAAAACGATGATAAGGTTCTTTTTTTTTTAAGCCTTGTGAATATTCAGTTTGTAACCTGAGCAAAAAAAAGGCCAGTGTTTCCACTTAGTTCAAGTATACAATACCAAATACAGGACACATGACACTGCCTTACAATCGCCTTGTTCATTGACCCTTTGTAGAGATAAAAAGCTCATTTCCAGTCATGAAACACCCTCTGTGCCTCTGCTTTCAGCATCTGGTGCTCAACAAGAATGGCAGTGCGGAGGGCCGGGCCCAGGCCAGATGAGTCTATGTCTGCCGCGATTGTCACATCAGCTGTTGAGGTGTACTGTGTCGAGACAGAGAGTAAAGCCTGCGTTTGAGCGACAGCTCCTTCAAAGCAAAGAGACAAGATGACAGATGGTATTGAGGCCTGCAGTCCCACAGAAAGTCAGAGCTGGATCAGGTTTATGAGATTTTTATGGACAAGTAATTAAGCTTATTTTTTATTATTATATCTCAGAAACAATGAACGAGTTTATCAGGGATGAACTGCAACTGTGACAGGCCAAGAACGACTTGCCTCTGAGCCTACAGAGAAATGGCAGCATAGCGTTTAAAATGCATGTATTTGGCACACACACACACACACGCACACACACACACATACACACACACACACACACACACACACACGCACACACACACACACATACACACACACACACATACACACACACACACACACACACACACACACACACACACACAAACACACACACACACAAACACAGATGGCAGAGGAATTTAGCAGAGGCTTTGATATGCAGATTGGATGCTGGCTTGTCATTTCTGCTGGCTGCAACACTGTGTTATCGTTCCTTCAGCACTGCATTAGAGCTGATAACATTTACCTGAAGGGGGCAGTTGACTGATAATATCGTAAAGACATTTCTGCTCCTGGAAAGCCTGAGCGAAGACCGCGTGGAATTTTCCACAACAGTATCATTGCCAAGTGGTGCTAATATGCACAGGCCCGCACATGAGCACGCACATACAGATCAGCACATAAAGACAAAGACATCTGAACACTCTCTGTGTCCTACAACTGTATGTCCAAACTCATCAGAAGTGGCAGCAAAACAGTGACGCTCACACACAATAGGGCAAGAATATGGCGATACGATACGTATCATGAAACAGGGGTTACAATTCAAAATTTTGCAATATATTGCAATACTGAAAGTGAGGCGGCATATTGCAATTTTTCCAATCTAATCTTAAGAAATGTGTCAAAGTATAAAGAACACACCACCATATGCATACATTGTTTAATAAAATCAAATAAATAGAAGAAAAGGAGTGGATGTTCTCTAACAGACATGTCAAACTTAACGATTTTGCTAATCATCTACACTGATTAAAACTGGCAATGTGTGGTAGAATACATTACTTACTAATATCTACATTCTACATGAATCCTGATGGCTGATTACTGTAGATGGCTGAATGCCAACGGTACATTAACAGATTACTACAGTTTTTTCACCATCCCCACTAGACCACAGATTATTTGCATAAGCTTCTGTTATTACATGCTCATAGCATGTTTTTCTATAGTACATTTGGGCAATAAGTCTGCACTTCTCATCCATTACCATAACCACATCAGCCCCACATTTGGAGATGATTATCAGAGTGGGCCAGTTCACCCTTTATTTTTAATTACGGGGTATTTCAAAGCTGCTTGGTAAATAGGTCCATAACCGCTTTTAATTCAGCACATAAAATTCATTCAACACAGCGAGCCAGAAGAAGTTATTTTTGTCCTGCTTATAATAAAATGGAATATGTTTTCTACGTACATAAAAAGTGGTTTATGTTGTAGTCTTTAGGAGCCAGTGAAAAGCCTTCCATTTAGTCAATGCACAATTTACTGACAAAACACTTTTCTATCTTAATAGAATATAATTATGTTTAGGGCCTTGACAATCTGTTTGAATAAAAAGCAATGATTAGTGGGAACTGGGCCACTGAATAATACAGTTTGCATTGATACCCTATGGTATTACCTTGTCCAATATTGATCATTTTAGTTGCTGAGAATGAAAATGAGCAGGTTCATTTAAGGCACTATTCAAACCATGTGAATCTGGCAAACTGGTCCAATTGTCCAACCCTACTTTGATTTGCAAATTACATCTGTTTTCCACCATTTTTATGACATGTATGTCCTTTAAGCATCCTCTAGCAATGTTGCTCTGCTACTGCAGACCCCTTTCACCATTCATCAGGGATGAATACAGGTGTATTCGGCCTGGTATCCAGTGCCAGTGCAGCCAATTAAAATATGTTACATATCTAAGGCTCCTGTAGCATCAGGGTGTATTTTAATATATTTGTTTCATCCAAATGTTCCTCCATCTCATCTTTTAACAGGCGAACACACACACAGGGGGGCACACAGTGTGGTTGTGCTCTACATGATCCTGGTGGCCTGCAGTGTGTTAGAGTATCTGCAGGGAAGACAGTAAGGGGTCAGATAACTGAGCCTCAGGGCTCCATTTGTTCATATTCTGCACTCCAGTGTGTGTGTGTGTGTGTGTGTGTGTGTGTGTGTGTGTGTGTGTGTGTGTGTGTGTGTACTGTACTCCATGTGCTTGTGTGAGTATTTCTTTTAAACTGAATACTTGAACACACTTTATTTCTCTGTTCCTCCGACAATTTTCCTTCAGCACAAATAATACCCTGGTGAAACAATTATAACATAGGGGGGAACAGTCAAAACATTAAGCAGAGAGCAGCGCAGAGCCGTATGTGCTGCTAAATAACACATCTCTCTGTGGTTGTAATTTCAGATAAATTATTCAACTCTTTTCTCTACGTACAAAACCGATACAACAGAAAGCAATTGAACATAGACATATCCTGAGGTCAGCCGGTGCATTTACAGGCGATTATAATATTCTGCTATTATTCATGATGAGTACTCATGATGTGGAGAATGTGCAGGCTGTATTGCATTTCAAGTTCTTGTAAGTTCATTCAAGGCTGGGGAAGAGAATGTGTTTATTTGTGCATACAGTGATAATTGTGATTGATTTGAATGTATAAAAAGTGCTTGTTTATATATATACAACCTTTACTCAAATTAAAAGCATTTAAAGTATGCTAATTTATTCACAGTTGATTTCATGGATGTGCTAAGCACACACAGTAAAGGGTTTAATCACAATATGTGCTGTATATCCAGTTATTCTGGTGATAGCGCTTAAATACTTTAGTTCACGGTTCAAATGTTCTGCTCGAGTGTGTTTTGCACCATTTCCAGATTTTTTGGGCCAGCAGTTTGGGGGTTAACGTGGTTGCCACTGTGCTGCTGTGAATTTCCTCTATTTCCAAACAGAGCTGCACTCATCATCTGTGCTCTGACTGACTTGTCCTGAGGCGGTTCATCCTTTTATTTCCCGACTCAAAGTCAAAGCACTGGCACAGGAGACCTTGTGAATACAATATCACACAGCAAACAAGCGCACATGCACACATGCTGACAACAAACCACCAAACGGACAAAATATATACAGAAAGTGAGGGGGCAAAAATGTAAGTTTGTCCACAGAGGAGTCAGTCTGTTTGACATCCTTGTGTTCGGCAATACACAGGAACAATCATTGAATTGTCCTCTCTTTTATCAGTCTCGCAGTCTTTGCCTTGTTTGAGGACAACTCTGGGCAGCTTTAAGTAAGGATAATAAGGGTTTTTGTTGAGACATGCCCTCCCAATCTCCAGACAAAGCTCCCTCAATCTTATTCTGTCACCTCCCACGGCTGATGTAGCTTGATGAAACAACATACAACTCTTCTACGCAGCCAATTTCCCACTTATATTTCACATTTAACACAGACATTTCCTCCAGGCTGTTGTTTGCGCTGCTGTCAATATGTCATTGACACAAATGAGGTGACATTATGTGACTCCCGTCTCTTGTCTCCCCGACGTGTCAATCAAAAATTACTCATGGACCCGACTCAGCAGAGATATAGATCGCTCAGTGGGGAGGAGCAGTGGAAAGAGCAGATATCTCTTCTAGGAATACTTGGATTGATTTGCGCGTGACTGAGCCAACAGTCGGCTGATTGACAAGCGATACAATTAAGTGGAAGCGAGAAGGAACGGAAGACCATCATTATATCAATCATCAGTCCTTCCCCTGCCTTCCCTCGTTCATCATCTGCGTTCATCATCTAATGGGCTTTGTGCGCTCTGAGACAATTTTCACTGTAAATATTACAATCATGTCTCCCCGGTTTTACACCAGCATTAAGTCATAATGACAGAAAGACAAAAAGAAAAAACGAGAGAGACAGAAAGTGACAAAGAAATAAATACATAACAATATATAACACTAAAAAAATAACTGTGTTCTCTACACAGACACTCTTCAAAGTACTGTAAAGTACAATGCTACAGCTGGGACTCAAACACACCATATGGCACAGGTCTATGTCAGCCCGCAGAGGCGCTTGTAACAAAGGTTCTTGGTGGTCCTTAAGGGGCTCTTTTGGTGTCCCTTGCATGCATACCCTTTTAATGCAGTAAAAGGTACATGGACGTGTCTGACAGCAAAAGGCACATTATGTGTAATAGTATTATTTGAGCTTGAAGGTAGGCTTTTGAAAGTACAAAATGCTTTGTTGCTGGAGTGGTCCTCCCAAAGGGAGTGTACCTTTTCAAAGAGTAGAAAGTTTTTTTTACACAGCACAACAGAGGACCCCAAATACGGTCTCAGCTATAGCAATTTTCTCCTAGCTGCTGGGTAGAACAGCCGTACTGTAATTGGTGACCCTTTTTGGCACCAAAGCATCAAATTGAGTGTGAGTTTTGAGCAAATGTGCGCTATGATTTAGCAGGACTTGCAGGTTTTTTTGCGACTACAACAGTTAACCTAGTCTGCAATGTATTCTCATCAACTAGTTTATATATATCTAACGAAAACTTCCATATGATTTATTATGAAATGTGACGTTCTATTTAACGACGTAAAACGCCGACTGGTACGTGACCATGGATAAGTTTAGGCGACCGAAGGTGACAGTTAAGTTAAGGCACCAAAACGAGTTGTTTAAAAAAACCATTGTGGTTTGGCTTGAAACTTCAGGGACACAAACTCTAGCTTTTAGGTAACCCTAACCCTTATCTTCTAAAGGCCTATATGTTGTAAATGTTCAAGGTTTATGTGAAAATTCTGTGAAAAGTGTTTGTTCACGGGAACTATGGAAACGCCACAATTTTAGGTTTAATTCAGTCCTATTTGAGCTTAGTCATCAAACTCAGATTCATTTAGGTTACAATGTGGTGACAGAAAGTACAACCATTATGTTTTTTATCTGTCTGCTCAAGCCACACAGGGCTGGGCATCAGCCGCCGTTATTTAGTGGCATTGCTCAAATCTTCTCTGATCTCACAAGACCTGTGGTCTTAAAGATTGCAAAACACGCCTTGAGTTAGATCCCACTGAATAAGAGTGGGTTTATTCCATGTCTGGAAAACAGGCCCACAGACAGCAGCTCAGTGCGCTGATTCATCCATGTTGCATCATAGTGGACAGGTACTGTAAGCCATTTTGTGGTGTCTCAATACAGTAAAGGCGGATTCAATCTCTGTCATATATACTGACATCATGCTGAGGTGTGTTTTACTTTACTTGCCAAAACAGAGGCACCGACCATTGCATCCGATAATTATCTCTCTCTCTCTTTGAGAAAAAAGAAACAAAACAAAAACAAACAGCATTTCGAAGATGGGGGCAAGAAGGACAAAGAACACTCAGGATAAAAAAGAAACAGAGGGATAACCGATAAACAGAGAGAGAGAGAGAGAGAGAGAGAGAGAGAGAGAGAGAGAGAAAGAGAGAGAGAGAGCGAGAGAGAGAAAGAGAGAGAGAGAGAGAGACAGCAGAGCAGAGCAGCGAGAGTGCAGGTTTCCACAGATATGGATGGTTTGAGGGGTCGATCGTTACCCAGACACCGCATGCCTGCCTGCCTTCACTGCCTGATTGCCTGGAACACATTTGCATTAGAGTTGAGAGGAGCCAAGCAGAAGAGCACAGCCGGAGAAGTCTTTGATCTCTCAGCCTCTGTCTCTTTGATGCACCATGTGGAAACACACCAGCAGATTTGGGAACTAGGAGATGATGTTGGGTGTTAAGTGGAGTGTGTGTATGTGTGTGTCTGTGCGTTCGCATGTGTGATCTCTGCAAGGAAAATCATATATGTAGCGGAAATGACACTGCGAATATGTCAAGACCTTGATTGCAGTCCAAATGAACACACACACATGCCAGAATGGCTTGCCCTATTTTGTTAAAGTCAAGTTCATTGAAGCAGGAGGAAATGAAATACCCCTCCATCACCACACACACACACACACACACACAAAAACACACACACACGCGCCACCCCTTTCATTCTTGCTGTTTTTCAGGATTATCAAACATCATGGTGGCTCTGACAACCACAACTGTCAAAGCAACAGATTTGCATCCAACCCCATCACCCCGTGCTTTTTCCCGGAAAATGCCATTTCACATTTCCATCTGGGTTCAGATTCAAGGCAGTGCACCGAGATAATCTGTGGATTTTGACTCTGCGCGTGTATTGACAACACTCTCTGCCCACGTCTCCTCGTCTGTCCTTCATCCTTACCCTCCTATCTTTTCTAGCCCTTGCTCCCTCACCTCTCCTCCCTCCTCTCTTGCACTTCTCCTTTCCCATCCCTGCTCCCCTCTCACCTCTTTCGCAACTCTCCGTTTCCCAACCTGTCAGATTGATTTCAGGCTTGTTGCGTTTGGCCTGAGTTAGTGTGGTACGAATGAAGCAGTAATTACAACAGTCTCTGAATAGCTTTTCCTCCCACGGAAAAAAAACCTCGCTACCTATCATCCACAGGCTTAACCCTGGCCTCTACGCTGACATGCAGGGACCAGACAACAGTCTTGTGTAGAAAACCATTAACCCACAATTAAATTACAATCACCATAACAAAGGACGAGCGACATTTAAATCCACCAATCGAGGAGGGATTAGGAGCAAAGAGCACTTCTCTTGGGATGCGTTATCGTCTAAATATGACAGCGTGGATAAAGGAAATGTGAATTAATCAAATAATACACAGTATCTACTGTGCCAGTGGGGCAGTTTTTACAACTGTGTGGGTGTGTGTGGGGGGGGGGGGGTGCCAAGGTAAGCTTAGGTATAAAAGAAAAGAAAGTGATGCTTTCGCTCCTTTTCACCTCTCTGTGTGAGACATTAATAATGATCTGAAGTTCACTGGTTGGATTGTCTCAACTCATAATAGGATTCAGAGAGGGATGAGGCAAGGAACAGGGGTGTTGGATCACAAAGCTCACAGCAATTATACCTGGCACCATTACAGAGAAATAGCTACAGAAAAGTAATGATATAAAATGTAACCTAACCTGGATGAACAAAACTGAAACCTGAGAGGCTGCTGCCTATAGTCACGGCTGGGCGCAAAGCCAGAAAAACATACACTAAAGTATACCTTAAACTTAGCTGTTAATTTGCCCAAAACACTAAACTACATAAAAACAAAAACTGGATATTTTTTTATATTTTTCAGATGGATTTTTTTTTTGCATTACCGTAACTAATATGTGGCAAATGTAATAAGATGACAAGAGTCTACAGTCATGCTAGGATCTCTGTGAGGCTGCACTTACGCACAGTGGTGCAAAGCTAAAACAATGATGATTAACAGGTATAATGTGTACCTCGTTCACTATCTAAATTTAATGTGATCGCTACTAAGGCTGGTTACCAAAACTTCTCCAGATCTAGAAACATATGACTACTGGTTATGCTTATAACCAATCCGCGCAAGCATTCTTATTTAATGTGGCGTGTGACTGGCTCACTGCTGCTGCAGTTAAAACCCAAACAGTCTGTAGTGTGGTAAATTTGGAGTTAGCAGTTTAGCGTGCGGAGGTGCTTCCATTCACTCTATTGGTATTGGTTTAGCAGTACTAGTACTAGTTTTGTGATGTTTTAAATGATACCCAGCCCTAACGCTAACAAAAGTAACGGACAAGTAAAGACGTTGATCTATTGATGGTGCTAGATGAAAAGTCAAGGGGATCACCACCATTATTACAATTAATCCTAACAGGGACATGAATGTGTGTACCGAATTTCATGGTAATCCTGCCAACAGATGTTGAGACATATAACCACAAACCTGATAGTGGCCTAACATACAAGGCCAGGGGATCATCAAGTCATTAAGATTCATCCTATGGGCACCAAAAATATTTCAGTCCAGAGACCGGACCAAAGTAATTGGCTGACTGAACATCCACAGAGGCACACCACTCGCAAATGGCTATTGGGTTCTACATTAGCGAACAAGCAAGCAAATCACGTGTTACACAACTCATCGGATGAATCAGTTATAAAAACGACACAGGACCCCCAACATGGCCACTGAAGGATGTGTCGTGTGACCTGAAAGCCCTGTGAGGGGAAATGCCTACTCAACATTTAGCTCTGACAGAGCAGCAAGATGTCGGCCTTCAGTCGAATATCAAGGTTGTGCTGAAATGAAAGCAATTTGATATAGCCAGAGAGGAGAATGAGGAAATGAGATTGATGCTGTGAGGAGAATGAGTAGGTGGTGGGATGCGCAAAAGGAAGTCATTGTAGGTAGAAAGCTGCCTAGTGAAATGGCACTCAAGCTTTAACATGATATGAAAGAGATTGCTTTTTCTTAAAGAGGGTGGACCTCACACTGGTAGAGGAGGAGGGATGAGAGGGCAGTTTAAGCGGATGAACAATAGAGATATCGGGATAGACCACATACAACACTTACTTCATGGGTTTAAAGAGAGCCTGGCCATAGTTCTGGAAGGTCATGATGAGCTTGAGCTGAGTGCCTCCAGACTTCATTGCTGTTGAAGTGAAACAGACAACACTGCCGTTAATGATATATTATAAGATGCCACTATGAATATTTGTTATATGGTAGTAGCTATACCAAAGAAATAATAGTCATAGGTGTACAGTTTGTGGTTTTGAAAGAAATTTCTAACACCAGAGTTGGGTTTCAAACACACAAAACATTGGCCAATTTGACAAGCGAGATGTTAGCTAGTGGTGTTAGCTTGTTTGCCTAGCCGACCTTCAAAATTTAAAATGTATCTTCAAAATCAAACAAAGAAAACAAATCCTCACGTTTCACAGGCTGAGGCAATGGAATCTCTGACGTTTCTCCCGAATAAATCACTTTAATGAAATGATAAAGCTGAGGAAAACTAACAAAAAACTTTTACAAAAGCTTAACAACTTTATAATTTCCTCTAAATGAAGTAATAACTGCAGCCACTTAGCATATTAACAGGCCAGAAGTGTGGAGAAATACATAAAGTTCAGAGATAAGAGACTAACCATAACTTCATACACACAATAAATAGAGCTATATTATGTTTATATTAAACGTATTGCAATTTTGACTGACATTTGATCTGATTTCACATATTCGAGACATTGTACAATGTCATTGTACACCTGAAGCCTGAAACATCCATTTCCTTTGCAATGTTGGTGAAGCACACAGTTGTGCAAATGAGCTTGTGGCTAGATGTGTGTGTGTGTGTGTGTGTGTGTGTGTGTGTGTGTATGTGTATGTGTGTGTGTGTGTGTGTGTGTGTGTGTGTGTGTCTGTGTGTGTGTGTGTGTGTGTGTGTGTGTGTGTGTGTGTGTGTGTGTGTGTGTGTGTGTGTGTGTGTGCCTGTGCCTGTGCTCTGAAAAGACTGGGCGCTGATGTCACAGTGTTTGTTTGATGGAAAGGGAGAGTGAGGGGGTGAAGGACAGCCAGTGCTCGCCTGACGCTCTCTGTTCCTCCGCTGTTTACTCTCTCTGTGTATTCTCTGGAGGGCCCATCTCTATCTCTCTCTGTCTCTTTGTGTTTCTATTCATCCTTCTATCCTTCATGTTTTCTCCCTTTTTGTACATGACAATGCAGTCTAAAGGCGCTCGTGGGACTCGTGAGACTGGGCCCAGCGTTTTGGGCGAGGACTGTATTCAGGGCTGAAATACAGAGAAATTTGCAAAAAGGAGCAGAGCAGCCACTGTCCCTGTTCTTTCTTTTCAGCTGATCGATCGAAAACAGTGTTTTGGTGGCCTTTTGTAAAGAACAACCTTCTCAATCAATGCTCTCATTTATTTTTACATATGGGAATCAGGAGGACAAGAAAAAAATGTTTACAGAGAAAGAAATCACAAGTGAAAAGATCGATGTCTGCCTCCCCTCACCGGCTCCAGTTTGAGTGTTTCTGTGGATGTTTGGAGGCATTTTACAGGGGGCTATGAAAATAATGTTTCATTTGAACTACCTCTCACAGTAAGCAAACAGCATTTGTCGAGTATTTCATGTTGTGAAAAGGTTCACCTCTGTCTCTTTTTGGTCTCGTCAAAGTTACAGACTCTCACTATCATCTGCAATAACATTTATGTGCTGCTTTTGCACGCTACGTCTTCATGGATGAACATTGCTCAAAAGAGGTTTTACAATAATACATCCGAGAACTCCTATCCTTGCGTTTAGATAATAACCGACTGCTATTGGCTTCTATTGGTATTCTGCCCCGGGCCTGTGTTAAGGCTCTGTAATTACTGAGCCACCATGTATTTAGCTGGCTAGAGTCGCTGAGAACTGCTTCCTCGATCCACCCAGCCCGGGAGACAGAAAGCAAGAGGAAGGAAATTCAGAGAACATCTTGACTAGAAAGACAGGAAAGAAAGAAAGAAATCCTTCCTTTAGTGACCAGAAAGAGATGTCAGTTTTGTGAACAGCTAATCCTACGCCCAGAAAAACATTTAATCTTTTGCCAAAGGCCAGTTTCAGTCTCATCATTAGCAGATGAACCTGAAATCTGTAATAACTCTTCACAATGACAGCAAGATCAGCGACCTTGAGTCGACAAGCACTCTTGGAATGTGGGAGCTGGACCGGCCAAGAATCCCAATCCCCAGAAGAAAAAAAAATAAAGCAGAAATGGATTCCATATAACTGTCCCAGCGTGGATTATCGCCTCTGTCAGGTATCTACTTGCACTTGCAGCGCAAGCTTTGAGGCTTTCAGCAGAAAGCTGGATTCACCGTGTTGTCAATCACATGAAGAGCCACAGCATTTGATTTGAATCAAACCGTGATGCGTTGCCGTTTGATCTGCATCAAGCCCGGGTATTCTGTTATATTCTGCTCTGACACTTTTTGGGAATACATGAAAGGAGATTGTGTTTTATTATTTCGTCAGCCATATAAGGCAGCAGATTCAGCGCTGTTGTGCGATAGCCTGCAGCTCACTTCCATCTTCATGCATATTTGTGTGTGTGTGTGTGTGTGTGTGTGTGTGTGTGTGTGTGTTCATGTCGTCAGTGCCTGTGGCAATGAGGAGCATTATAGTTGTCCATCACTTAGCAGGACCTCTCCTCTCACTCTTAACCAGTAGACCCATGTACATTATAGGCACACAATAGCGCATAGATGCAGACCAGTCGGCCATTTCTCCTCTCCTGGTATTTTGATTGGGCTTGTAATGTGATTTAAGTTACAGATAGGCTGAAACTTTATTGTCTTTTAAAGTTAATATTCAATTTCAAAGTTGAGGCTTTGTATAAGCTTCTTATATGTTCATATTAGACATGACTTTTCACATTTTAATTCAATTCAATTCAACTCAATTTTATTATAGTGCCAAATCATAACAAAAGTTATCTCAGGACACTTTACAGAGTAGGTATGGACCACACACACTGACTTATTTATGATTTACATAGATAATGTAATCTGCTTGGTGGTAGCGGTCTGTATCACAAGTTTCATCATGATACACATATCAATTCTTTGGACAACGATACAATATTTGCTGATATCACAAAGTCTTTCCCGATACAATTTTGTTTGATTCAATTCAGGGTCAAATTAACAATCAGTCAACTCATAAAAAGCAACTCAAATATGTGATGAAAATTTGAATACTGAGACATTTAAATGAAAACCAGTCTATCATTTACAATAAAAAGAATAAATATAAAGTGCAAATTTTTTAAAAATAAAGGGGAATCTTAAAGTTCGATATTTTCACTTTCACTATTTTCACAGATTGACGTATCGTCACACTCTGAGATGATTTTTTAATGACACCACGCTTTTGGGTTCACCTAAATAAACCGATAAAACAGAAGACCGGAGGTGCTGAACGCTTCATTTTTGTTTTTTCACTCATATTTAGCCACAGAAAACACAATATACGGAGGATCTGAGGGGCCAAATTTATATCCAGCACCACAGGACAAACCCAATATGTCCAATATGAGTATGTTACAATGCTATTCAGATAAAGTGTTTACTGTTGTTCAGCTGCAGGTATTTGGGACCAAGATCTTTATGTAAATGGACTCATGGGTTCAGTCAAATCTGGCAACACTGTGACACTTTATCATACCTTTAAACTAAACTTTAACCTCAGCACTGCACAGAGAAACACCCAGGGAGTGAATTGACAAAATGACACAGGTTTAATCCATGAGCCCAACCAATATCTGTTTTCCATCAGTAGACAAGTGGCCTTGATCAAGACACTGGACTGCCTAGCTCGAGAGCAGGGTCACCGATCTAACCCCAAGCTAGTGTCATATGGCAAGCAGCCACCAACATTAACACACATTTGTTCATCTTTGCACCTCAACACATCCGGAAATGTATGTCTTGTGTCAGCCTAAAAGAACCCTTTCCTGCTGTATCAACTTGGTGTAATTTAGAACCTCCACCTGTGCACTAAAGCCCTCCTGCTGGCTGCTCTTGCCACCCAGTCCCCCCTTTTGTGTCTTATGACTCTTGTGACTCACCGACGCTGGTGATCCTCTGGGTGACCAGGTCCTTCAGGAGGGCGTCGATGACCGGATTGTGTCTGGAGTACAGCTCATATCGATTAATCCCAATGTGGAAGCGGAGCCAGTTTGGGTAGGAATCTGCAGTCAGCTCCCCTGTTGGGCCGAACTCATCCATGGTGCCTTCAGTATTCCTGGATGAGGAGAGGAAGAGGAGAAAGAGGAATGTCAGATGTCTCATGTAAATAGTGACAGGTGTTGTGCAACAGCCCATTGGGTTCATGAAACTAAACTATAAGCCTTTACATGTGATCAAACTATAAATGTTTATTTAGAGCTTGGGCTGCATTAGAGATGCTATGTGCTTTTTTTAAAACTGAATTTATGAGCTAAACGCTTTACCATGCCTGATCCTCTGCAGCTTTGGGGTCAAATCGGATGTCCGTGTTGACGTTGAACAGCGTGTCCTCGTCTGTCAGAGGTGGCGGAGATCTTTTATATAAGGGATGGTCATAGAGAGCAGACAACCTTGAACCTTTAACCGGCATGTTTTTGGCCCCTGTGGCGTCCTGAATGAACTGTCTCTTCCTGTCACCGCGTTGCCCGAGATGCTCGAGCCTCCTGAGAGCCTGCGTTTTGTCGCCTGTAACCGGGATCCTTTCCAGAGAGTGGGAGGAAACGTTCGAGCTGGGCTCGTTGCTGAAGTCCTGGAGGATCCGCAGAGTGTGCTTGTTAGGCCAGCCCTGCTTCCCCCAGCTCTGAGGCTCTTCGCTCGGCGTGTGAGAGCAAGAGCAGCCGCTGTTGCCGTGCCTCTCCAGCTTCGGTAACAAGTCTATCATTATGTGCAAGGAGCACGCGACGAGGAACACCATGAGGATCAGGACCCGGAATTTGCGCAGGAGGATCATCTTCATGGTCTCCCTTTTGAGCAGATGTGAGTATTTACTGCAAATGATGAGCACGCAGATGAACAAGCTGACTACATCGCTGATGATGTTTATTAGACTGGACGCCAATCTAATGAAATATACATTAAACACGTAGGAGCCATCTTCACTTGCCGTCTTGAGTAAAGGATTCAGTGTTCAGCCTTTTTTATTTTCAACATCAGAGTCCTGCTTCGTTCGCGCGGGTGTCCAGGAGGGTTTCAGAAGCGCAAAATCATCCGCAAGCGTCCAGGTGAAACACGTTGAGTCGGTTCGGACCAACGGTGGATTTGCGCAAGCCACATGACGCTTTTCCCCGTCGAACACCAAGGATCTCTGGAGTACACAGAGCGGCGGACAAGTGAGTGTAGGATCCCAAAGCAGCTGTGATACGCGGGCGAAACGATCCGTTAAAACGTGCGTGTCCAAGAGGTTCGAGGGCGCGCATCGGTGTCACCATCCAACCTTCTCGATCCTGTCCGGGGGGCGGGGAGGGGAGAGCGGCAGCCGCGGATCAGCTGGGACTTCGCCCCGGAGGAAGAAAAAGAAATGTACGGAAAGTGCAAGCTCTTCACATTAAAAAAAAAAAAGCTTTTCGGGAAAGTCCCCGAAAAGTAGTGTGTGCTCTCATCCACCTCGGCGATGCGTAATTTCCGTCACATCGAGTCCCGACTAATCACCCGAGGCGAGCCAGCGGAATAAACTGCACAGGTAACAGGAGATAGAGATCCTCCCGCAGGCCCGGACAACCTCTAGGTGTTCTGGGGGGGGGATAAGTGAATGCACCTCTTGTAGCATGTGTGAATCTGGGTGGGTGTGTTAAATATGATGATGAAGCCAAGACTAGAAGACTAGATCCAGCCTTTGCGCAGCGTCACTGTGTGCAGATTGGCTGAGAGAGAGAGAGAGAGAGAGAGAGAGAGAGAGGGAGAGAGAGAGGGAGAGAGAGAGAGAGAGAGAGAGGCTGCGACCATGTGAAGCATATAACCACTCTTCTGTATTCCTCTCGGAATAAATCCTCCCTGCACATCCCAGCTGCGCAAGAAGAGGGCGTCTTCCCACTGGCCAAAACACAGCCTGGCTTACGCGCAGTAGCAAAGCTTTTTTTTTTTTTTCCTTTCTGAAATTCATCTCCTGGAATCCCTCTGAAATGTCTCCTCTGAGACGGCATTCAGCCCATCGATGATACATTAGACAGGCCTATTAGACCGCTCATCAGTCTGAGGATCCAGTTCCATCCCGCGCTGCCGACACTCAGCACCAATCATCTCCAGTAATGTTTAAAGGCTGCATGAAACGAAAACCACAAAGCAACTTTCAGCGCTCAAAAGAAAGAAATAAAAAAATAATAACTGCCTGCGCGCTTTCTGCTGTTCTGACCTCTGACCGTTATATCACATGAAGCGCACACAACTAAAACCTGCCAGGAGAGCTGAATGCACCACGATATCCAGTCAGTGCACTAATGTTTATTTTTTACGGCTAATTGGCGCGGCATTATGGCTGCATCCATGCTTCCTGGTGGCTGTAAATAGGCAGTAGAGACAGGGTAATAAAATGCTTGCATTTCATAGTATGGCATGTATGCATGAGTAAGTGATCATGCTGTCTGTGATTACCTCCCTAGATTAGTTTATAATTAAAAAAAGAGAGAGAAGGAGGGAGGGAGATGGTGACAGTGGTTCTTGTACTAACACAGAATAGATTTATAAGAGAGAAGAGTGAAGATGGCTTAAGATATAGGCTCTGCGGGGGGATTTACCCAGTGGAACAAAACATTAGTTGTGAATGTTAATGAAGCTGATATAGGGGCAAAATTTAAGCAGCAGCATAGAGGTTTAATGTGTGTTTGGTTGTGTGTGTGTGCGTGTGCGTGCGTGTGTGTGTGTGATTGGTTTACTCCAGGGAAAGGCATCAGGTGTCAAGAAACCTACAAAGGATTCAGCTCCACCGCATTAACTATTGTGTTGGACATAGAGAATACATTGTTGTATTTCTGCGAAAGGAAGTATCCCCCCCTAAATGTGTAATGGAGGGGTTTATAAGATACACTGACCACTGACATTTTAGGGCCCTTTAACAGTGACCGATTCCCAACAAAGCGAAAGGTTCATCAGATCGCCTCCTCTGGAGTTTGATGTCAGCGATAGTGCGAGTGTGGAAGACAAAGTGATGCTTGTTGCCTGTCCAGATCTCACGCCAGCCACTGTAGCCCATGGCTCACTATAGCCTGAGGTGAAACAAGCGGAGATGAATGTGTATTGATGTCAGTCAGACATGGATCACAGCATGTCGATGGGTCAATGGATCCTCACAAGGCCTGTCTTGTGCAATTGTAGTCGAGCTTTTCAACCTCGATGGGATTCTCTCGCTCTTGTGCCGTTGGGCTGATAGGTCAACACTTTTTTCTTTTTTTTAACCCTCATTTTATATGCTGTCAAATGACATTAGCACTTCAGGTCTGGTAATAGAAGTGGACTGTTGTGAGATGACAATTTGCATCTCCAAATGAATAATCTCACTCTATTACTGGGCAGAAATGCAAGCGATCATGACAAAGCGCAGTACAAGAAAACAACAAATCTGTAGTCAAAAGGATCCCATTGTGGGATTACCAGTGTCAAATTCCACCCTTTGAGCACAACATTCATATTTTCTATGGCCAAGCTCAGAGCTCCTTCTGATAGTGATCTGTGACGTAACAGGCTGATTGAGAAACACCATCCTCCGATATCCTATGTGACAGCAGTATTAAAAGCACCTAGACGTTGCACAGACAAGATCATGTAGAGGAGGAGGAGGAGGAGGGCAGGGCATCCTAACAGATAGCTGACTACAGCACAGGTCGTAAATACACAAGATTTATGTCCTCTACACTTCACAGTGTCTCTCAGTGAGATAGCACAGGGGGGTAGCAAGATAGTGCTATCCGTGTTCCTATCTGCACTATCACGGTGAAGGGTGATCGTTGCTACTGTACAAAGTCTGCCAAATAGACCCAGGTGAGAGGTGATTCAAGTCGGAATGAAAAATTATGCTTTTATTTCCGCGGCTGATATTTGATTTCTAACATACCTTTATTAAGTATCAAAATTAATGGCACATTGTAATATAATTCTAAATCAAAATACCACTTTTTTTTCTTGTTGCTATTTTTTTTTTTATATCTTCAGTGGTGATTGCTAACACCAACAGATTTGGATTCTTCCCAGTGGTGTAGGTTTTGTTCATTTGAAGGAATCAGGAGATGGCAGCTTCAATGCATTTCAAGTTCCCATATTATGCTCATTTTTAGGTTAAACTTGTATTTGGGTTTGATGACGCATGACGATTGATGTCATCCCGTGTACATGAAAGTAGGCTGTATAGAAAACCTCGAGGGTACCTGACAGGTCTGGGCAACCTTTTGTCTGTCAACAATCTGACAACGAGACACACTCCAGGATTTCAGTGTTCGTTGTTTCCAGAGGAGATTCTAACGTCTGTTTGGGCCCCAGGCAGAAAATCACAGGGGGCCCCTCGAACCAGTGTGCATCACTATTTTAGGTTTGTTAAAACTGCAACATGCACATCACTTGCAACTATAATAAAACAATAAAACATTTTTTAAACTTCCAACGGGAGTAGGTGGGGTCAGGTGGGGCCCCCTTAGGGAGGTCAGGTCAGGGTTCCTACTGTCATTAAAACTTTGCCCATTGTCACTGGTGTAATATATGTGTATATGTGTCTGCCTCCAAGTTATTATCAAATGTCTTAAAATCCTCCAGTGAGAGCAGGACCTGGAGTTCCAGGTGTGTCTGTAATTAGTTTCAGGTAAAGGGAGCAGCAGACTTTCTTTATTCACACTAGATTATAAGGTGTCATTAGTTGGGACTTAGTATAATTATACAATATGGTTGCACTTCAACTCTATTTTATTTTTTATTAAAACTATAAGAGACTTGATTAGGACTTGCAAAAAGTGACTTGTTGCCCTCTCTGCTGTCCAGTCAGAGCCATATATAGTGTAATTGATTCTTTCAGTTTTTATTAATTCAATCCCAGTCAATGGAACACTCACAAGATGTTACCAAAATTGCACTGTCCCTTTAAAATCTTTTAGAAAATGATGTGTATTGTATCAAATCGTATAAAATCAAATCGTGTTGTTGGCTGAATATCGTGATATATATCATATCGTGAGCTGAATATCGTGTAGTGTATCGTATCGTGAGATTAGTGTGTCGTTACAGCCCTAGCGCGTATTCACCAGATTCCTGTGAACGCGCCCGTCTCTTCTCTCATCGATGAACGGCGTGGAGTACACGCTACACGGAGGTAGGCTGGCTAACTTACTCATAGATAGCAATTGCCAACGTCATTTGGCGTATGCTTGAGGTGTGTGCATGTGATATTTTAACATGCGGGAGGGGGGATCTTTGGCGTGTGCATGAACTGTGTCAGCTCTCACAAAGCCCTTCGCTGAGTGGACAAGATGATAAGGGCGCGGCCATTTTTTTGCAAAACAAACAACAGTCTCTATGTGCATGTAGAGGCGCATTTTTCTTATAAACCCAGATGATTTATGTTGCTCTATTGGAGCATAGTGTCGGCTTCAGTGAATATGATCAAAAAATATTGCCATCTGCAGCTTTGAGAAAGATTGAAAGACAGACAACGGACAGTTTTTAATTACACTACTTAGTACTTTTTCCGGACTGTGTTTGTTATTGCATGCAGAGTTCAGCATGTTATGTTCCTGTTATGCCTATACGTTATTGCTCTTCATTCATATATTCATACAGTATGAACATACAGTATATGTATTCACATCAGTCTGTATAAGAGGTTGTAAGTATAATTCCACTACTATAATAACAAAGATATTTATAACAGTCTGGTCACTTTACTTTGCACAATTATTTTATCTTTCTATTTTAAATTTCTCATATTTACTTGTTAACCTATTTTTAATATTACCTCTATTTTTTATCTTAAATTATTGTTCTGTAAATGTTATTGTTATTGTTATGTTTAGGTTTGTCCTGTTAAATGTTTGGAAACTGTGAGCAAAGCATAAGCCGGAGTCAAATTCTCTGTATGTCCAACATACTTAGCAATAAACCTGATTCTGATTCTGATTCTGATTCTGATAATAAAAACAGACCTAGGGATGAATCCTTCTCGTTTTCCTTATAGAATACAAAGCAATCTTAAGAGAAAATAACAAGTATTTTCTTTTTCTCACTTTTCAGGTGGAGCTGAAGGACTCAACCCCTGATGAGCTGCATCACAGCTGCAGAGGGACCTTTTTTTCATGGGACATTTGAAGAAGAAATCCTTGAATCATTTTTTTCCCCAGGGAAATGTAATCTAATTTGTCAGGTTCAGTATTTTTGGTAGCAGTTGTAACCATGGCAGTATTGGGCAAACTGTAAAAGGCTTTAAAAATGTGCATGACGTCAAAATAAAAAGTGAAAGTCACCCTGAAGCTGCATGGAAATAAAATACTGACAGTTGTTTTGTATTGTAGGAAAGGAAAGTGAAGGCAGGTTGGACGGCGTAGAGGCACTGACCTCTGCTTCACATCCCTCCACTGTGTCTGCCATTCATACATCCCTCTGTATCGCCAGCATTCCATATGTATTGTCTGAGTAAATTAATTTGTCTGAATTTGCCCTTGGTGTGACCAGGGCTGAGTGGGGAGCAAGACTAATTTCCATCCCCGGGCAGAGCCACACTCACTGCATCTGATAGGGTACATTTGAATGGATATTACAGATAACAATGCCCTCTGTTGGCCCCAATAAGCCTCACGCTGCTCCTCGACTCGTCTCCTCGACCCTCCTCCCTCTCTTTCAGCCCCCTCGTCACCTTCATTTTGCTTGGTTCAGAAGTCACATGTGTAAACACAGACACATTTAAACTGTCATGATAATCACTTCTGTAAAAAACATGCACAATCACTAGAGAGCGGATGATCTTTAGAAATATTTGTTTCTGAATTGCTCTCACCCAAAGTGACTTCTTTTATTTACACTACGTGGCTCCTCTTGATTGTATTCTTTTGTTACCCCCTTTCATATATTTCCTTACAATGTTTAAATGAATGAATGTTTACACAATTATCACTTGTGGGTGTCAGCACAAAGCAAGGCTGACATTGCGCCTGATTGCGCATTAGAGACGTATGAGAGAAATATTTGATCACCACTTTGTTCTTATTTACAGAGGGATGGAAATTGTTGATAAAAAATAATTGGCATCTCATTTAGAAGAAATATAATATTCATAGAGAATCCTTTGTTCCTCAAGATGATGCCCCAAGGCCTAAAAAACACATTTTGGCAACACTGATCAGTAGCTCTACACCAGTAATAGTATATCTGCAAAATTGTACAATGTAGTCTTTCATGAATAATTATGACAAAACAGTAAATTAAAGTGGGCTGTTTTCTTCTCATTAGTATAATCACAGTCAGTGAGATGATGACTAAAGCTACCTGTAGCCCATATCTTATGCCAGCATGTAAATGGCTCACAATTTTACAAAACAATAAATAAAACCAAAGAAATAACATGTAAATTAAATGATATATTGTGAAATAGCGTTTATTCCAAATATACTGCAGGGTGCAAAACCTCTGTGAACCCAGAAACCCAGTATTAACAAGACTACAGCGCAAACATGCTAGCTGCTAGCATAAAGTTGGACCTAGGCATAGTGGTGCTTTGAGAAAAGCCAAAATGCCAATGCTAACATGCTAATGTTAAGCAGGTATAATATTGACCATCTTTTTCTTAGTTTAGCATGTAGGCATAATGACATTTGCTAATCGACACACATTGAACGGAAATTCAGCTGAGGCATATGGTAATGCTATTATTTGTTCATAAAACTAAGTATAGGACACACTAATGATGCCACTTGATGATAAGTTAAGGAATCAACAAAGTTATTATACACCATTGTTAAGGGGACATGAATGTCTGTACCCAATTTCATGGAAATCCATCCAGTGGTTGTAGAGACATTTCACTAGGAACCATGTACCAACCTCATGGTGCCACCAGTCATTAGGATTTATCCTCTGAGGATTAGGGATATTCAGTTCAATTACATTTTATTTACAGTGTTAAATCGTAACAGAAGTTATCTCGGGACACTCTTATGATTTATTTATGATTTACAGAGACCCAACAATTCCCCCATGAGCAAACAGCTACAGTAACAATAACAGCAATGAAAACCTTCCTTTTAGCAGGCAGCGATGTTGGACAGACCATGGTTGACGTCCATCTGTCTTGACCGCTCAGGGAAAGGGATAGACATGGTATCTGTATCAAATTGTATAGACATCCATTACTCCATCAAATGGAGTCTCTCTTTCAAGACATTCCACACAAAAAACTAAAATGTGAATCTGACAAACAAGTCACCTAAATCAGTAGGATTCATTCTCTGGGAACCATGGATATCTACACATCTTCTGTGCCAATCCATCAAGTAGATGGTGAGATATTTCACAGGATAAATGAAAATTCTGTCTGCTGATGACGCCAGAGGATATGTCAGGGGTTCACTCAAGTCAGTAGGCTTTATACTCTGAGGACCATTAATGTCTGTACAAAATTAAATAAAGATTCATCCAATAGTTGTTGAGTTATTGCAGCCTGGATCTTAGTGGTGAACTGACACGGCTTAAACCCCAGGCAAATACAAATCGAGAGACAAGTTACTAAGAGTTTGACTTCGAGTTCTGTCGCATGCCGAACCTTTGACGTTGTCAGGTACAATCGTTTCCTCATTTCCTTCATATCAGCAACCAGCAAACTGATTTACTGAACCCCAGAGGGAATGAATGAATGAAGGAACTAAAACAGAGGGATGTCTTGTTCACCAAAGCTGCCTACAGATTACCAAATATCTGGAGAAAAGGAAATGGAGGAAAGGATGCGTGTTACCCCTCGAAATCGGGACTCTTACGTGGTGATACAGGTTCCCCAGGGTCATCTCTTAAAACATCTTAAAAGCCTAGACTGTCTGTGACTATAATAAGGTGTTATTGAGAAGATTTCTCCTGACCCTGTCTGCCTCCCTCTGCTATCAGACTATGGGGCGGACTCTCCTTGCCGCTCCACCTTGGGGTTATTTTTAAGCCTGTTTGGGAGGCACAGGCTCAGCACTATACTTACCCAGGTATATGTCTTATTTGGCTTGTGTGTGTTAGTTCAAACTTAGCGGATACAGCATCCCACGGGGAGGGCGAGAAAGACGAGCGCTGTGAAAATGAGTGTTCGGGATTTGAGTGTGTGTGTGTGTGTTTGTGTGTGTTTGTGTGTGTGTGTGTGTGTGTGTGTGTGTGTGTGTGTGTGTGTGTGTGTGTGTGTGTGTATGACTGTGGGTGGATACCTGGGTCACTAGGTACAGTGATCAGTGTGTTTTTGGGCCGCTGCATCCAACCAGAGGCCCTTGCTGTGTTTGTCCTCCCGGCTGCTCTGTAATCCTATAATTAGAGTTTGGGCGGACCACTTAAATGAAGGCTGGCTTGGATGGATGAGTGTTTGGATCATTTTGGTATGAGCATGTGTTTATTTTAGAGTGTGGCTCTGCCGACCGCCCAGGCCACCCCAGCATGGCGCTCGCTGCTCAGGTCCAGATATAGCAGCGACCCTCAGCACCCTCCCCAAACCTCAAAAACTAACAGTCATCTGCAGTCAATTTGTTTGTTAACTTCTACTATGATTGCCTCCGATGCTTCTTGACCTGTAGGCTCACGTTTGGCGGTTTACTCTATAGGAATAATTCAACATTTTGGAGAATAGGCTTATTTGCTCTCTTTGGGCTATGACTACCTAGTCTTTTTGACTAAAAGACTCCAGAAAAAACACTTATTAACTTCAGTTTTTGTTTTCTGAATATTAACAACCAAGCTTTATAGGGTCTAGACATTCTTTTTTTTTAACTTTGGAGTGAACCAGTCAAGCTGTTTACCCCAGTCTATCAGTTTTTTGAGTACAGCTCCTTTAAAGCATTTCTTACCTTCCTGACATGTCTCACAGCGATTCCCTCTGAAGTCCCACCTTCTTCCCCCTGCCTGACCTCTGACGCTCCACCGACACATGTGCTGAGAGAAATGCTGCGTTTGAGTGCAATGGGAAGCGAATTCAGGGTCAGTCGATCTCCCTCTAATTTGCTAGTAGGAGTTATCACTTTGACAGACATTCCAGTGCACTTTGCGTAGTTGGAGGTCCGAAACTTTGGACTTCCCATTGCATTGAACGCAGCATAAGCAGCACAAGTGAAATAAAACAACAGATAACAGTCTGACCAATCATTTTATTTGGACCGAATAAAATGATTGGTCAGACTTTTATCAGAAATATATAAGAATTGAATATTTTTGTTTCATCACCTGGTGGATTTCTTTTAGATTTTAGTGTGCCATAAGCTTATTAGGAGCATTTTAATATTACAAAAGAAAAAAAATAAAATGCCAGAAAGGTGAAACTGAAACTGCTTAAATCTAAAGCATTTTCTGCATCAAATTTCAGTATGACGAATTACACTTTTCTTACATTTCTGACTTCAACCTGAGCAGAGACTTGCACCAAATCTATAAAATTTCAGTTTGGGCAAATGATAAGTATTATCAGAGAATAGGGGACCTTTTTTCATCCCTGATACATACCTGTACATTTCACTCTGAACGTTGGTTCTCTACATCGCATAATCAATTTTAATGCAATTATTTGAATTACTCACTGTAACTGTCATTAAAGTAAAAAAAACATTCTTATCTTGTGAAATGCTCCTTTTGCTAATCAAATGTTAACTTCCTCTGTCCTTTTACATGACCTCCTTTAAAAGATACCATCTCACAAAATCAACATTTATAATAATAATATATTTAAAATAATATTTTATGGGTTTAGTGCAGTGCAGACAGCCTTGACAAGTAAAGGGCACAAGAGAAAATCCTTGTGTTTGGGACCTGGAAAGGATATTATACAACCTGATGGCCGGAAAACAATGAAATCTCACTATTAATCCAGCCGTCTGCTTGGCTGAGACATGTTTGGGTTGCTAAATGCAGTGGAGAGCGGGGGAGTCGCCCGCAGTACATCTAAACAGTTATGACAGTCCAGCTAAAACAGAGCTAAATGGAGACAGATCCTGAAGTCGTTAAGTCATAATGAGAGAGAAAGGGAGATATCTCAAAGATTTGACTCAGGGCCAACGCCATTAGGAGAATGATATATGAACCTATTCCAGCTGGGATCCTAACTCATAGTGGACAACGCACACACATACACATATGCATGTACGCTCACACTAACTTGCCTATACCAGCGGTTCTCACCTAGAAACTCACACACACACACCCAGGTCTCCTGACTGCTGACTTTGCAACTCACGCCTCCCTCCTCTTAGCTTGTCTCCACCTCTTCATCTTTTTCTTCTTCTCCTTTTCAAAACACTCCCAACTGTGTAGACCTGTCATGGGGCTCCTCTCCTCTCATTAAGTTCCCATTTCTTCTTATTCCTCACATTCTCTCATCCCTTATTTTCTCTCCCACTCGCTCATCTCCTCACTGCTGTGGCGTGTCAACAAAGTCCCATCACTCTCAGCCAGAAACACACAAAATGTCTTCATAAACATGAGGTTTGTAAGAGGTAGCGGGCTCTTCTTGGCAAAGCTGCCCTGGTTTCTCAGTGTATTGCTTGTGTGTGCGTGTGTACGCTTAGATGAGTATGACTGTGTGGGAGGATAGCCAGTCACAACGACACAGTTAAAGAGACACTTGTGTTTGTTTTTCTGCTGGAGGTACAAGTCTGGCTTTAGACTCACACAAGTGTGGAACCACAGAGCTTCCACAAAGCCACAAGAGGGATTTCAATGGATAAAGTATATTTTGAGGATATTGTTTCAGTGAGTTATTGTGCTTCCTGGTCATAAAGCCATACAAAAACACTTAACGAAATGTTATACTGTAGCCCCTTTTATGATCCATTTTATAAGCCAGTTCAACCAAACGGCTGCTATATGATCAATGATGAACTGATTAACAATGTGCCATTCATTCAAGGGCCTGTTTTACTGCCAACATTTATCTGAGTACTTGCTCGCTTGCTGTTGTATCAAGATAAACTTTGTGATGGAGTGCCTTGTTACAGGAAACTCCAGCATGTGAGTAAAGGGAGATTTACCTTCTTTGTTACAGTAATTCCCAAGGCCAGCAGACCAGTGGTTTATACAGTAAGAGGGCAGTGATTTAGCAATAAAACCTGACACCAGTGAAACAATCATTTTGGATCGGGGTCAAAGTTGTTAGTATACTGTGAATAACTTTGGGAACCCCCATACACGCACACACACACACACACACACACACATCTTTCAGATTTCTCAACTTCTCTGAGTATGTAATTAAGTAAGTGATGTAGCACTTGAGATCAGTCTTTGTCTCGAGACCACTTTCTGAAGATCTCTCTGTCTTGTCGGGGTCTTAGATAAAGAGGACTCTGGATTTTATTTCAAGACCGGTCAATACCTCAATTGTGGGGATATCACTAAATGTCGTGTGTGAGTCAGAGTTGTCTTGGTCTTGTCTTGGTCTCAATTGTCTTGGTCATGACTTGGTCTCGGTCTCGGTGGTCCTGACAACAGCCCTGCTCTCTAGCTCTCTTTTCTCATTCTTGACACAACTGTTTCTGCCACTTTTTATCCCCATGTTTATAATATATCCCTTCTCCCTTCCGATATGACAGTGATTTTCTGACATTGCGGGATAATACATCATACAACAACCTCTTTACAAACATAAACAAACCACGAGGGTGTGCATTTATAGGTATTTGGTTGAGTGTGAATAACTGTTATCTATTATACTATTATATATACATATGTCTACTGTGTGAATGTGTGCAAATATGCAAACTCCATTGTTGTCTGTGTCCCTTCTGTAATCTTGGCCAAATAGGCTATAGTTTCACCTGGTTATGCCTGCCTTTCAACTACACCGGCAGCATTAATTAGTTTTGCGCTGCACTACTCACAAGTTTGACTGCTTGAGCTGAAATATATCATGTATGCTATGATACATACTGTAGATATGGAGATATGCAGATACTTAAATGGTGTGAATTTCCCTTTATCACGTTGTGCCATTTGCGCCACAAAACATGGGTTGTGTGAACAACTCTGTAAGGCTGCAGACACAATGGTACTTTCATAGACTGTAAGAAGTGAACGCAGCTACTAGGACGTCACACATTGGTTTGTGGACCACTGTTCTGAAGCCTTGAGGTTGTTAGTTTGGCAATCGCCAGCCAGTTTTTTGAAACCGGACAAGGACATATTTGGACAAGAGGGCAGAGCTGAGCGCTAAGCCAGTGTTGTTTCCATGGCGCTGTGCTAAGCTTAACATTAAAAGGGGCGGACACAAGCTGACACATCACCCAGTCGACTGTTGCCAGCGGGTGAGCAGGAAGCAGTGGGTGCTGGTGCCGTTCATTTACATGTAATGTGTGTGCTGCAGTGACACAGAGCCAGTTGAAAATTTCCTTAAATAATGAGTAACATTAACTTAGTCGGCAAGGTACATTTGAACATTCAGCAACATATTTTTAGGATCAATATGCTATAGTAAACTGAAAACACTCTGTGAGAGGGTCAAGCTCCTAAGAATTTAACAACAAAAACAGGTTCACGACTATTTTATTATACACATCGTCATGGCTATGCATTGCTAAGCCTCTATCCCTTTGCTAGCACGGCATCCTGTCAATCACAAGGTAGCCATGCCCCAAAGCACACCCTGCTTTATCATCTGTTTTACTCTAAATGGGGTCATCATTTACAAAAACGTGCTGTTAGAAGATTTTGAAGAAGATTTAGCTCATAGACCTATTCAGAAAATGTTTACTAAGGTAATCAATCAGTTGAAAAGTGGGGTCCTTTTCTCATAAAGTTCAATACAATCAGACTTCTTTTTGCAACCAGTGGAGTCCTGCTTGAAATTAGAAAGACCTGGAAGCCATGACCATTTTAAGCATACTGTCTATGGGTACTTTGAGGTAAATGCTAACATGATGATGTTTGGCAGGGGGATAGCAGAATGTTGAACATGTTTGTATGTAAATATATACCAATTAGCCACAAAATCAACCTTAAAAAATTTGACCTCATGACAATCCAAATTATTTCTGTTTATTCTGTGGGGGGCATGAATGTCCGTACCAGATGTAATGCCACAGGTTTGGAGTCATTTCACTCAAAACTAAAAATGGATAAAATAGATGAAATGTCACCAAACGTATTAGTAGACATCCTGACAGCAATCTTCACAACCATCTCATAGCTGTTGGGATATTTTGTAAAGCATTTTGAAATTACATTTTTGAAAGGTGCTATATACATATAGAAAAGAATAAATGTTAAAGTTGGGTGTGTTACAGCAAGACACACAGAGCAGTGTCGGAGCGAAAGGGCACAGTAAATGCGAAAGACACAGGTTGCATTTCTGACATCAACAGAGTTAGATGCCATCTATATTCACGCCGATCAAAAGGTCAAAGCGTTGTTCTGACATTCTCTACACCTCTGGAGCTCGTATCCCCCCGCAGGGTCGCAGAAATGTTATTGTAACAGAGATGATAGCTGGACGCAGCCCAGTATGGCACGGGAAGTGTGTATCCTGAATAGACTTTCCATGAGATTCAGAGAGGCTTGACCTTTCAGTGATAGCCTCAATGTGAGGTACTTTCCCCTCAGGGTAAAAAGAAAAGGTGCGTCTGCTGTTCTCCTCCCCTCAATGGGAGCTTTATTGAACGGGGGAGTAAGAGAGGGAAGGGCGTTTTTTTTCTCCTCTACTTTCCTTATCGAATGTCGGGAAATGAAGTCTGACCCTCGTCCATTTCTAGGGGAACAAACAGTTATGTTGTTGTCTTTTACAGAAATAGTCTTACCATGCAAATGAGATGGCAAGTGTATTAAGAACAGAAACCATGCAGGGTATGGGACATATTCAAATGTAATGCTGGGTGATATGAGCCATGAAACAAGCATGTCTTTATGTCTGTGCTTTGTGCATCCATAATTGTGTTGTTTTTGTCATTTTATACTTCAGTTTTCATGACAACTCCTGCAATATAGACCGTAGAGGATATGATCAGCTTGAGTAAAAAACATCAAACCTTGAAGAATTATGCCTCATAAACCATACACAATAGACTGTATTACTGCTAACATTATCAAATGGACAGCACATACAAGGTTGCCGTATTTTTCTATTTAAAGGACATTGATTTAGCTTTACACAAATCCGATCCTGTCTTATTTCCCTTAAGACTGCAGTTACCAAATCCCCCTTTGCTCGCATTGATATTGAACTGTTACCTTTAATAGATCAACATGTACCTTTGGCCGCCTCTTCAAACACTTAAACCCACAGGACATGTCATCTTTTGGTTAAGATATTCACATTGAAATAATGTTAATTTCCCAGCGCTGTAGCTGTTATTTTCTCTTTGATATACATATACATATGCTGGAGGGTGTTGAATTCTCTAAACCTACAAAGAACCATGTAATCCTTCAATTGAATTTAAAACATAAGAAGGGTTTTCACATGATAACAGCAAAATGTAAAAGAGCTTTGAAATTAAATGTATGTTTTTTACCAGGCTACTTGTTTTCCATTTAGTGCCGTCTCTCTACCTTCCCTCCCATCTCTCATTCCTAAATTCCACTTATTCAACCCAGTCCTTCTTAAACAGAGGCTCTGTGTCTTTGTGCGTAAAGACAAAAGCGCTGTTGTAATAGGTGGTGGTTTGTGGTGGACGCAGGCAGGTAGACGGCCTTGATTGCGTTGCAAGATGACGACTGGTGACGAGTGCAAGACGCTGGAGGAGAAGCAACAAGGCAGAGTTTGTTTCCCAGAAAGAAAAAAAGGAACAACTCTGAAGTATGAGAGATACAGAATAGTATGAGGGGAGAGGATAGAGGTGGGATTAAAGGTGGAACCAGATGAAGCTTAGATATACAGTGATGGGAATGTCATCGCTTGAGAGAACATGAAGGGGAAAAAAACACAAAAATGAATTTTGTTTCCTGATCCTTTTATTCTGACATCAATTGCCAACACATTGTGACGCTAATTTACAACACACACAAACAAACATTAAAGCCTCAGTTTAATGTTTACCCTATTACCATGCGCCAGTGTATCTCAATGATTTCCCTCCCATCTGATTCCCTGTTGTCTGAGCTCCCACCTGCCTGCCTGGGCTTTTTGCCAAAGCTTTGTTGGACCCAGAGCAGCTTAATACCTGTGGGTGATCTTAGACCGGTAAATGGCTTTCTTTCAGGCCTCCTACTGCATCTCATTTTCTTCCGTCGACGGAACTACACAGACGAGGCGCAACGGGAACACTAAAGGACGAAAGATGAATGCAGGGTATTAACAAAGGTGAATCTTGTGAGCCAACAAGGTCTTGAAGTCTGTGTAATGCAAGGATAGACAGATTCAGGGTCTTCTTTTGAATCCCAAGTGGTCCAAGAAGGCTGCACCAAGATATCTCTGTTTAGATGATTGTGTAGCCCTCTAAATATCACGTAACAACGGCTGCAGGGCTTCTTGCTCTCCATCAGCACAGACCCTAGGTTGAAAATGGATCTCAGCTGGGCTCATATTTGCTGCTTGTTTGTAGAACATAATAGAGTCATGACCCTGCCGGTTCTATGTCCCGTACTTTCAAAGAGCCTTGTATTCAAAGGAAGTGCCTACAGCCTCCAGCCAGAGCGTTGGATGCTGTTCCAAGGTAAATGCGGTGGAAAGCAAGCTGATTTGTAACAACACCCCCTACCCCTGAAAAGAATTTGCGTACAATGACAAATTCAAACTAAGCGTAGATACTCTGTGGCCAGTGATCACAATCAAGCCTAAAGACACTAATACCCTCTGTCTCTATCTGTCATTTAGCCCACTTTAAATTAAGGAAAGCAAGCGAAAACAATTCAGGGCCTCTGAATAGATTGCGGTCAAATGGGAAAGAAAAAGTAAATTGGATTAGTAGTCTTCAATCATTCAATCCTGCTATCGATCCCCAGCCAGAGGAAATATCTGGAGGGCTGCTGCAGTATCCAAAATGGGATTGATTGGGAAAATGGGACAGACAGGAGCTGATTTAATTGATGCATCCAATCACTGCTAAGTTCCATAAACACACCTCTGACCCCTGAAATACACGTACACAATATATACATATACATATACAAACCACATTTAAAGTGAGACTAGATAACTTTTGAAACTAGAAACAGCACATTTCCTCTCTTAAAGATGAAAATGTTTTATTTCTACACATGTTGAAGAGAGGTTATAGGCGTTGTCCCTTATGACAACGTCCATGATCAGGTCCAGACATTGTCCGAAGTCGCCCTTTTCACGCAACAACAGGAGATTGTCCGTGTCAGACGTGTTCTCATTTACACGAAATACTACATTTGGTTTAGGTGAGGGCTGGCAACTGGGTAGAGTGTGCAAGAGACAGGACATGACGCGGATCACACCTCAATCAAATAGCCGATTTGTAATCTGGTCAACCACACAGAAGTTCCCAAATCTTGTTGGCTCTTCAGTTAGACACCTGAGCTCAATCGGACATAGGCGTTCTCACAAAAGACTAGATAGTTTAAGGGTTGCTGTGCATGTGTGAAAAGGGGTTGTGTTTGGAGTTGTTTAAAGGCACCATTGAGTAACAAACGCAACAAGTAAAGTTATCAGTTTTGCTGTGGAGTCATTAGTATGTTGGTGTTGCCCCCCGCTCCCATTAGCAAGACCCCATCTACTGAGACGTACATTTCAGCACTCAGCCGCACAGTTTACCCACAGTCCTGCTTTTAGCATGAAATACAACACTGCAGAGATCAATAAAACACTCACATGCTGAACTAGATGTTGATTTCTAAGCATCGCACAGATTTAGCACTACGATCTTCAGATGGAAGTTTAGAAAGGGACAGAAGAGCTATGTATGTGTCCTTGTGAGCGTGCACCCGCCATATTGATTTAATTTGATGGTTAAGGCCTCACATTACTAAACCCTAAATGTCAGATACGGAAGCAAAATGTCCCGTTTAAAGCTGCACACCAGCCTGATTGAACTGATTTCCGTGATTGTGTGCAGTGAGGGGGCAATCAAGACCAATTGCAGGTTTGATATGTCTTATTCAGTTTTGTTAAAACAACATTTTGAACTTAAAATGCACCAAACCAACTTAATCAATTAAATAGTTTTTATCAAACATATTTGATCATATAAATGGAGCTAAAGGGGAATGAACACTTCTTTTAAAGGAATCGTGCAATCACATGCTGTAGCTTTTTTCCAAACTTAGTTGGATAAACTGACAAATTTAATGTTTTTATTCCAGCCGAGAGTTAAGTACGACACTGTCAAAACATAAAATCCACTCAATGTAATCCACATTTTAAAATAAAAAATCATAATTTAGACACAGGCACAGTGGTGTGGTGGTTCGCACTGTCGCTTCTGTATGGAGTTTGCATGTTCTCCCCGTGTCTGCATGAGTTTTCTCCGGGTTCTCCGGCTTCCTCCCACAGTTCAAAGACATGCACTTGTTAGGTTCATTGATGACTCTAAATTGCCCGTAGGTGTGAATGATTGTTTGTCTCTGTTTGTCTCTATGTGCCCTGTGACAGACTGGCAAATTTCTGTCATTATTTTCATTAAATTGTGGCAAGATAATCACAGTAGACAGCTTGAACTGAACCAAGGCTGTTAACGGGAAATTCAAATTAGAATATAAAGGAGCAGCGTGTAGGATTTTAATGTCATCAAGCGGTGAGCTTACAGATTGCAACCAACTGAATACCCCTCTGCTCCAAGTGTGTATAGAACCCGTTGGTTTTCAGGTAACGTAAAACATGAAAGGCCCTCTGTAAAGCAAGTGTTTGGTTTCTCTTTTCAGGGCTACTATAAAAACATTGAGGTACAGCGTGGTGGACTTTCTGGCGTTTCTGGTGATTATACACAAATGAAAACCTAACTTTGAATATTATATTCCATTTCTGCCAATAGATCCCCCTAGATCCTACATACTGGTCCTTTAATATGGAAGATATAGTCCTTTCAGTAAGGCTCAAGGTAATTGTAGAATTGATGCCAAAACTGGTCTGAAAGGCTTATAATGGTGCTGCATACTTTAGTTGAATCCCTTTTATTTCAATAGCCATACACATTTATTGGCATGCTTTGTGAACTATTAGCAGTTAAAGGGGGCACCCAGTAATCTACTTCCTCCACCAAACCCCAAAAGGAATTCCAACAAAATCGACAGAAGCTTCATAAAAGGCAGGAGTAAGATTATTAAGTTGGAATCCAAAAGAAATACTCAGTCAGGTGGTGATACGTCACCATGCACAATCTAGGCATAACAACACTGCTCTGCCTTGTTTTTTAGCTGGAGAAAAAAAGCTTTTTGGCCTTCGTGGTTGAGCAATCATTGAGTCACTGATATTGATCATCAACTCTTATCGACCTCCATCAGGTCATTTTGTTCTATGGGGTAATAAAAGTCTCACTTGTTGATGCTTTTTAAGTACAGTTAAAGGATACTGCACCATAACAGTTTTGCCATGATTTCATTATGTTTTGATCATTTTCTCAAGTGTTTCCTGTCCATTATTGTGTACAAGGGAGGTGACACCGACTGGTCGGAGCGGTTAAACCCCAATGAAGTTCCCTGTGTCTGCAGCCCTCCTCAGCCTGCTCTTATTGTGCCTCGCACTCAATCTTGTTCATTTTAGCTGAATGGCAGCCGCATGAGTTTAACATGCGCGCGCGTGCAGACACACACACGCACACACACACACACACACGCACACACACACACACACCGAGCAGTGCCTGGCTTTGAGAAAAGAGCAATTGTAATTCTATTGACAGGTGAAATCATATCTATATTACCCATGTAGGGCTGTGTTGTTAAGGGTCCAGCCAAGCACACACAGAGTTTTATCTCTTATTTTTTTTACACACATTGTCTCTGCCTCGCATGTCCCTCTGTCCATAAGACAATGGGCCAATGTTGTTTTGCGTCATTTTGTAGTTGTTTTACTCTCATTGTAGTCTTTTTGTGTCTTTTTGTAGTCGTTTTATGTCTTTGTGGTCATTTGAGTCTCTTCCTGGTTGGTACCTGGCATCTCTTTAAGTGACATTTTATAGGCCAGGGGCCCCCTGACACTTTAGACCCCTGGGCCTGTGCCCAGAGGGCCCATTCAGTAATCCATAATTGCTTTGCTCTCCTCTGTTTCCTCCCCTCTGCTCCACATCCCGCCCTGTCTCTCTCTTTGCCATTTATGCCTCCTCGCCGTCCTCACAATTACGAGGGTGTGATGTGGTGTTGAAAGGGGAAGAGACTCGATAACTCATTTGATCTGGCTGTCACCGTGTTTCCCCGGCTGCTGGAGGGATGCTGTACATGAACATGCCCTTTGGTATAACACAGGATGAAATAGAAGTGAAGGCTTGTTGAAAAGACCGTGTATGACATTTAAAGTCCCATCTTAGTACACAAATCAGCCATCCTATTCATTGATTCGTCAGCAGCTTAACCAAAATGTAGGGTCTTGTCTTTGTCATGATCTTGTCAAGTGGAGATATTCTAGTAACAAATAAATACAAACAAAAAAAAATCCATTCTCTGGTTTTACTCTCAGGATGTGGATTATTGATCCTCAGATGGAAAGAAGTCCAGAGAGCTGATGTGCATTGCTGAGTTAATTCAACTCAATTTCCACCTTAGCTTAAATTTATTTCATGAATTTGAAAAAAAAAACAGTTTGCAAATCTGAAGGCCTGCGGTAACCGATGCTTTCATTAAAATGGAAGGTAGACACATTAAGCCTGTGGCGTCTGTTATTTGAAAGATAGACGTGAGGAGATTATGATAACATACATGAAATATCACCATCATTATTAGCCGCCTAGCACATCTGACAGATGGCGGCCATCTCAAAATGGCCATCCTTTTCTTATCTTGGCGGTGGCAGATTGAAATGTAAATGAGGCCTTTTGATCAACAGCAGCCCTGCCTGTCAAGCTAGCCTTTAAACTGATCAGTTTGTTTGTCCAGAGGATGAAAAATCGAACTCCCAGTCCGATGACCTCTTAGTTGAATTAAGAGATACAAATAGTCTTTTTTTCTGTTTGCTGCCAGTGGTTGGTTCTTCACCTTCTGTGCTGTCCAGGTATTGATTTAGCCTTGAAAAGGAAAGACAGCAGAAGTAGGTCTTTGATGGGAAAGAGGGATTTGTTCAAGAAATCCCAAATGGAGATGAGTTTCAGAGGAAAAAAAAACCTGGCAACATCAGCAAGCAGAGAGCGACAGCAAAGAGATTTAAGCCTGAAAGAGAAGCAGAACAGAGAAGAACTGCCAAGAGAGAAAAGGAGGAGATTGAGAAGGAAGGAATGAATACATTCATCCAGAGTTGAGAAGGAACAAAGAACAGATCTTTGATGTTTCTCATTCTCCACGGTTACATTGAAGAGTATAACTTCATTATGACTGACAATATAGAAAGGGATGAATGGCTCTAGCATGTGGCTATCATCACCACTGTAACCACTGAGAGCATACGCTGCAGTGTGAATATGAGTGCTGATTGGTCCCCACAGAGTCATTTATCAGACCATTTCCCACATATCCAGTATATCTAGACCTTCTATACATCCAGCAATTTGCAAGTCTTACAATCTGAATGTTTCAGTCACATTTCTTCAAACAATGGGTTTCTTCTTTTCATCTACAGTTGGTGCCGTTCATACCCACTGTACACGCTGCCATCCTTCACTTAACAGGTCGTGAGAGCCGCAGAGATTCCCAGATGAAAAGTCACATCTGCCTGGTTTTACAAAACCCCCTCTCATTTTCTCTCATCTCACCAATGGCAAACATTGTGCTGACAGAAATGTATAAGATACTGTGACTGAGGGAACTTTAATTTGTTTCGTTTTAAAAAAAAAAGAAATAGGAAATAGAAAAGTCGTGGCATATTTTCCTTAAAGTGAAACAAATGTCTGCTGGGTATAAATTTGTCCATCTGAAATCCAATTTCAGTATATCCATGTTGTATGTTTTTAAATGTGTAAACGTTATCTAGAAACTAGGTTTGGATGTTGTTTGAAAGGATCAGGTGCACATGCCACTAGAGTCTGCAAATGTCTGAATCAGTTGAACCAGATATGAAACAGACTTTACCCAACGTCTGTGTAATGTTCAGCTGAGCTCATGTGTCAGTACAGCAGGTCATTGTCCGGAGGATTCACAGCGTAGACGTGCTGATAACATTTCTGTCATAGGACTGGCACAAAGCCGTAAGTGATTTACACAATGACTCGAAAATGAAAACTAGAAAACAACGAGATTTGGGAACCTCTATCAGTAAGAACCGATGCCAAAATCGTCAGACGGGCATGAGACTCGGTTGTTTATGACCAAACTACGAACTAGCTACGTGACCATGGTGTAATCAAGCCCTGTCTTCTGCAAGCTCTACCCAGATGCCACCCTTTGCCTGAAACAAACATAGTATTTCCAGAAAGTGAGAACGTCTGACACGAAGAATCTCCTGTTGTTTGCTACACGTGTGAAAAGTAAACTCTGGACGCAATAACCAACCTAACCCAGTTTTACACAACCAAGTCAGGGAGTCAAGATTATCTGTCTTAGAACGTTAACCACATGTTTAAAACTGTGACTGTTACACCACATTAAATAGAGCGGTCATGTATGTATGTAAGAAGACAGCATTGGTTATCAAACTGGCACCATGTACAATTGAATTAAACAGAAGACAGCACCTGACGGCTAAACTGTACATTCTGCTTCCCCACTGTCCCCGCTTATCAGACCTATACTTGTCCACACCTACACTATCCCTGACACGCTGCACCTATACATAGTCTACCGCATGATCACACAGTAAGCAACATGTCCAGTCATTTCCTGTAGAGCTACAGTATGGGCATCATTGCCATCAGTCCAATGATATACTTACTCATTTGCTGCTAGATGAAAACCTTGAGTCCTTTTTACGGCCTGGTTTTTCAATTAAACTGAAGGGTCATGTGCTGCTTTGAGAAATCTTGGGTTTAACAGCTCTTTCAATACCCACTAAATAAACTCAACCTTCAATTCAAGGTAAACAAATAAAAATAAAAAATAAAACAATCAAACAAACAAAACAAAAATGTGTTTTACTTCTTGAAAAGGTTTATTTTAACCTGACAGTGACCATATTTCATCATTAATTGAAAGACTCCACACTCACCTATTGATTCAGACAGGTATACAGCTCTTAGCTGGTTACCATGGTGAATACAAATTCAGAATATAAACCGTATATATCCCTGCAGCCAGCTTCTGAGCAATTTTGAGGACAGAGACCTAATCAGCCCCACCAAAAAAAAAACCTTAATAGATAAGGACATAGATAACCTTAATTATTGCCATTCAGAAACAGTTCAGTAATACCTCTTCAAAGCTGTTGGGAAAGGGTCACGAGGAACATAACTGCTCCTCAACTACACATCGAACGTCACTCTATCATTGTTCCAACATGAGCCATACAATGTCTCATTTACCTCACTGTGCTCTCCTCATTAACCATGCTACACTCTGAGACGCTCTCTGGAGGCCTAATAGCTGCAATTAGCGCAAGAGCTGCTCTGTAGGGAGAGTATCATGGCACACATGACACCCAGACCCTCCTCCACACGCACACACACATATACTGGGCATAGAAACCTGTCAGAGGGAATCGTAGCCATGGTGTGTTGAGTGAGAGTAAGATGGAGGGAGAGAAAGACCTGGCATGCAAAGGCAGAGTTTCTTGTCCATTTGCTAATAATGTTGGGCTGTGTATGCCAGGCTCGATTTCATTGGCTGTCAAGATAAGGCAGAGGAAGGGAAAAAAAACCTCACTATGAATTAAAGTCTGTTTTAATAAAGGCTGTTTTTTTAATTTCACTAAAAGTACCTCCATTAGCTGTGTTTAAATCACTTTATCCGTTTAAATATAATCCAACCCCTGGTGGATAAACAATTGACTTTGTGATGGCTGCTGGCACGGATTTTCCTCAATTTTAGTTCCATAAATTAATCCTCATTCCTCTAAGTGTTTCTAATATAAAATAAAGCAAATTGACACTGGGATGAGGGCTGTTATGTAATCCCATTATTCATGGCCTGTGCCTTTAAGTGATCAGCATTATTAATTCCACTGTTTGGGAAGATTGAATCGTTTATCCATCAGTTAAACGACTGACTTTTCCCTAAATTGCTCTTTCATTGTTCAATCATGTATTTATTTGTTGTGCACATTAGTTAATTTATGCATGTAGTTATTTATTCAGTAAACAATTGATTTATTGAGTGATTGACTGACTCACTCGACAGCTAGCACATATAACACATAACAATGCCCGGAGAAAAGCAAAAAAATCTTCAAATGAGTGGTCAGGATTTCGAGGTCATCTCTACGTTCCCTGGGTCCTGGGTTACCCGCTCTGGGAACATCGGACCCTTGTTCCCAGAAATGGTCCTATGTTCCCCTGTCACATAAGCCTATGCCTTCGCTGATTTAATTCAGAATTTTGTTAGGGTCAGGGGTTACGGTTAGGGTCCGGGTTACGGTCAGGATTAGGGGGTAGTGTTGGGGTCTACAGAAGCCTGTTTGCCGGGGAATTTGTGGAAAAAAATAACAGATCAGGGATGCTCCCAGGATTTCTGTACATTTGTAAAATAGTGTTTTTCAACATTAATGCATGTAAATATGTTCCAGTAGAAACCCAAAATTAAAGCTGAGCTCAATGTCACATATGTAATAATTGAAGGCTTAGGTTTAAACCACGAGATACAACAGAACCAGGCTAGTTGTTTTCCCCTGCTTCAATTGTGATAAGCTAATCGACTCCTAGCTCTAGTTCTACAGTTAATTCACAGAAATGAGAGAGGTATTAATCTTCTTCTAAGTTTTTCAAGTGGAAAGCTAAAAAGTAAATTTCCCATAATATAAAACTAAATACAAAGGCACATGGTGAACGGAGACCTCCGCCAAAGCATGCCTTACCGATGTTGTGGTTTTTGATTATTCCGACGCCACGTGAATGCAGCACAAATGTCACAATGTTAACGAAAGTTAAAAAAATAATGTGTGTATCTGCCCTGTGAGTCTCAATACACTTCCTTGGCCCATGCTACACCCTAATTCAACACTGAAATATTCCCTTTTCAGTTCATATGGCAGACTTGTTACCACGCTGTTGGCTATTTGCATGTCCAGCAGACACAGAGCGACATTAAAATTGATTAGGAGTCGTGTTTATGACCACCAAATGAATACTAGTGTTATATTCTCTCTCCTTTCAGCTCAGTGTTTGGTCTCTACCAACTCTTGAAGGAAATATCTTTAGCTGCTAAACGCTCCACTATGTTCACGAGTTAGATGCTAACTTTATCTGTGCTAAGCAGGTCACATACACACTTTTATGATACGCTAATTCAGCTTATTTTACTTGTAAATGAGGTAGAGGCAGCAGATCAACAGAAATTACACTCAAGTAAATTGATCATTTATCAGATCTCCTGTGCAGTAAGTCTTTGTCACAAAATGCATCGCTGGACTGTATTAGTCTCATTTTGAGCTGCAGCTCTCTCCATGAGGTCAGCTGTCAAGGTCTTACTGAAAGGAGAAGGATAGGGCGATAGGGGAGAGAGGAAAGGATGATAAGGAAGGAATGAGGAGAAGGACGAGGATGAGTGGCTGATGTCCAATTTCTCTCTTCGGTAAAACCTTTGCCACTCTGTGTACAGTACTTGAAAAAGGGAAGTAGGAGGAGAGGATGTGGAGAAAGATGGAGAGTGAGCAAAAGGAAAAAGTAAAGACGGTGCCAGGGACTGTGACAGAGGGAGAGTCGGTATAATTGCTTCGACAACCTTACCAGCTGGGTTTAAAACAGGAGCTGGGAGGAGAGGAGAAACTGAGAGGCTGATGGGGACAGAACAAGACCCAGTAATCTACCAGAGAAGCTCCCATTATCAGAGCCCGATCCCTAGGGGTACAGCTTGTGCCTCTCGTCAAACACACTCGAAAACACAGGTAAACCCACAACTACACACTGGAGGACGACACTGAGAGACAGACAGATAATCTGACAAGCGGAGACACACATGCAGCCACGCACAGATAGACGTGCAGACAGTCAGTTCAAGGTAGGCAGACAGGCAGGAGGGCAGGTTGGCTACGCTCAGGCACCCAATGTCCCCGAGCAGCTAGAGATATTGCTGCTCCACTGAACAGCATAATGACAGTCTCTTCTACTTCACATGGGCCGGCCGATGTGAAAATCTACTCATAGTCGTTCTTTGCTTCAATTTCATCAGGAGAACACACTGTGGTGGGGTCCTAAGAGGAGCAAATATGGGAGTAAATGACTGCATGGCTCAAGGAGAGGGAAGTTATTTTAGCTAAGTAAACTGATTTGAGGGCAGGTTACTTTGGATTGCATCTCCCTGGACGGGAAATTAACAGAAATGCTCAGTTCCTTTATTTGAGCAGCTGCAGTGGAGATAAAGCCAGTTTTTTCAGTGGTGTATGGTCCATTAAAGGCGCTGAGGTGCTGTCCCTCCTGTAATTCCACTTGCGAAATACATATTTTAACGAAAAATCGTTTTTTAGTGGTGTGTGTCTGTGTGTCTGTGTGTTTGTGTGTGTGTGTGTGTGTGTGTGTGTGTGTGTGTGTGTGTGTGTGTGTGTGTGTGTGTGTGTGTGTGTGTGTGTGTGTGTGTGTGCTCTCACATAAATCATACATTATCACAGAAACGTGCAATGACTAATGAAAAAGCACTCCCTACAGTCTTAGTGCCGAAGGATGTTCTTTTCTCCACTTTTCGTGGTTGCCCCTCATTGGTTGACGCTGTACAGTGAAAACAACTGTATCTGAACTTAACTCATAAACTGGGTAGTTTTAGGATGAATTATGTCAGTGAAAATTAGCTGGGGTGGGTTGACAAAATGTTGACCTTGTTATTCTAATTTTGTAAATATTCATATTGTTTTCTGGGTCATAATTACTTTTTCCAACAAACCTGGCAAAACTAGTACTAGCTAGAAGGCTACTTGACCATTCTCCCTTGCCTCTGGTCAGAGTCAGACTGTCAAACCAGCTAGCAACAGCAGAAGTCAAAAAGGAAGAACAGGAATAGCAATATTGTTATTTTTAAGCTGATTTTGTTCAGCTTAGTTATGCTGCTATAGGCCTAGTCTGCCGGGGGATAATACTTTTCCAGATACTCTGAGCTTCTCTCCTCTCTGTCTGTATCATTCATGTCTCATCAATGATGTTACTAATTCAACTTCTTCCCCGGAGTTGTTTATGCTTTGTCGTCTCGCAGGTCTCTGCTGATCGTGGTGGTGCCTGCTGCCGTGGTCCTGCATGACGCTTCCTGCTGCTGTTATAATCTATCACCTTAGCTGTGCTTGTTTCTACTATTCTGCTGTATTAACTGCCATAACATATAAGTCATATTCACATCACTATAGATATTATTATAGTTACTGGAAGTGTGTCTGTCTCTGTCTTTGTGTCTGTCTTTGTCTGTCTCTGTCCATCTGTCCGTCTTTTCTCTCGTTCTCTCTGCTTTTCTTCCTCCCCAACCGGTGCAGACAGATGTCCGTCCTCCACAGAGCTGGGTCTGTCTGACGTTCCTGCCTGTAATGGGGAAGGTTTTCATTGCCACCGTACTCTACGGGGGAATTGTTGGGTCTATATTTATCATAAATCAGTCATAGAGTGTGGTCTTTACCTGGTTTGTAAAGTGTCCTGAGATAACTTTTGTTATGATTTAGCACAATAAATAAAATTGAATTGAATTGAATTGAATTGAATGCCTGTAAGTAAGAGGCAACAATTTCGGAATTCTTGCACAAGATTCACTCTCAGTAGTTTTTATGAGAAATACTCTCAAAATATAGGGTACATTGTCTGGACTCACAGAATCCAGGAAAGGCATCAGGAATTCTGTCTCTATGACTGTCTCCCCAACAATACACCTGCCAAGTGTAAAGTAGATCGGGTGGACAGTTCTCGAGATATGCAAATTATCGCACTCACAGAGTCCTTGCTTTTAGCATTTGATGAACATTTCTTTTTAGCCATTTCGATGAATTCCCACCGCATTCCATCTTATACATGCACAACCACACACAAACTCTTCACATTCATCCCCCGCAGCCAGTCACTCCTCATTTCGTTATCAAGATGACGCACGAGGAAATTATATCATCTGGCGCAATGATGCAGACTCTGGAGTGTTTTATTTGGTCTGATAGGATGGCAATTAGCCACGTAATGGATGGGCAGCCTATCATACAAGGCTAATTAAACAAGCATTCACGCTATAGTAATTGGGTTTTTAATTTAGAGAGCCATCCAACCAGTTTCGGTTTCAAGGTGCAAAAAATATGGGACTGTACAGAGAGGCGCATTTTTACGTTTTATTTATTTTAACCGGATCCCCACTATAGCCCTGTTTGATTTGAATGATTTGCCTCTCTTCCTTATGGTAATCTCTGTGTTTACCTGAACGTATATCTGCTTACTTGGTGGATTCTCTGAAGGAAAGTGTGTACTTGTGAAATAACTGAAGAGCTGTAAAATGAATCAATTAGGCTGTAACCACAGATAAGTGAATGTTACTTTTACTTTGCTTGGTTTGAATAAAAATAAAAAATAACAAAAAAATCTATGCACAATGCCTGAAGGCCTTTATTTTTCATTTTCAAGATTGCATAGTAGCTATTGTGGTTTTTAAATTACAGTAGTTGCAGGGTAGTGTGCTTTTTGTGCAGCACAGACTCAAACTTTTAATGCCCGATTCATTAATGTGCTTCTTCAGCAGATAGTACGGTGAAGATAACCTCAGTCACTCACAGCTATGCCTCCTCTCCTTTTGGGAGGGAACCGAAAAAAGACAAGAAAGCAATTATATCTCTACCACCACACTCATTTTCAGGTACTCTCTCTCCCTCTCTCTCTCTCTCTCTGTTCTTGCAGGCTGATGACAAATGGAGGAAGAAGAGCAGAGCTGCAGGTGCTGATGGTGTGTGTGATGGTGGGGGTTGGGTGGGGGGAGGGAAATCATGCTTCATTTCAGCTCATGTTATGGTGGAGGAGCAACAATGACCACAAGCACTGATGGTTTTTCAGGGCTTTTAGCTGCCGCTCTTGACTCCTAAAATCAGACTCAATGGTTACATTTTACAGTGATGTGATGTATGCTCATACGCTGCTTCCTGAGATCTTTTTCTGGTTGAGCTGTGCACCTTTCCTGGCCTGCTACTCACCCTGTAACTGGGTGCATCTGTGCCCACAAACAGACCGGTTAAAGGGTCTGTTCACCCAAAAACAAACACCCAACCTCAGAGCAGACAAAGCTGCGGGCACACCCTGTCATCTCTGCCACACAGACCCCAGGTTGGTAACCACTGCTCTATGCGACCAGCAGAGGTGTTTCCTAAAATAGCGGTGGCAGCAGATGGACACATCCTTGGTTTTAAACCAAACACGTGATTAACATTGTGAAACTTGTTGTCGCTGTCAGTTTGGTTAGGTTAACACAACAAAATTACTCGCTTAAGTTTAGGAAAAGACCATGCCTTAGGTTAAAATAAGTATGTTTGTTAGGTTACTTACGCATGTTACGTAGTTCTGTATGTGACATTAATGTATTTTAACTACGTTACTTAACTTACGGACATAGGTACAATAAATAAAATAAATATAAAAATAAGTGACTTTTGGTTTAATATGGGACACAAACAGTGGGCTCCTGGGTTAAAGTCTTGTAAAATAGATAGTGTCTTTGGTAGAAATTAGTTTGAATAAAAGCTGTCCACGTCTGTTGTACTTTATATCCAAAGTAATAAGGACATAGTTTATGGAAGGACACTGCATTGCTGTCCTGTCAACATGTAGTGCTTCGATCTCTGTCAAACTATCAGCACTATTTCACTGAATCACTCCTGCAACAGGAAAATGAGTTATGTTGTCAACAATAATGGTGATAGCATTTGTAGTAGGGGTATATGGTAGCAACAATGTCTGACAACAACATTTCTAAGTTATAAATATGATCATATCACCTTTCAAGGTCAAGTTTTCCAGGTGCTCATAATTGTTTTACCCATTTTGCATGGAAGTGTATAAGGTCTGTGAACATCAACATGCTCTCTCTGACCATAATGGCTGGAGAGTACCTTACGTCTCCCTGGCAGCTCATTGTCTGCTTCGAGTAAGGATGTATTGTTATAGACTGAATGTTCCCTCTCAGACAGATAGGACCATCATGCTGCTGATCCTGACACATTCACAGTCTCGGTGAGTTTGACAGACATTAACAGTGGAGGTGTGGCAGCACAGAGGACCACAGTTGTGAAAGAAATGTCTCCTGAAAGCCCCATAGTGCATGTGGGTATAGGGATTCTGAGCAACTATGACACTCATTCTTAATGCTTTATGATTGGTGTTTTAAAAGTTATAGAGAAGGTTTACATGTAGCTGTAAAATCTTTTTCTCCCAACCACAGCCACAGTCTGAATGATCTGATCACAGTGATTATGTGTTGGCACCTCACAGGACTATTGGAATGATGGCTGTGAGTCACATACCAGTTCATAACAGACTGTTGTTCTTCTTTGTTTTCCTTCTCTTTGTGATTTTCCTTGTTTGTACCTGCCAAGCAAGATTCACCACATTCCTTCTTAAAGCAATTCTTACCTCTCTGGCATTTTTACACTTTTCTTTTGTAATCTTAAAATGCTCCTGAAAAGCATACAGTATGGCACACTCAAATGTAAAAGAAATCCCCCAGATGTGGAAACTTATCAATATTTAATTCTGATATATTTTCTGATAAAAGTCAACAATCATTTCATTCGGTCCCAACAAAAGGATTTGCAGAGCTTCCTGCCTGTCAACGTTGCAGCGTCCCTTCCAGTTGCCTACCGTTGTAATTGCCTGTGAGTCTCGCGCCTCTCTGGCAGAGCAGCAGAGCAGTAGAGTGGTCTGTAGGAGATAGAGAGTATGGAACAGCGACCCTATCCTAGAACGCAATATTACATGTGATAGCATCAAGACACAAGCAGTTATCACTTACTATAGTTCTGTAATACTATGTTATTTGTACAAGTAATACTAGCGTCAGAGTTAGAGTAAGCGTCAGCGCTAATGTCACCGGTAGTGTAAAAAAACAAGCCATTTCACTTTCTCACCGCAGGTGCCGGGGGAGGAGGTCAGACAGGGGGAAGAGGGTAGGACTTTGGAGGGAGGTGGAATTGATTCAAATTTTAAATGTTTAGGTTCTGTGCAACAGGCCAGAAAGGTAAGAATTGTTTTAAAAAGGAGCAGAAAACATTTTAAGAATGAGGACATAATACTTATTTGTAATTTGTTGTACAGATTATAAATCACTGTGAGACAAACCTGTGATTTTGTGCTCTATGAAATTTATTTGACACAATAGAGAAAATGGATGCATAAAAACGAGATGAACAATATAGTTTAAGCTTCTTTTTACTGATGTTTTAAGACATCTTTAGCTGTCTCTTTTAGGTGGCCCCCTTAACTGTTGTTCCCCTGTGCCCCCCTCCTGAAAATAATCAGGATCTGCCCCTGACTGAATATTAGATAAAGGCTGTAAAATATACTCCTGAAAAACAGTTACATTTCCCGTGCACCAGCAGACACCCAATGCTTTTAACTAATGAGGGGCAAGCCAACACTTCACATTACATCTCCCCGGAGCTCTGCGCCACACACATATGCACACAGACACGCAAATAGCTGCAGGGAGCCATACACACTTACCTCGGAGACTCCTTTTACCTTGTCTGGGTTATTTATGTTTTTGTACTGAAATGTTCAGCTCAAAACGGCCCTCTGGGTTGTAAAAAATCAACTTTGTTCATTCACACCTCGAGTTCCCTCATAACGGTGAGTAATTGATTCCTCGATTACTCACGTCCATCCCCACGCAAATGTGTGCATGTGGCTCCAATAATATAAACTTTTCAGATCCAAAAATACAAGTCAAACTTTAAGGAATGGATTAAACTGTGTGTTTATCTGGGAACGTATCTATGTTTCCAGGGTCCTATGCTCACAGCTCATTATCCTCTAAATATGACACCTCAAAGAGATCTTTCCTATTATGTTTTCTTTAAGTTATGATTTTCCCTAGGTAAAATGTTCAATCTATGTCTTATTTAGTCAATATATTGAAATTATTCATAGCGTATAGCCTGTTGATGCTATATTCCTCAATACGCCTTGAAATTTGCGGACAGACTGTTTTCACGACTTTACATTATATCTCCACAGCAATTGGAATGAAACTGAGTTAACCATGTGACTTTGTTGTTGAATAATAATGATGTTTTCTGGCAGCTTTGCAAGCATGAGAAGATGCTGAGCTGAGCTGAGCTGCAGAAAATAATCAGCGTACTGGATGCTGAACATTTGACGCATTTTATTCAAACAGATACGTCATATTGTAGTATACAAAGCCTTTATCTGACAGTAGCCTTGCGTTATTAGGGACATAAAGAAGATACAAGATATCATACATTTGTATATGTAACAGGAGCCGATCCTTTCTGTTCTGACTGTGCAGTGACAAACCTCGGCTCCTCTTGGCTCAGAGAGATGGCTTCCTTTCTTTATGAAAAGGATTTAGGAAAGCTGAAACAATGACTAAATTAAAGTCATAGTCTTTTTCTCTCTCTCGCTCTTCCACTCACCGCTTTCTCATCTCTCTCTTTCCCTCCATCATCTTTCAATCTCTTTCTCTCTGTTTTTCTGATTGATACACCCATTTCATGAAGATTTCACGCTTGAGAAATCCCAAATGGGTCTCCTCTCAAGACAAACAGATCAATTTTTATAGACTTGAAAGTTGCTGGTCTTGAAAATTGTTTGACTATCTTCAAGACACCGGCGAGTTTTGTGGCAGCAATTGCTCTCTCTCTCTCTCTCTCTCTCTCTCTCTCTCTCTCTCTCTCTCTCTCTCTCTCTCTCTCTCTCTCTCGCTCCCCCCTCTCTTTCTCTTTGTCTCTCTTTGTCTCTTTCTCTCTGGGCTCCCTCTGAGTCCCGGCTTCATATACCGTTGTTGTGTCAGTGTCATATAAACCTTTTATGAAGTTGCTAATATCTGTCGCCACCCAGCACATATTTCGCACAATCTTTCACACTCAAATGAATTTGCAAAGGTGAACTACAGATTATGTCAAAGGGGCCAAAATGCTGCACTTTAGGAGTCCGAAATATTGTTAAATATGCTGACACAAAGACCTGCATGATATGCTTTATGTTCTGGAGGCTTGTAATGTAAACAGCAGGTGGCTGAGCCTCTGAGCACTGTGGCTGCTGCTGCAAAAAAGATGCTTTCAAGAGATCCACCTGCCTCTTTGAGATACCATAGGCAGCCTGGAGTCACACTTTAGCCTGCTAACAACTACGCACATACACACACACGCTCACAGAACCAAACCCACATGCACAGCAACACACAAAAGAAATAATGCAAACACACGAAATACGAACACAAAATATGCATGCACGAACCCATTAATATGCATGCGTATGTGCGTGTGTGCGAGCGTGCGTGCAGAAACAATGTAATTAAAACGCCTGTGTCTCCACCTGCAGTGATATTCTTCAGAGCAGATTTTCCCAGTGAGCAGAGCAGTCATGTCTCTAAAAAATGCTTTGATCACAGCGGGATCTTGCGGTGGGAAGGTGAGCAGCTCATTTACATCTCATTCACAGAGTACACAGCAAGGTGAGCCTGCCTGTCTCGCTGCTTCGCTCTGCATCTTTGTGTGTGTGTGCTGTTTTTTTATTTTTGCAAAGCCAAAAGCTTTTTAGGTGGCTTTTTTTACAATATGATTCAAACAAGTATGCATTGGGTGTAGGCAGCAAAAGTCCCTCTCCCAGCAGGCAGGACTTATAGAATTGGATGCTGTTTTGTTTTTTTCTCTGCCGCACTATCTTCTTTAAGTTTTAAAACTATATCGGTTGGTTATTTTTTGCCTGCAAAGTAGTTTATGTGGAGTTGGCACTTTCTTCTACTGAAATGGTGCCAACAGATCCCACCACTTCAGACTGCAAACTCAGTTGTTTTCTGATCAAAAAAAGTTCTCTGTGGAATAAATCCGCCGGATTATAAAGGCTCAAATGACTTACCTGAGGTAAATATTAACAGCTTAATGAATTAAATATTAACAAGGCGTAAATTACAGTCTACAGTTTCCTACTCAAGGGCTTTGTTGTGCACGTCATTTCTAACCCTGTGTTTTAACACATTCCTCACAAAAACATCTTAATCTGACTCCACCTGTGTGCACTTGAGCGGGTGTGTTTTCGTGTTTGCAGGATGTGAACAAAAGCCACTTTTCAGCACTGTAATTCTCCATCTGTCTGACTAACAGGACTTTTCGACACTGGAGGCCTTGAGTGTGTATTTGTGTGTACCGCAGATGACATCATTTACAAGTCTACTAAATCCTGAGCAGGCAGCCACATAAGGAGCCAGAATGGTGGATTGTGCTCCGGAGAGCAATGACTCGTAACACCTGATGGGGCAGTAGGTGGAAGGACAAGTTGAGCTTGATTTACTTCACAGTCCAGCCCGTTCTCATTCCCATGGCGTCAAGTACTGCAGTTTTGTAACAGCCTTTGCTGTTTGATACCTGTATGTAATGGACCAGGCTTTCAATTGTAAACCCATCTGCGGCATTTGCACCACAAATAATAATTGTTTTTTTATTTTATCTGTGAAGTGCTGTTCAAAACAAGTTACAAAGTGTTTTACATAAAAGTAAATGGTTGATAAAATATGGTTATAAAATACATCAAAAGATAAAAGTAAGATCAATAAAAAGCAAGTCTAAAATAGTGAGTATTTAAGAGTGTCTTTAAGATGATGTGGTAGCTTCTCTTCTTCTGGCAGGTCATTCCATAACTGAGGGGCCCGAACACAAAAGGCCCAGCCACCTTTAGTTTTAAGACAGATGAATGACAAGGAGTGACCTACCAGAGGATCTCAGGTTGCATTGAGACTCATAGCAGGTCAGTTATATCTAACCCCCCTACGAGCCTTAACAGTGATCATTCAAATTTTAATATCAACTCTAAAATGAACAGGAGCCAATGGGGTGTTTTAAAAACTGGTTTAGTGTAATGTGGTCTTTTCTGTTGGGCCTGGTTATGTCTGGCTGCGGCATTTTGAATCAACTGCAGTTTATTGAAGTTTTGTTGTGTAAGAAATGACAAGAGTGCATTGCAGTTATCTAACCAGGAAAAAAAGGAATACTGTTAATTACTGTTTCTAAGTTCCTGTAAAATCCAAATTAACTGATTTGTTTTGATATTTCAGACTTAATTTATATTCATGAAGAACAGTGTATCAAGTTATGAGACAATATCATATGCCCATTTAATACAGTCACTTACATTTATATCACCTCAAAAAGAAGAAACTAAAAAAGGATTTGGCAATTTTATAACTGAGCTCAGCAAGACATTTTAATGAAAAACAAACACAGAAAACATAAATATAAAGTGAGAATTCCCAAATAAAGGTGTATCTTGAAGATCATTATCACTTTGAATCGATGATATTAACAGTTGAATCAATGTACCATTACAACCCATACCAACCACATAGTTTTGTATGAATTCACGCGTTCCCCTATTTCAAAACGGAGAACGTAGTGGAGCATCACAGCTTGACGTGCAGGGCTACCCAGTACGCTGACAAGTGACGCCAAAGGGGTCCTGACAAAGCTGCCGTATGTGGCGGGATGAGAACGGGTTGCAGAGTTAACAGTGGAGCCGCCCGGTCTGATGAGATGTTAGCATCGGTCTCCAGTTCATGTTTTGTTCTGGTTTGCATCTAAACATTATTTATTTTTGAATTCAGAAAATGTTCACTTTGAAGAAAGAGGTGAAATGAAACTGATTTGAAGGAAAAAAAGAGATGGGAAAAAAAACAACTAACCAGCTTAATGAAGGAGAAAGTTATGATGCAGTGTTACCTGGCAGAAGAAGCAGGTGCAGAGCCCTGTGGTGGTCGTCTGCAGCCATCCAGGTCTAATCAGACCAGGTAATGATGCACTGCTCAGTTTGTCCAGTCCCAGACGGGGCCGAAAACAGGTGAGTCTGATTAATCAAGAAGCAGCTACACAGCTCTGGTAAACACCAAACAGACAAAATTCATACATCACTGCATGACTGTTGAAGCTCCCATCCTCAGCTGGACAGGATGGGAGCTTATTCACCCTTAATCAATTCTGACATAAGCCCCTGTTGGCGTGCAAGATTAAAATCTCTTCGAAGAGTGTTGTGGTTGTGGAGTAATTTTTGTCTTTTGTGGAGGGGGGGTTAAGCTCTTTTAATAGCGTAACATTTCTGATAATATTTTGCCATTGTGCAAGTTTGTTCTGACAAAAATCTCATCAACTCCTTCACAAGCCACTGACATCCGACACTGTCCTTCAAGGCCAAAGGCGCAGAAAAATGTCACCCACACCTTATCTTTTCAACACATCTTTCCTCATATTGTAATGAGATACATACAGGATCAAGCTGAGGTTATTTTTACATCAAGCCTGTCTCTGAGGCGGACTACCTACATGGCATATCAACAGTGTTTTATTTTTAAAACATTTCTCGAGCTGACAGGAGCGGAGGCAGTGGTCAGTGCTCAAAGACATCTCATCACAGAGCTTGAGATGTGCTTTCTTATTGATGTGGGGGTTGTATTGGAGAGATGTGCATACAGGCATGCCAGGCTATAGACAGGAGCATAATGATTTGGTCAGAATCGATTGCTGTGATAGAGCAAGGTTGGAAAATCGGGAACAAGTTGAAAATGACTGTTACTGTCTGTGAGCTTTTAACTCTTATTTGACAGTACACGTGGGTCAGAAATGCAGAAAACACAGACAAGAATAATGGTTGGGATACAAACATGAAACTGCTCCTCCATATGCTCTTCAGTATCCATTTTACATAGAAGCACAAACCAAGTCTGACTTAAGATATTTGAGGATTAGACACAGGAAATTAAGCAACATGTCACACATCTCATTTCCTGGTGAGATGTTGCGTGTCTGTTCGTTTCGAAGAAGGCTGACAATGTGCAGATTTTTTTTCTCCAGTACAAGACTAATGACACATGCCAACAATGAAAAATGTAAGTCCACAAAAGTAAGGGGCCATGTCCACCAAAGCATTATTTACTGAGGCGAGGGTATTTTTTAAAAATCCTTTGCCAAGGGAGTGCAGTGTATTTAGGCATTGAGCGTCTTTTCTATATGGCGTTTTTTTTTCCTAGTCGCAGAATTTTGAGAAATGTTCAACTTGGGGGAAAACGCTGCGTTTGTCACTCTAACTTTTTACCCAGCCATTCAATCACAGCGGAGGAGGGGCGGGAAAAAACACCACAAAGACCAGCCGTCACAACCTACTTGTACAAGTGATGAACAGCAAAAAATGCAGGAGAAAACCCATTCCAGAAGCTCTCTGAGCTTTTTTTTCAGTTTAATAAATAAACAATTACATGCCACAATCATATAAACACAAGCAAAATAGCCTTCAACCGGACTCAGAAGTTTGACTCTGTGTCTCAGCCTCAGTGTGGGTTTGTACTTACGACTGGTTCTTCAGGTCGGTGAGCAGGCTTTGTGCTGTTAGGCAACCAATCAGAGCAATGAACAAGGTGACGTATCTAGAGTGGACGGCAAAACAGCAAACACATTTGAGTGTCGTTTTTTGTTAATTTTTGAAAGAAAAAGCTAAGTCCAAGTGGTTTAGAGTTGAGGCCAAAGTCGTTTCAAACAACCACTGTTCATCATCCGCAGTCATCTTTATTGTTTACTATCAGCACTGTTATCCGGTTACACCCACCCATAACAGATAGTACGATTTGATTGGTGATTCGGGATTGTCTGACATACATAGTTACTTGGCTCCAATATTTTGAACCCTGAGGCAGCTGCAGAGTAAATTGAAATTGGCTAGCGGTGCGTGTAGCTATCCAGTGTAGAGTCAATGCACTGCACCAACAATGGCAATCAGCAAGAAAGGATGGAAGTGCATTCAACATATCTGTCAGACCTTAAGGAAAAACAATGCATTTTAGTCATTACACCACAGGGCACCTTTAAAATACACTTATTAAATGTACATTACTAAAGACCAATGTGAGCAAAGATAAGTAAAGTAGACAATACAAACATAACCATCTGTAGTGATAAAGACGGTATGTTGCGATAGATTGGCATAGTATAAATTTAGATTAATAAACAGTATATCGCTCTGCACCCTTTCCTCTACGTGTGCTCACTGTGCTGTACTGATTGGTAGTAGGGTCATATGCTGACAGGAGGTGAAGGAAGACGAGCAACAGCACCTGAACCATCAGCTCTCTCTGGATGCAAAGCATATTTCTCTGGTTGAGATAAGGTGTAGAATATGAATAGTGCTTATTTTTATTTTGTTGTTTTGCACAGTTTGTTTCAAAAAAAGAAAAAAAGATATATTGTCTTCGGTTGTATTAAGTGTATTCCTGTATCACCAGTGGCAGTCAATTCCTACATTACAGTATATTATATATAGATCACTGTGTCAGCTTGGGGAAAATGTACTGAAGATGCACTGGCGTGTGCAGGTGTCGGGTGGCTTGTTGAGTTCAACATGGACAAGTCAAAAAGTAGGAGTTTGAGGGGTGGGAGGGGAGAGGGGCATCTAAGCTTGAAATGAATCCTCCCCGCATTGTTCATACACGGATATTATCATTGTGCAGATATGACTGCTCTCCATTTTTCAACGATTTTCTGTCCACGTTGGTGCATAACACCCCTTCCATTATCTCCTGAAACTCAAGAGCTCGACCATAAACGGCAATTTCACCAATCAATACGGTAATTTCATACAGGAATATACGAGGAGTTACAAATGGGGTTATAGAGAGGGGTGTTTAGGGAGCAGTGTCACATTTTATCCCCAAGACACGGGATAAAAGCAGACATCAGAGGATCTGTCTGGCGGCGGCGGTGAGTATCAGTAGGAAAATGGACAACTGGACACTTTTATCTGGTGGCTTTGATGTGAGGAGGCTGATGGAGCTTCAAGGACGACTGCAACGCCATGGGAGAGTGGGGACCGAGGAGGGTGGGGCTGATGCATGGGATAGGTGGGGGGGGGGGGGGGGGGGGGGGGGGGCGATGGAAATGTGCACGTACGCAACAGAGGGGGAAAAAAAGCAAGGAATGGATGAGATAAAAGAGAAACAACGAGAGTGAGAAAGGAAGAGACAGGTGCCTCAACAGCCACCGGTCTTTAAACATTTACCTGTGCCTGCCTATGCTGAGGGGAGAAATGGCTGTTTGATTCCATTACACTTCTATTACAGCTGTAGTTAATGGCTGTGTCACAGTCTATTAACTGCATTCATCTTTGCCTCTGATATATAACAGGACATCAGCACGGAACAAAGACAGATGACTGTGGCTCCCTGCTTTGCCCGTTGCAACTCATACCTTATTTCCATGCATGGGGTGCGATGGAGGACTCACACACACACACACACACACACACACACACACACACACACACACACACACACACACACACACACACACACACACACACACACACACACACACACACACATTAGGAGAGTAGGACATTCAGCACAAACACGGGAAATTCTAATATACCGTGCACTGTATCAAACAAACAGAGTAACACAGACATTCATCTTTCTGTCCTCTCCGCACTAACAAAGCAGTGACAGCCAGCAGTCTAGTGTGATAAACGGTATACGGAGAAAGGTGTTTTCAATCTAAATACATCAGTATCTGTGGGATCAGAACACATGACTGTAAGCGTATATTAGGCTTTGACAGACATGAAAAGCAGGAAAAGTACACAGTAGTACACGACAGATTGTGTGCGTATGCTTGCATTTGCAGCCTCGTTCGCAGCTCAATTCCAGACTGCTCTGAATGACTGATCCATTCAACAGCGTAAGCTACTTTATATTATGTTGAGGACGTACAGAAGAAGTGTGCAGTAGATATTTCTGGCTTAATTCAAGAACTGAAATGTGTTTTCCTATTTTGATGTGCTAATACTAATTGGGTCACGCTTTATATTAAGGTCATTGTAAGAAGTATTATTATAACTCCCTTTAAGATGCTTATTAGCATTATGATGTATTAATTACACTATATGTAAGAATTAATATAGCATCATTAACATGTTTTTAGATCCTGTAGCTACACAAAGCATAGTTAACTTGCATAGTTAATGGCTAATAAATGCATAATTGTCTTATAATATAACAGACAATTTTATGATGCCATTATTAAAATTAAACAGGAAGTAAATATGAGCAGCAGTAGTAAACATTAAGTAAGGATTTGTAATGCCTATATTACCTATTAAATAAAATGTATTACAATATAAATATAAAGCTTGTAAAGCGTATAATAATTGTATGTAACACAGAAATCCATCAATAGTTAAAATATTTAATTACTCTACTGTCTCTGATTGGCGTCTACCCACCAGTGAAAGAATAAGTTTGAACAAATCTCACATGATTTGTGTAAAGCCAAAAAGGATTTCTTCCTCCAACACAAAAAAAGAAGAAACCATTTCTATACAGACTGAGCATGATAATACTGTATTATGAAAATTATTGGGTATGATTTTGACAACTACTAATTTGACGTTTGAGCTCCTGAAAATGAGGCTATGGTTCATTCATTATTTCATCTTCAACCGCTTGTCCCTATCGGGGTCGCGGGGGGGCTGGAGCCGATCCCAGCTCACATCGGCGTGAGGCGGGGGACACCCTGGACAGGATGCCAGTCTATCACAGGGCACATAGAGACAGACAACCATTCACACCTAGGCGCAATTTTAGAGTCTTTAGAGTCTATTAACCTAACACGAGCATGTCTTTGGACTGTGGGAGGAAACCGGAGAACCCGGGAAAAAAAACCCACACAGACACGGGGAGAACATGCAAACTCCACACATGGCCAAATTTCAGCTTGTGTTATCAAATACACTTGTGAGTGAAATCACTTTTGAGTCCCTTCAAAAAAAAAAAAACATACGGAGCAAGAAAAATAGTGTCCACAGCATAAACCATACACTACTTTCTGCTGTCACATTTAAAACATGTGCGATGATAATCCATAATGTTCAAGATCATACATTAACTGCACAATATAGACTGTATAGTCTCTTATAAATGTACTCAGATATTGATTTAGGAAACAGCCTAAATAGGTTAAATTTCCAACACTGAACCGGCAAAAACTGCAAAGTTTTTTCCGATTCTACACTAATGCTAAAACATCCAATCACAGTAAATCTTGCAGCAGTGGCATGCGCGTATCTGTATTTGTACTAGACAAAGGCAGACATGGATAAAGAGCTCCTTTCACATTTAGTTAATTTCATAAGGGGATTATACATGGTCTCAGCAGTGCCTTCAAATGAGCCGCTCTGAGATGAGGCTCTCGGTGCTGCTTTACTCCCCGCTGGCTCTCGCTACCCAGCATTAACCTACTTAGGGCTGCTTTTAGGCCTCGCCATCGCCCCTATACTTTTTCACAGTTTATGAGGTCTAATCAATACGAAGTGGAGGACCTACATGAAAAATGGTTCAGGGGAAACCGCGGAGAGCACATCTAAGTGAGCCCCCCCCATCCCTGCAAGAGATACCACTCTCCAAATGAATATAACCTAATACACAACGTGGAAAGCCCAGATCCCACAATATCAGTACAGGGCCCAGAGGCTAGTTCCCTGTTAGAACTGTTTTATTTTACCCTTCCTCATTCCTGCCTTCAACTACACACCCGTCATGAAGCTTTATCAAAAGCTAATTATGCTCAAAAACAATGAAATAACTCATAGGACGGCAGCCTGTATAGAGCTTATTGTATTAGCCAATTGGCGAGAGTACCCCCCCCCCCAAAAAAATATATATATATATTGTCACTTACCTATTAATGAAGACAAGTTTGCAGGCACTTTTAGGTCCATTTTAATTTATATTAATTATCTGTCAGCCATCGTTATGGGCATTATTAAACTGCATCCGGAAGCAAAACAAGGCTTATGACCTGGATCAGGAGTTGGAATAAATTTCTCTATCATTTACCGGCCGTGAGCAGGCAAAATACCTTAACAAACAACCTGGCAGAGGGAGGTATGTGAGGAGAATTTAGAGGAGCTAACAGAGTTTTGAATATTTAAGTCTCTGTGCTAACAACGTAGAGTCAAAGTACAGAGCCAATAACAACTGAATAAAGTAGAACTAAAGCAGTTGGAAATAATAACATTAATTATGGCTAAATTCCATTTGGTTACACAATCATGGGTCACTTAGACACTTCAATAGACATTGTAAATGTTCTTATCAACACCTGTGCAAATCTTCTGCTGTGGAAAAAAAAAGATGAATGCCGTTTTGTTTGCAGTTTAAAATCTTAAACAGTCTTTTTACCAAGTGTCAGGTCAGATTTGTTGAACCAACAACTTTATCCTCATATGAAGTATTTCACCTTTTTTTAACTTAGGTAGGGCCAGGAATGGCTGCACACAGCTTTCACCTCTGACATGATGAGCAGAATTGGAGGTTGCCGTAATGGTGGAAGCCGCGAGCTAGCAACTGCAACAGTTCTCCACTGCCTAACTAATTTCCACAGCTCTGCAATGTACACTACCCTGGCTGGGTTTTCCGTGGGAGATGGGTGCACATACAGTGGTTACCACTAATCAGTGGTGATGACAGAAGGTGGAAGAAATGGTGAGGGCTAATCGCAGCAGCGCTAACAGAGCTAAGAGTAATAACCTTTTACCCAAAGATGATTTCTGTTGATGTAAGTAGTATTTATTGAAGTGTTAATGTTTCTTATACTTTTGCTTTTCATTAATGATTTGATGCTATAAAAACAGGGTGAAATGTCATGACATTGAAAGTTACATTTCGTAAAAAGTAACAGATACAGGTGGGGCATTGGTTAGAGCAGTCACCCCATGTAAAGAGGCTGAAGGTCCTTGAGGCCGCCCCCTCTCTTTCTCACCCCATTTCCTGTCTGTCCTACTGAATAAAAGGCTTGAAATCTGCCAAAAAACAATCTTTAAAAAAAAAAGTAACATACAAATGCATAACAGAAGAGATAAAGAGACAAATACATTAATTTCTCCACCCACAGTACCCTTGCTCAACCTCCATGCAGTGCAACCACGGGTCACGTTGAATTTTTAATAAATGATATACAATAAATTGCTGTTTTGCTCTACTCCCTCTATTCCTCCTGCACTAAGGTAACATTGGGGGATCTATTATAGGAAAGCCTGATCACTCATGTTGTTGAAGAGGAGGACATGGATAATGTCAACTCCAGAAACTCTGCATCACAACACAGATTCTAATAGAATTAATGGGCAGCGATTGGTTAATGAGGCTGAAATCGCACCATTCCGGTCAATTTAACCAAACAGTCGGCCCTCTGTATGGTGGTCACGTAAAAGTACAAAATACACCTGATAGCTCTTTATGTACATTTTTCCAGAAGCTCGAGGTCTCCGATTTGAAGCTCACTGGACAGTAACTGCAATTTCATCAGCTCATGTCCCCCTTACCGAGACAAAACGTGCCTTGCTCAATCCTCCAGTGTTTACAGTTGTGTTTCTGGCAGCTATATTGGCCCGACCCACTCATTCCAGGAAGAGGGACCTATTGTTAAATGATCCATTCATTCTCAATGGCTCCGCTGGCTCGTCCAGGGCTTCTGGTCAGTGAAGAGTGGCTGATCTGCCATGCTGTCTGTGTTTGTAGAGCTGTAACGGCACTGACTGAATGTTAATTGTATTCCCTGCACAGCAGCCTACCTGCTAGTCTGCCTGTCCATCTGCTGAACTGACTGACCACCTGCTCGAACACCTGATTGTGTCCAATTGCCTGTCTGACTGCATCAAATATCGAATTTCTGTAAAAAAAAAAAAATGCATTCTCTGAAAAACCTGGCCATTTGAATTTCTGCCCACAAAAGCTGAACCATGCAACTACCTTTCCATCTGACCGCTTGACTCCCCGAATGCCAGAGCATTAGACTACTTGACTGTGCACACCTGTCTCTCTTCCTGCTTACTTGTGTCAATAGGTGTCTGTCTGCACAGTGTCACACACAATCACATCAAGCAACAGGAAAATGGAGATAAAAGGGACATCCAGTCTATCAAGTTATTAACTTCTTTAATTTCACTGCTGATTTGACTGGACATTTAGGGTGAAAAGCTCACTGCCACTGGCATATTTATAAGAGCAGGGGAAACTGGCCACAGCAAGCGCCAAAATGGATCTCTCGCCGGGAAAAAAAAAATAGCATGTGGTGCATTATTTTATTTTTTTTATGGGATAATGTGGAGCAGAGTGTCTTCCTCTGCATGTTATCTTATGTATGAGAAAGTAGAAAGTTTGTTTGTCTATATTGGTACAATTTTCTTTATTAGGCCATATAACATGAACTGCCTCCTTATTTGATTGATTCTGATTCTGCTTCTATCATGACTCACACAAATTATGCATGTCATGAACCAGCACTGTTGTTGGGGAAAGTGCTTTTAGAGTTTTGGTACCTTAAAGTAGAGTAGTTAATAAGCATGGACTACTATAAAAACAGGATTAAGGACTATTTGACCAAAAACTGAACCCACCTGATCCAACAAATCAACTGTGTGAGGACAACTCAAGTGTTTGCATGACTGAAGTCAGGTGTGTTTTTGCTTGGTTGGAATGAAAACCTCTAGCCACAGCGGCCCTTTACTGGATCACTTTCACACCCTTATGTAGAGGGTATGTTGGTAGCATTCTCACATGGTTCCAGCACAAGTATGTTTTATTGAGCCTTAATTTCAAGGAAAGCACGTTCTTAGTTTGATTCTTGTTTGAGTCCTTGTTTAATGTAGGCAACAAAACTACTTAATCAGGTTTAGGAAAAGATCATGGCTCAAATTAAGAAAGTCCTGAAGAACATCATTACATTTTCATTTTCATTTATTACAGTAACATTTTTTCACAAAGACAACTGTAAGATCACATCAAAAGTGTTGTCACACTGAAACATATTTTTGACATTGCAAATTACATAAACTGCAGGGCTAGTCAAGGCAGGTAAAGTTGTTAGTCCCTTTGATGTCTGAAGAAGGAAATCACTCCCTTCTTCATTTGGCGGAAGAATTTGATTACTCTCCTGCCGGCTCCAACGCGGCGAATCTTGACATCGTCCAGACCGGGTGATACAGGTGTAATGGCAGCGTCAGGACCATCATTAGAATTAGCAGTGGCTGCAGCCATGTCCGCTGAGCTAGCACTGGCGTCGGCTGAAGCTCCATCACTGGACCCAGCAGCAGCTGAGGCTCTGTCATCAATTGGTAAACAAGCAGCGTCAGAATTGTCATGATTTGAAGTAGACGCAGCGCCAGACTCTTCATGAGTGGCTGTAACACTCTCTCTGACATTCTCTGGTGAATCAGCAGCAGCTGAAGCTCTGTCATCATCGTTTACATTGGCAATTGGCTCAGGGGGAGACATTTTTGCTGTCATGTGTTTGTAAGCGTCATCACTGCATGCTTGATGGTCATCATCTTCATCATCATAACAGGAGTTCCTGACTTGTGAGTGGTTTGACTGTATGTTTCTGAGACAATTCAATGATTCATTTGAATTAGATAGGTGGCAAACGCTCATCAACTCAAAGGCTGCTTTGGAATAAGAGTTGGTATCTGTGTGGTCATCCAGGAACTGCATTGTGATGAAATATTGTTTCAGGGCATGCTCCGGGGTGATTCTTGTTGCGCCATCAGAATCGAGCAGTAGTTTTAAGAGGCTGACATATGTTAGCCTGTCTAGAAGATTAACGTGGTCCTTTATCACATAGTGGCAATATACTGCTCCATTCAAATGTTTAGCGTTATTAAAAAAACACTGAATATTTTTGGGCTTGACACCAGTCGACCTCTTGTACTCCTTTGGTGTCTTAAATCTCCATCCTGCGTTGGCATAAATCTGGTTCCTGCAGAAATACTGGGAGACGTTTTTTCCAGCATTCAGCAGGTGGTCTCCTGGCTGACCGACTAGATGGCAAAGTGCTGCCATTGCGTGGTATGTTGATTCCACAGGGAAGAGGGGTCTGCCAAAATAAAGGAATGCCATGACACATCCCAGTCCCCACATGTCGACGGCTTCAGTTATGGGGAGGCCCAAGTCCACTTCTGGAGCTCTGTATCCACAGGGTTGGATGGTCATTCCCACTTCTGCTTCAGAGGCAGAAATGGCCAAACCAGAGTCAATTAATTTCACCCTGAAGGGCTTATCCTGGTGATTGACGAGCATAATGTTGTCAGGTTTCAAATCTGTGTGAATTATGCCGATACCCTTCAGGGCTACAAATGCTAAGAGTAGCTGATGTGTGATGGGGCGGATTTCCTTGAGAGACAATGGTCCCTGTCTCTGAATTATCAGGTCCAAAAGGCTTCTGTCCTGCATCTCGAAGATGAGACAAGACATGTCCAGGAACATAAAATTTTCAATGCATTTCACCAAGTTCTTCTTCTCTGGGTCGAAGGTCCTGAGTGCTTTAAGTATTTTCGCTTGTGTTTGAATCATGTCATCGTCACTTTCTTTGTGGATCTTCATCGCCGTCGCCTCAGAGGTTTCCATGTTGACATACTTTGCCACGTTGCCAAAACAGCCTTCTCCATTGAAGTCCATTACGAGGTGGTGCACAGCCGAGTTGGAGAGCATGTCCTGTTTTCTTATCGGAAATGGTGCAGGGGAAGAAATTGTTGCTGCTTGGTGGTTGTCATTATCATAACTGGACCTTTTGGAGTGTGAGTGGGGGGACTGAATGTCTCTGAGTAAATCCATTGACTCATTTGAATCATCCAGGTGGCAACCGCTCATCAACCCAAACGCCGCTTCTGCATAAGAGCTGGAATCCCTGTTCTCTCTCAGGTTATGCATTGCAACAAAACAATGTTGCAGGGCCTGCTCTGGCGTGATTCTTGTCACGCCATCAGTATCAAGGAACCTTTTTAAGAGGTCTAAATATGCTATCCTGTCGACATGCTCAACATTGTCCACCACCTCATAGTGTCTCTTTACTGCATCATCCAAATTTATGGCAGAGCTTAAAAACCACCGAGTAGGCTCCTGCCGAACACAAGGTAACTTAGCGTACTGCTTTCTTGTCTTCAATTTCCATTCTGGATTTTGTGAGGACCTTTTCCTGCGGAAAAACTTGCGGGTGTTTTTACCAGCATTCAGCAGGTGGTCTCCTGGTTGACCAACTAGATGGCAAAGCGCTGCCATCCCGTGGTATGCTGATTTTCCTGGGAAGAGGTGTCTGCCAAAATAAAGGAATGCCACGACAGATCCCAGTCCCCACATGTCGATTGCTTCAGTTATGGGGAGGCCCAAGTCCACTTCTGGAGCCCTGTACCCATGGGCTTGCATGATCATTCCCACTTTTGCTTTAGAGGCTGGACAGGCCATACCAAAGTCAATTAATTTCACCCTGAAGGGCTTATCCTGATGATTGACGAGCATAACATTGTCCGGTTTCAAATCTGTGTGAATGATGCCGATACCCTTCAGAGCTTCAAATGCTACAAGTAGCTGATGGGTGATGGGGCGGATTTGGTTGAGAGACAAGGGTTCCTGTCTCTGAACTATCAGGTCCAAAAGGCTTCTGTCCAACATCTCGAAGGCAAGGCATGACATGCCCTCGAATACGAAATTGTCAATGAATTTCACCAAGTTCTTCTTATCTGGGTCGAAGGTCCTGAGTGTTTTAAGCATGTCCACTTCTCTCTGAAACATCTTATCATCACTTTGTTTGTGGATCTTGATCGCCGTTGTCTCAGATGTTTTTAAATTGAGACACTTAGCCACTATGCCAAAACAGCCTTCGTCATAAAAGTCCAAAACCATGTAGAGTACAGAACTGCTCGCCACTATGTCATGTTTTCCTATCGGAAGTAGTGCACGGGAATACATCGTTGCTGTCAAATGTTTCCAAACACTATCCAAGTTGAGATTATATAGAGTCCTGTCTCTCTTCTCACCACAGTTCTAGCCGATTTATGAATTTATGAAGGCCTCTACAGTTGATATCTAATCCAAGACAAATGACATCATAATCAACAACATTCTAAAAGGGGTGTGGCCTAAAACGAATTACATCATTCATTTTTTTAAATAAATCAAAGATATGAAAACTATTTTGTTATATTTAATATTGATTAAAAAATGAAAGACTGAGAGTTTTAATACTTTTTTTTGGGGGGGGGGCATAAATTTGAGAGACTTTAGATATATGAAAACTTGGAAAGCAATGAAGTAGGGGATAGTTTTTGTAACCTTACATCTGTGCAAATTAAATTTTCCATTTAAAGTCCACAAGTTAAAAATAAATTTAATATTATATATCTCATGTTCAAAATACAGAATGACATATCTACATTCAATTCTGATGTGACAGTTCATTTTACCAAATACAAACTGTGACATTCAAGTCCAAAAGGTAGCGGACTGTAAACAATTATAGAATACCATGTCATGTACATGTCTGTTCATTGTTTCAAAAATTACATTTCTTTTCCACATCTAGGGATCTGGAAAAATATAGATATGTAGGATTAATTAATGTAAAATTTTGATGTGTACTTTCTTAATCCTATTGGTGATACAGACTTATAGTAATAGCCACGCCCTCTGCCAGGGCAGTACCTATAAAAATGTTGTCCTCTTTCCTCTCAGAGAAATGTTCCTTCTTGCAAAGAATCCATTACCTATATTTTTATTATTACATTTAGTATTTATGATGTCAATACCATTTATCATCAGAAGGGGTTCAAGTCTCAGTGCTTCTTAAAATTGCAGATGGATTTTCATTAGAAAGGACAGACCGAGAGGGAGAGCATTCACTACAGAATTAAAGTATCTGCTTGCTACCGGATGTGATTTAACAAGAAGATATTGTTCATAAATAAATAGTAAACCATCAGTGTCAAAAAGACCACTGAAAAAACAAAAACAATACTTTTATCAACCCACTTTTTCACACACATTCACACCAAGCAACAGGAAAATGGAGATAAAAGGGACATCTATTGTTTTATTTTTGGAAAATTATTCACACAACCTGCAATCACCCATCAAATGCTGAAAATAAAATAGTATGAAGCAAAGTAAAATGAACATCCAGCATGTTGTGCGATTCATTGCAAATCATTTCTTTCTAACTTTTTGTCCTTAAAACCAAAGTTATTAACTTCTTTTATTTTACTGCAGATTTGACTGGACATTCAAGGTGAAAAGCTCACTGCCACTGGGATAATCAGAGCAGGGGAAACTGGCCACAGTGAGCGCCAAAATGGATCTCTCGCCGGGGGGAAAAAATTGCATGTGGTGCATTATTATTATTTTTTTATTAGGTCCAAAATGCTTTGTAAAGGATTTATTGCAGCAAGAGGGAATAGCAGATGGATTTCTCACTGGGATAATGTGCCGCAGAGCTTCTTCCTCTGCATGTTATCTCTATAAATATTCAGAGCCATGGTCCAGGGGTCTTGTTTGGCGAAAGGAAAAGTGGTGGTTATTTAAAGGAAAGGCAGGCAAGTTTATTTGTATAGGACAATTTAACAACAAGGTAATCCAAAGTGCTTTACATAAAACATTAAAAGCATTAGAAAGAAACACATATAAAATGACATTTAAAAAACTTACGAAAACATTTTTTTGATTGATTAATTGTCAACTAAGTATCGTTTTCAAGACATGTAATGGAAGTTACAGTGCAGTGCAGGCAGTTTAATAAATGATTTTGTTTACTGGAAGGCAGCGGCAAAGGAAGGTCTTCTTTCTAGATTTAAAAGAACTGAGAGTTACAGCAGACCTGCAGTTTTCTGGGAGTTTGTTCCAGATTTGTGGAGCATAAAAACTGAACGCTGCCCTTACATGTTTAGTCCTGACTCTGGGGCCACAGAGCAGACCTGTCCCATGTTTAGTCCGAACTCTGGGGACACAGAGCAGACCTGTCCCATGTTTAGTCCTGACTCTGGGGACACAGAGCAGACCTGTCCCATGTTTAGTCCTGACTCTGGGGACACAGAGCAGACCTGTCCCATGTTTAGTCCTGACTCTGGGGACACAGAGCAGACCTGTCCCATGTTTAGTCCTGACTCTGGGGACACAGAGCAGACCTGTCCCATGTTTAGTCCTGACTCTGGGGACACAGAGCGGACCTGTCCCATGTTTAGTCCTGACTCTGGGGACACAGAGCAGACCTGTCCCATGTTTAGTCCGGACTCTGGGGACACAGCGCAGACCTGTCCCATGTTTAGTCCTGACTCTGGGGACACAGAGCAGACCTGTCCCATGTTTAGTCCTGACTCTGGGGACACAGAGCAGACCTGTCCCATGTTTAGTCCTGACTCTGGGGACACAGAGCAGACCTGTCCCATGTTTAGTCCTGACTCTGGGGACACAGAGCAGACCTGTCCCAGAGGATCTGAGAGGTCGTAGCTGAGCAGAAGATCTGAAATGTATTTTGGTCCTAAACCATTCAGTGCTTTGTAAACCAACAGAAGTTTTTTTAAATCAATTGTTTGACGGACAGGAAGCCAGTGTAAAGATCTGAGGACTGGAGTAATATGATCGAATTTTTTGGTCTTAGTGAGGACTCGAGCAGCAACGTTCTGGATTAAACGCAGCTGTCTGATGAAACCTGTAAAGACACTGTTGCAGTAGTCGAGCCTGCTGAATATAAATGCATGGTCAAGTTTTTCCAAGTCCTGCTGCCACAAAAGTCATTTACTCCTTGATATATTCTTTAGGTGATAGTAGGCTGACTTTGTACTGTTTTGATGTGGCTGTTGAAGTTCAGGTCTGAGTCCATGACACCTATGTTTGTGGTTTTTAGCATTACCGTTTTCGGTGCTGACTTTAGTTTGTTCTTCCTTGGCTCCAAAAACAATAATATCATTTTTATCTTTGTTTAATTGGAGAAAATTCTGCTCCATCCAATCATTGATTTACCCTGTGCATCTGACTATAGTCGACTGGTGATATAGTTATATAGATTTAAACAGTGTTTTGCTGGCATGTTTCAAAAGGTTGCTATGGGTCATGTTGAATTAATGACCCTAACACCCCGCTTCTCTTCTTTTGTACAAAATATTTAAAACTATCTATAGCATCCCTGTATCTTTTTTAAACCTCTACCTTCTCATCATTGTTCTTCATTTACAAGCATTATCCTTCCTTCCTGCCATCCTCCCTTTCGTCTCCTCTATCTTCCTTCTAAAAATGCCCTAGCCCATTCAATTAGCTGTCTGCTAGCCTGGCCAGCAGAAGCAGGGTGACGAGCCACTTTGATGGTGCAACCCTGGATATCAGGACAGGAGAGTGGGCCTCAATCAGCCACTTTGATTACTCCCTTACTTCTACAGAGCAACCAATTCACCAGAGGGTTACCGCCGGACATATTGACCTGTTAGCGTGCACAGCCACCCGTAAGGAAATTGGATGCAGGAGGAAGGATGTAATGTGGTGTTTTCTAATGGAAATCATGTTGTGTGTATCCTTCAGGTGGAGCAAAATAAGATCTTGAGGTGGTGGTGTGTGTATGTGTGTATGTGTGTGTGTGTGTGTGTGTGTGTGTGTGTGTGTGTGTGTGTGTGTGTGTGTGTGTGTGTGTGTGTGTGTGTGTGTGTGTGTGTGTGTGTGTGTGTGGGACTACAGGATACATGGTGTTACAGTCATCAAAGTTGTAATCAGGAACATAATCCAAGAGATTACTTGCACTTCAGCCTCTTTCTCGCTCAGATCCTCACCTTTAATTTTCTCTTCATGTTAACTGATGCTGTGGGTTTCTTTCTTTTGCTATCCAAACTCATAAGATCATGGTCCCTGCTCACTGCAACTTAGTGGGAAACATATTAAGTCACATGGAAATATCTCCCACCTGCATCAGTGTATGTCGCAGGAGTTTACCTCGAGTGTGAGTGTGTGGTAACAAGGTCCGTAAGAACATGCGAAAAGAACAGAAATCGAGACTTCCGCACCTCCTCTCGGCTTTTTTTAAGCTTTAGGAAAAAAACCTTGATGGGAGACCGTGAAAGCCTGACTGAATGCCGGAAAATCCTGCAGCAAATTGTTGCTATTACAGCGTAGGTAACAACTGCCTCCACTGCAAAGCAACCCCCCAAAAAAGGAAGACAGACTTATCAAAAAGAGAGCCTGACGCAATAAAACACTTGACAATATTGGTAAAGCATTTTTGAAGACGGAGAGAAAATGTTGCAAATAGTTTAGTCTTCCACTGCAGCCAAGGGATGTGGCTGCAGCAAAAACTGTTTTCACACCACTGCGCGGTAAAGAGGAAGTGGTTTTGACCAAGGAGGCAAGGTATGAAGCGATTGTCGCCCATGTGAACGCGTACAGATTTTGTTCTGCCGCCCAGAGTTCAATGTGCAAAACTCCGGACGCTAATCACCCGGCGGAAGGAGGCAGTCGAGAGGGCGGTTTCCTTGCGGAGATGTGAAGACGGCTTACATCTCGCGGTTTGCAGCTAAAGATCACGTGGGATTAGTATTGACGAAGCTTTATTCATGAACGTAGCTAGCTGGAGCCACCGGCCCACAAGCTGGGAAAGACAATTCTCATTGAACTGCCGTTATGTAACAGCACCTGGATCACAATCACGGTCGGGAAGATTGAAATGAATGACTAGTACTCTTACAGGTTGTATGAAGCGTGTGCATATGCCTGTGCTCTTCCTATTTTAAAAACTTTTTTGGTGCCTCTTCCAGATAACTTCATACCCACTAGTCTCCTGAGTATAACTGCGTCTCTAACCTCTAGCCCTCTACATACAGTACAGAAATAGATCAAGCTCAAGCACTCTGCTTCCTTTACATCCCCTCATACATATGCTATCTTGGTGAGTCTCACTTATTAAGAAGAACACTGAGCGAGCTGAGTTATATATTGGCATATAATTCAGAGCGACTCTATCCACTGTATGCATGTCATGAATCCATAAGTGTCTCTAATTTGGGACAGAGGAAGGAGAGCTGGAGCAAGGTGACCCCGGCTGTGTTCTTAATCATCAGCTGGTCTGGATGAGGTTAAGAATGGAAATTGGTTTGGCTCTGTAGTGAATCTATTATCATATCTCCTCACCCCTCCTTTTTTGTTTCTCATCTCTGTTAGACACCATTTTACATCTTGCTCGCTGGCTCGCTCCCCTTGTCTATGCGTCCCCTCTTTGTCATTCACTCTTTTCTCCTTACGCCTACTTCTTCACTTTTTCCTCTGTGATGTAAAAAAAAACGCCTCAGCATATTGATAATGGGATTTATTCAAATAGCCCTCCTTAAAGCGAAGGACATTCTCTGTGACATCTGCAGTTATTATATTGAATCATGTAGATGTCTGCATTCTCTCCCACCACAGGTCTGTATAATCCTCGGGACACGTGCTGATCAAGAATCAAATTCTTCCTCTGTGTTTTTATTAGCATTAGTGTCTCAATTATTTATCAACTTTTTACTGCAAACACTTGTTGGTTCATTAGGAGCCTGTCGGAGTGACTGAATGACTGTGGCTTGTTGGGCTGATTAAACCATCGCGTCTAATTAGGGGCTGTATCACGGCTCAGTTCACAGCTGCTGTTGCATCAGAAAGCTAGAGGATAGACTGTAAGCATTAGGATTCCTGCCACCTGAGTACAGAGCCCGTTAGCAGAGGAAGCAAGCGCCTGCAAGGTACAATATTAATGTGTGCGCACAGATCCAGTGCAACCAAAACGTGTAGTAGTGCCAAACATATTTATTTATGATAGATTATGGTTCAACCGAGGGTATGAGTTTATCATTTGTATCAATTAATTTCCCTTTATATGTTTAGTAAACACTAGACAGAGAAAAAAAAAGTCAATAAACCGATGCAGTCAAGCAAATGCAACTAATTATAGCATGTAAGGGAAATCAGAAAACTGCTGAAGGAAGTGGATATAACACATTGATTTAAAAACATTTCCAACCTGTGGGCGAATGTTAATTTGTTCACACTGATTATGAATGTGTGCAAAATAAATAAATAAATGACTGAATGAATGAACCAAACAAATCATGATATCGAGCAAATTCAGTTACATTTGATCTTCTCACTTGTGATTTTCACTACTTATTCTACTGATGACAAGGGAATGAGGTGAAGCAGGAGGGCTGAAGCTAGTTATTATTTTCTAATTAATCTGATTCATTTATCTCACAGTGAAAATCATGAACCCATCATAAACTTTTCTTATAACTTCCCAGAGCTCAAGACGACACCCTCACAGACTCAGCCGAACAATAAACAGAAGGACAGAGAATAAAGATCTCGGTTTGCTTGCCTTATGCTGCAGATGTTGACTGGGGAATAGAAAACCTTGAGACGCGTCACATTCAAACAGCACTAACGCGTTTGTGCAGAGTCAGGTGCCTCTGTGAGGGAAAAAGCAACGGCTCTGTCCGAACTGATGTTGTCACATTAAAACACACGTCTGAAATAGAAAAGATATTCTCACTTTCTCGAGAAATTTGTTTTCTACCGCGACATCAGAGGCGCCTTCTCCACGTGGACTCATTTATTGACTCAGAGGTGATACTCACCGGAGAGGACGTTTTGAGAGGTCTGTTAAGAGTCCACATCTATCCAGCGTCAGCAATGCAGGGGTTTGCAAACAGCTTGGCAGTTAGGTAGCAGCGCAGTGGATGGAGTGCACAGAAATGTTCAGTGTCAAGTGGAGGCCAGAGATAACATTAACCTTTCATTGCCTAAGGAAAGGAGGTCTGCAAGGTGAAAGGGGTTACGTTACAAACTGTAACCTGTACTCGGCACACACAGTCCAAATTGCAGTTGTTTTTTGGCTTGGTAAAACCAGTGTTTTGCTTTATTTTTTTCAAATCAGGGGTCTACAGGGCTCGTGGGCAGTGAGTTCATCTTATGTCTCACCTCTGAACGATCCAGGAATCCCAAAAAAAGACTTAAATTATTCATTTTTCTTGCAGCTTAAAGCTAGAAATGTTTACTTTTTAAAGCTGTAGTGTGATGGCCAGTTTGTCAATTCAAATCAAATCAAATCAACCTTTATTTATATTGCGCTTTTCATACAGAAAAGTATCGCAAAGTGCCTTACAGAGATGTACAGAAAAAAGAGATTCTGATACACTGCCAGTATGCAGCTTTTTTCACATTAAATAAAACGGTCTCATATGTTGTTTTCTGAGAAAATCACCCTATTCTGTTGTGTAAGCATGATGATGTGTGGACAGAATTGACACACATCCTGAACAACAAAAGATATTGTATATAGAGTAAATGATTTGTATTAATTGTATATAAAATAACTGTCTCTGTCAGTGAATGCATCACTGTGATATCTGTGTAATTGCAAAATAAATGCAGAACAACGCTGACCTTTGCAAATCCAATTATGTTGACGGTACATGCTTCTCTCGGTTGTTAGAGATGTTACCATATGTTCCCACTGTGAGCAACATGATCAACAAGTCACTAGAGGCTCTTTCATTTCCTACAGAGCCTAGTGAGCGGGAAACTCAGCCAACAGGATGACACACAACAGACTTGGTGGCCAAAAATAGTTGATCGCAACAAGGGGGCGATTCAAGAAAGAGATAGTGAAAGTGTAGCTGAACTGATGCATTTACTCTTAAAGTTGAAATTTGTTTTGATAAAGGCATTAAGGCTTGATAAGAAGACACTTGATTCAGAAAAAGGCAGATACATGATCAGAACACGTGTCCTCGTAAAAGCCTTTCATTTTACTTGGATCAATTTTAGACATACTGTATACCCACCTCTGTTTATTATCTACGCCAGCCATTTACTTAATAACGACCAACCACAGTTACCCATTTCCTGTCTGTCCTATATAATAAAGGCTTGAAAAAGCTAAAAAAAAAAAAAAAAAAAAACTTTTTCTTTTAGATGTTTCCATATTTAATTTTGCAAATCATTTTACTGGATTTTCAGTGAGAGATCTCCCTTTTTCATATATATGTATCTATCTATATATATAGATAGATACATATATATCTATATATATATAAATATACATTTTCTATACATATACATATATACACATATATTTCCAAATCAAAATACCAGATTAAGCCTGGTTAAATACTGGAGCAAATGACCAAAAGCACCTTTCTGAATGATATATATATATATATATATATATATATATATATATATATATATATATATATATCTGTAAAATGTGACGTTCTTTTTAATGCTGCGATACCACAACCGGTACCTAATCGTCATATTACGTGCCAGGCCAGTTTAGCCACCGAAACTTTAGCGTTATGTAATCTTTAACTCTGACCATTTTAACACTGTTTTACAACACACTGTGTGTGTTGATGACGGTTTAGGTTTTGGCCCCAAAAAACAATGACTGTTTAGGCACCAAAACAACTAAGTTAGAAAAAAAAAGTTTATGGTTCAGGTTAGACACCGGTCCCCCAGGTGCAGGTCCTTTGTTTTTTGACACGTCCACCCCCCAACCTCCTCCCTATGCAGATTTCAGTGCCCTGTACATGACCTGATTTCCTTTTTTGCCCTGTTCATAATAACTAAGATCAATAGAGGTCTAGCCTTACAGGAAACGTCAGTTTGGGACTTATAGTAATGAATTTAATGAAATCATGTACAAATTCTAGTGCATATATGTAAGAGCAGTGAATGAGCAGCCTGGCAACACTGGTAGTACATACATGATATGGTCAAAACCTTTTAGCTGCAAATACATCACAGCTTCTAACACCTCCCATTACCAAGCCTTATAGCAACACATTAGAGGAGAAGTGTGAATGCACAGTAAGAAATTATCTCAATTAACCCATTCATGCCTAAACAACATTATAAATGCCTCATTAGTGTTTTCTTTGCCTTTGAGGGGATAATTTCCCATTATGCTAGTTTGCTAGCATGATGGCCATCATACCCTGCCAAAATAGCCATGGTTACAAAAAAACATGCGACTTGATAATACAAACAGATGCTACAAGAAAGGCGTCACATCCTAAACATCAGTTATACACAATTCACGTGATTTTCTACTCCTCCTGAAATTGCCTGAGCTTGAATCAATGGGAAGATATCAATAGCAGGAAATAACATGATTCGCTGCACTGTAATTAGAGATTCAGCAAGATGAAAAGAGAAAATTTGCTCTTTGACACGGGTCACCCACAGAGAAACACAAATACTATCTAAATGTCATCAGGCATACTCTAGCTGCAGAGCCCATGTGCACAGGGAATTCATTAATTTCATCTATTTTCATCTCTGCGCCGTTATGACTCTGTCAAAGGAACGTGACTCACACAAGAAGTGAAACTGGAAAGCAAAGTTAAAAGTCAGGAAGCCAAGGAAAGTGTTCGATCTCTTTCCTTAAACAAGGACTGCTCTCCGGAACAAACACAGCCCAATATTAATTTGTCGGAGCAGATTTCTGCAATGATCAAACGGGACAACCTCTTTATTATATATGACGAACTGGTACATTGAAAACTATCTGCTGCTTTATCTCTCCTCCTCGGACACGGTGGCTGAAGCTATCAGAGCACAGATCAGTAATTACTGCAGGTTGTCAACAATTTATCACAGAGGTCCCATGGGTTCTGGCACTGAGGCTGGACGTGATTGCACACGTGCAAGGAACGCGTGCACGCACGAAAGCATGGACACAAATGTACTGGTTGTACTGGATGTACACAACGTGACACACATGCATGGAGCCTCAAAGACACACAGGTGTCGGTGTACAGTACATCACCCCTCTGTCCTTCGTGAAAACAATGAGGAAGGTTTTGTGTGGAACCTGTAGAACACGTACACACACACACACACACACACACACACACACACACACACACACATCCATTTACTGAATTGCTTGTGGAGTGGCCGGCAAATTAGTTTCTATAAATACCATGTTTTTTTTTTTATTCAATTAATTTTCATCTCGCAGGTAAACAAACCTCTCACTTCTTGGTGCTACGCAACATTAGCACAATAAAAACAATTAAACAATTTGCCTATTGATTTTTTTTTCACAGACACATATTTATTGAGTACATCAGTTTTTTTTAACACTCAGTGGAAGGAACCAGGTGTCATTATTCCTGCTGCCTGCAGTTGTCAGCCGCTCATCAAAAATAAGTCTGATACAGATGTTTAACAACAATCCATCATAAAACAGAAGGTCACATTGTAAGTTATTTCCCGTGCGGTTCACACCTCTGGGCGCGCACACATAAACAGGAAAGCACGCACTGATGCATGCACACAAACCCGCTGTCGCCATACTGTCAAATTTGATTGATGAAAAGTGACAACAGCATCAGTGTTTTTAATTATTAATAGTGGGAGAGTCCATGGGAGTCATCTCTCAATCCTCCCACAAAGGTAATGGGGTTATTTGTTGTGGCTGAGGCCCTTAAACTTTGATTAATTTGACAACCGTCCCTTGTGTCAAGTAGAACTGCAAAGGCAGGTAGATAAGAAGGCTATTCCCAGTGATCTGGTGACATTGACCCGCCTAGCTGGAAGGCATGCACTCACACACAAATACAAGCTGCACACACACACATTAAAACCCATCCAATCTTCCAGCCAGTGTTACAAGTCCTCTTATTGAGATACTGACACTATTACAGGAGCTGAAGGTCTAGGGGTGACCCTCTTTAAATTGGAACTCAGTCGGACTAAATACAAAAACACATTAAGAGGTTAAATGAAAAGGTTAAGTGATCCCACTCCCTATCGTTTCATGAAACAGGATGTCTACACATGTTTTTTTTTCAGAATTTAAAATGTAACTGTAAATGCATCTTTACATGGTGGCACACAGTGTTTATCATTCAAGGATTCTGTCACGCTGCACAGGGGTAGCTAAGGCACAGCGCTTCAATCTGTGCTAATTACAACCCTACTGTGAAGGTACACTGTACTCCGAAACCTTTTCACTGCTCCAGGACTGCAGGAGCCCAGAACAAATTAGTCTAATAGCTGGAAAAAAAGCGCCTTCTAAGCAGTGGCAGAGGTCAACAAGCTGGATACAAACTCAGATGATCTGGACAAGGACAAAGCAGAGACTGGCTCATGTCACTGATTATGGATGTGCCTGACTTTTTGTCAGAGGCTGATAAGCATAATATCAAATATCAAAGTAAACTCTACAGTACAGATTTGAATCACCAAATTAAGTGATAAAGGCAGAATGAGAGGATTTGTTGGTTAAACTCTTTGTAAAGTCTACATTCAAAGTTGGACCCTCCAACTGACCCTTTGGAACAAGCGTTTTGCCTCACTGTATTTGCATTTGCATCTGTGCTGTGTCCACTATTTTCACGTACTTACGTTCCAGCGCATGAAATATGTGCCAAAAAATCCAAAATGGCAGAAAAATGTTATGGGTGCAAATGGGCGTGGTCTATATAAATCTACTCAATATCTAATAGTGAATACACTGTGCACATATTGTTTTTGCTTCACCTCACGATTAATGAGTTATTAGCCAAAACCTTAAATATGTAGTAACTGCCCACATGGGGGCACTTATTAAGGCATCATGTTTTTATATGTTGAAAGTTGAATATGGAGAAAGAGCAGAACACCGCCATCTAGTGTCTCAAGATCGTAGTCGCAACAACAGAAAATAATTCCACCACTCATGTTGCCAGGTTGATCAGACCCGGCCCAGTAGCCTACAGGAGACCAGAGTCTGTTTGAGCCTGTTTTGAACCAGTCCCCTCCACCATCTCAAATCTCACCATAAAAACAACTATTGCAGAGGAGTTTGACTGACAGTTAGCTATTACAGCTAAGTAAACGTTAGCTTACCGATCAAGGAGAAACACAGCCATTTAGGCGTTAATTCAGACAAAAAAAAACAATGTATGTAAAAGCAATACTTTTATTCTGTACCCCTCAAAACGCCCCGTGGGTGTATTATTTAAAAATACCTTTAAGCATTTCTACATAGGACAGTTGTCATACAGTATAAATAGTCGGCACTGTTTTGAGATTTTACGAAAAAACACATTTCAATCTATTCTTTACGCTTTTGTATTTGGTCGTGGAGCTACCCTCCAAAGTGACAGGCTGCTCTGCCAAGTTACCATTGGTCATCGGGTGACTGCGGGTTTAGCTAATGTTCAGTTGATGAATCCTTTTCATCTCCTGCAGGTAGCTAAACTTGAACATACAGGACTGAAACTAACTTCAATTTATCGATTATCATTAAATCCCCTTCACATTAGCTTTCCTTACCCATCTTGATATGTACCAGTATTTGAATATAATTTCCGCTTAAAAATCTCATTACCAGTGTTACTACATGATAAACAAACAAAGTCAACCGTGAAAAAGTAACCAGGAAATCCATCTCTGCCTGTCTAAGATCACGCCACTATCTATTTGTTCATCCCTCAGAATGCATCAGCAAACCAAATTAAAACTCATATCTTTGTGCTCCAGGCTTCCCACAATTATTTCCAATCAGGAAGAGAATTATTCAGAGTTGTAGTAGTAGCGATCGGTTATTTGTGAACGGTGAGGCTGCATTAAAAGCATGCGACAGTACAGTAAGGAGAAGATTATATATGAATTGCAGTTATTTATACTGCATATTCATATTTATCCCACCTGCTGAAATACATGTAGAGCCTTTATCTCTGTTCTGCAACTATTACACCAACTATATCAGCAGTAGCATTACAGATAATAATGATAATAATAATGATATTAATAATAATAATAATAATTATTATTATTATTATTATTATTATAATAATAATGATAATAATAATAATAATACATTGAATTCATATAACAAATGTATGCTGTATTAAATTTAATATTTTTTAAGTTTGTTTATTTAAGTTTTATATTGTAAACATTGTAAGATGAAATATAATCCACTGCTGCTGCTTTATCATTCGCACAGGATTTGAAAGGAGCCGGTGACAAATTAAATCATTCATAAATGAGTGTCAAATCTTGCATATTTGACACTCAAGCGTGTCTTTATTTAGATGCTCCAGGGAGGTTTGTACTTGGTTCATCAGGTCAGAAATCTAATTTCAGTTGTTACTGTATTCCTCCTCTGAGTCCTCTAGAAATGTTCCCTTTCATTTGTCAAATGATTGGGTAACATCAGCACATACCGGTGTAAAGAAAAGGAACCAGAACCGTTGCTACCACAAATTTGAGAAGATCATTTCCTGTGAATATTGCATCAGAGATAACTTTTCTAGTAAGTTTCACAGACTTTTAATACAATTATCTGTTTTATGTATTTTTAGTTTTAACAAGGCTTAATAGGCCTCTTTTTTTGACAGATTCAGTGTTTTCTTCTCCCAGAAACATTTGGACATTGCTTTATTACGGCAGCCCTCGCTGGTTAGCAGAGGGAAGGCTATGTGACTGTAGCTTGTGTTCAGGTCTTCATAGTGCCCTTAAATCTTACATTATGTTGTTCTTAAATATTTATTATCACTAGCTACTCACTAACTGTGTTTGTCTGCTGTTTGGGGCAGGAGGCTTACAGTGGATTTTTGAAAATGTTACACTCTAAAACCAGCTGCCAGCTGCGGCTTAAAAACCATGCCGATGAGTACATCTGACAGTAGAGTTAGAGGTTGTAAGACCAAAACACTGAGTTGAAAGATGCTTAAAGACTCCACAGAGCTGAGGAGAACTGCAGAGTCGAGCGGTGATTCACAAGCATTCCCTTTCACATTACACAGATGCATTTCAGCAATTGTTAGTAATAAAACATAGCTTTAATCATGTGCTAACAGTGCACGGGACTCTTTTTCAGAGAAGGTGATTTAGGTTGAACTCCTGTTTGTAGATGTTAATTAAAAGATGTATATTTTACCTCTAAAATAAATATATTGATGTTAAACCTTTGGGAGACTTTTGCATTGGTCAACTCACCCATTAAACCCATGAAAACACAGCCACCAAAATAACCCATCATCCCCTGGTTATACACGGTTAACTCTTGACTCAAGGACGGAAGTTGGTTAACTAAAAAAATGTCACTGTTGACTTTTGGTTTCACACCGGACACAAACACCAGTGTCCTGGGGGAAAGAACTGTTTGTTTGACCCATCCACCACCCTGACCTTCCTCCTTTCGCAGAGTTTAGGATAATTACTATGCCCACTAGAGGCCACCGCAAAACAAAAATAAACATAAATTCAGGTCGTTATAAGCTGCTTGCACACTTGCTTCGCACTTTTTTGGATGATGACGGTCTGAATGGACACATACACACATTAATTTGAGACAACCTACCATTAAGCTGCTTTAGTTTGTAGCTGACTTTTAGTCAGCGCATTTGACTCATCAGCCTTGGGACAGATTCACTTTTGGTGTCTATTTTGAGGGGGAAAAAAGGAAAAAACAAAGATCTCCCGATGTTTTCACCTTAATAATCTTACTCTGTCAGAGGTTGTGTCTGTACGAGACTATTTTTACCAAAGAGCTTCAGTTACGTCCTTGCCCCGTAATTTTAGTGACAATGTCCCTTATTTCTACTGCAGGTCCATTAATTCTGGGGATTTCTTATTATTTCCTATTTTTTGTCTCACACTCATCTTTCAGTGCCTTGAAGGTCTCTTTTCATCTGCAAATGCCAACGTGAAGCATATTGTCACCAGCTGTTCTTTTTCTCTGCGCTCTCCGATCACGTCTCTTTTTCTGCCTCTCACCGCGTTGCTTCGACAGGCTGCCAAGCCAGAATTATACACCGGGTCAGGACTAATGAGTGGGTTTGGAACATTTTCTCATATTTATCGAGATGAACCCGCTGATCCCCTGCCTCTCCAACCTTCTCTCTTATTCAGTTTGTTGTCTCAAGTTTTATAGGGATTCATGCCTGCACTTGCACTCCCTCAAACTGACTCAGACTCAAACTTCAGACTTTATTTTGGAAGGTAATGTGTAGAAATAATGGGCATCCTGGAGACTCAGTTGAACTAAGACACAGGTACATCCTGGCTATGAATTGAGCCGTTCCGTTGGTCTCTGTTTCTTTACTTTCACAGTCGAGTAAAAGTTGAGGAAGAAGTACTGTCGTGTGATTAATTAAAAAACATTAAATTCAAGCTTCTCAGCCTGCTTTAAAGATGGTGTAGTTTATTTTTGGCTTTGAATCACATTTCGGAGGGAGAGAGAGAGAGATCGTTCCTATAAATGCAGATGTGCATGGATGCTCCTTCGCTGAAAGTTCAGCTAACTATAACCAAAGGCTGCAGCTAAAAAACAGTTGTTTGTCCAGGGAGCAGACATCTGCCGTGAAAACAGTGGATGGCTTGTCTGCTGAGGTTAGCCCAGCATGATTACCGTTTCAGTTGTGTTTCACGTTTCAGTTGTGTTTCCTCTCACACTTGGCGTCTCCTCGTTGCGAAGGCAGCATTAGCCTGCTCACGAGGACCAGAGGTCAAAGCCGCGGCACCGCCTACTGCTGCGTCCAGATAGAAGCAGTATGAGAGGAAAACGTGGCAGACAAGCTCGGTATTCATGGTAGGCTAAAGGCTAACCCAAGCTGCGCATCTTCGAGATCGCGTGAAAGCCAGTTCATAAATCCTGGTAACGTATCAATTGAATCAACATTTTGCTACGTGTTTATTGAACCTGGAGTGGCCGCTTGATCTATGAGCGCCACTCTGTTAGCAGGCTAAACTATTACTATAAGCGGACACAGAGAGGGAGGGAGAGCTTCATGAGGAGGTCTTTTTTGCTTTTTAAGTGTTTTTAAGTGATGTACTCTCTGCCCCACTTGATAAAGACCTACAACCCCCCTTTTTGAACGTGAATAACAATTGTCTTTTACCAGCAGTCTCGAGGAAGAGATATTCATTGACATTCATTTACCAAATATGGGATATAACTGGCCTAATATGGAAATCTTGTGACGCGTTTCATTGGAGGCAGCAATATGGGATTTGTGGATGAAGTGAACATTGTTTCTCGCAATTGTAAGGTAATGGGGGATATATCCTTCCACATCGCAGGCAGACAAAGGGATTTGCTTTCACTGAATATCTTTCCGACCTTGTTCCAAACCCATTTGGAGGTGTAAATTCACCACGCTTCACTCTCAGAAGTCAAATTTACCCCAACTCCCTTGATAATTTCTTCCGATCCATTACCCACCATGCTGATGTGTTATGCTGTTTGTAGCTACCGTGCAGCTGCGTCTGCTGCAAAACATACAATCAACCGGAGGCAGACCTAACAGACACAGAAGAATTTATTTGGTAAACAGGCTTTTATTTGATTTCCTGTTGTGCTGCGGCGTACAGTAGTGGAGAAACGATATTGTGTTCATTAGTTTATGTGCATTAGCAAAGGAGTCTAATGGTTTATGCATACGAGGCCAACAGCGGAGGGCTCGGGTGATTTAGGATGATGCTCATTTTATGGAAATCAAAGCAAGAAATAAGAATAGTTCTTGTAACGCACAGACGCTTCCCCTCCTCCTGGTTTTCTGTCCCGCAGTTGTCACTGGCAGGGCACTTCTGAGCCTTGTTCTCTCCACTTCTCCCTCCCTCCCTCAGCCTCTTTCTCCTTCGATCTTTTCTCTTTCACCTTCCATCCATCCCCCTCTCTTGTTTCTGTCAGAACACATTAGGACATCGCTAACGAGTGACTTAAATCAGGATCCCCCGCAGTCCTATCCAGGTGTGGGTAATGAGGTGGGAAGACAGGAGATTGGGACTCCTCCTCCATTCTTTTACTCACTAAACAAGAGAGGAAGATCATTCTGTCTGTACAAGCAACACATCAGAATATTCCCCTGTGTACTTTAAGGCGTAACGAGGTTATATGCTAGTAATATGACGGGGAAAAATTGAGTGAAAAAAACACATCTTTTTGTACAAAACCTATAAACAACACACGGCTGACACTGTTAAATTCCTGACAGCTGTTATTTGTTATGTATTGCTGCGGATTAATGGAAAGTAGCACAGGAATGCACTAACGCAGACAAGTTTAATGATATGGAAATTGAAGTTGTGAGTTTGTGAAATGCAGTCATGAGCTTTCTTTTCAAGGCCATCAGTTAGATCGGAGCTCCGGCGGCTGATGGGCTGTGATCCGTTATCGTCCCCGTGGCCTGGCCTCTCACAGACAGGCTAAATAGGTGGTCTCCCTCCACTGGAGGTGGAAATGAATCTGGCCTCAGATCCCTTCTCCTTCTTGCTCCCTCTAACACCCTGCCCGTCTCCCCATCTACCTATCTAGGCCATCTCACTTTTCGTTTGCGGTGTGAGCAGTGATGTGCATGTGTGTGCGCGTGTACATGTTTGAGCCTCAACTTTCCAAAACTGCAGAATGATCAATTGCAGCAGGATTTTATTGAATCAAATTACCTTTCATTCTTTCTGCAGCTGATCCGATGCTCTAAACCAGCAGAGTCAGCTAAACACTCAGGGACTCACATTTTTTTCCTGCTCTTCATCACTGTCCGTCAAGCCGCCATGACTTATCAGGATCAACAGAGGCCTTGACAGAGCGACATCGTCACAAATAATGGCCATCTTCTGCATTGCATGAAAGTTTTGAGAAAACTAATCTGATTACCATCTCTCCTCGCTTGCCTCAGCATGTTTCTGATCCAGGAGCTTTTGCCATTTGAGTTACAGTGGAGAAGCAGAGGCAGGGAACCAGACTTTCCATATATACATGTAATAAGGTTCACGGGTTGTCTTGTCTGTCTTCCGGGTTGTTAAGCTGACACTCCAGACATATACATGGTTTCTACTCTGAGCCCCTGCACAATTTTACCAAACCTTTTTTTGGGGAGGGTTGCTGTGCAAGGATAGTTATGCTGAGTCAAATTTTGTGGATATCACTGACAATAATGCAGATGTTTGGAACATTGCCATACCCAGTATGCCCCTGCTGTACAGGTCACAAACATGTGGGTAAGTATGTGTGTGTGTGTGTGTGTGTGTGTGTGTGTGTGTGTGTGTGTGTGTGTGTGTGTGTGTGTGTGCGTGCGTGCGTGCGTGTGCGTGCGCGTACGTGCGTGCGTGCGTGCGTGCGCGTACGTGCGTGCGTGCGTGCGTGCGTGCGTGTGTGTGTGCGTGTGTGTGTGCGTGCGTGTGCGTGCGTGCGCGTGCGTGTGTGTGTGTGTATGTGTGTGTGTGTGTGTGTCTTGTTGTATTTGTGTACGAAATAAAACAAAGTACATGTTAACCTGTGAGCTAACTGTTTCCCCCCACTTCCAGTCTTTATGCTAAGCTAAGCTAATTGCCTCCTGGTTCCAACTCAATATTTAAACAGACATTCACTAACAAAGACCACAACAACAAAAAATATGGGTTTAGAATAGTTTCATGCACATTGTAGATATAGAGCCATGGTGATGTAGGAGGGATGGATGAAGGGTTTGGAGGAAAGGATGAAGGTAGAGGGGTGAAAGGATGTTTGGATGGGGGGGTGAAGGGATGAGGCTGAAGGTGAGAAGGCAGGAGGGAGCCGAGGGAGTCCAGGTTTTGAGTGCAGGAGCTGTCTGTTAGTGCACTTAAGTCATTTAAGTGCCTCCAGTGGTTCTTATTTTCAAAGAAAAAGAGAGAGCGATAAAAGGAAAAAATAAGGGATTTGAGGTAAGGGATACAGAAACTGAGACAACAGGAAGGGGACGGGTGAGGTGTGCTTAAATACTTGTGCGGAAATCGAATTTATACAGGTGTGATCTTTGTTAACGAAAAATAATATTATTGTTGTTTATATCATAGTAGTATCTCTGTATATATTTACTGACAATCCCAAGATAATATTTTCATAATGATTATTTCTCTTCAAAGTGCTCATAATGGACTTCACTAATTCAATGGAAATGGGGCTACAAAAGATACTTGTCATGTTTTTAAGTGTACTACACGGAGAGTACCACGAACAACAGTTTCTGCTCATAAATAATGTGTTGATTTTGAGAGGATTTGGAAAATCTCGACATTAAAAACAAGCAGCTCTCTTGTGCACACGCCTTTGATCTCTACTTTCAAACGTAGAGTTTGAAGATCTGAGCTGACAAAATAAATGTGACAAATGAAACAATGAGATCCATCACACACTGAAGGATGAGCTGTCTTGCCAGAGTCTCCCTGGAAGCTGATTGGACAGATTGGACGAGCTCCAACACGTTGTTGTGGAGCAGATTGGTCCCCAGTAGCACCTGGTGCTTTGTCTCCATTTTAAACAGCTCCCATCGTCATAGCTGGCTCCCTTCCTGACACAAAACTTCACCATGGAAAAGAGAGAAGGGAATTGGTGTCTGCCTTCCTCTCAGGTACATCCTTCACCCCCCCCCCCCCCCCCCCCTCCACACCTTCTCCTCTTCACCCCCTCCCCCTCCACTCTCCGCTGCAATCCGCTGCCCACTCAAGCAGCTGTCAAGGTGAGGCAGTTTTACATGGTGAGGCTCCAATGCCCTTGTCCAATTTCACTTTGGAGTGAAGCTGGGCTGAACATGCCAATCCTGATATTACCAAACAAATTAAATCACGCAGTTGGGCGCAGAGGAGAAGGAGAGTGCTGAGGATGCTGGGATGGATGGATGGGTGGAGGGAGGGAGGGAGGGAGGAGGGGGAACAGTTGTCAGCCCGGTTGAGCAGCTCTCTGCCTGCTCTGATCAGGACATCCTAGCAGGAGAATCATTAATTGGCTCGGGGTAGAGGGGGGCGCTGGTGGGAGACGGCTGTGTTGCTGCTGGCCATGTCCATGACAAAGGCATGATGGCGGGCAATTAAAGGCCTTATTAGAGATGAAGTGGCTACAGGAGCTGCAAGCTAAGTAAGAACCCCACCGGTCAGGCTGGTGACTGCGGCTGCACAGTGGCTCCGTTCCACTGTCACCTCACAGCAAGAAGGTACTTCTGGGTCCTAGGTTTGATCCCTGGGCAGGGCCTTTCTGTGGGGAGTTTGCCTATTCTCCCTGTGTTCGCATAGGTTTCCTCCAGGTACTAGGACAATAGGACAATCCTGACCAAGGCACTGGAAAAAATGGTCCCCGGCACTGCACTGCGTCTGCCCACTACTCAGTGAATAGGATGGGATAAATAAATTGGATAGATTTTTCTTTCAATGTATGTTAGTGCTATAAAATGACAACAAAGGAATCTTAAAAATCATACATCAAGGTGATGTCATTTGGCATCATTGTCGTTTGATCATTCATTATTCATATTAGGAGGATTAGGGACGTGACATGTGGCCACGCAAGCATGCTAACATGCTCAGGATGACAACGCAGGTCTGATACTCACTGTCTTTGTTAAGTGAGTTAGCATGCTAACATGTAACATGAGGTTTTTGCAGGTATTTGATCTGGACAGCTGGATATTTTGACTGATGGTGGCACTAAATAAAAAGTGAAGGAATCACCAAAGCTATTTCAAATCCGTCCTCTGGGGGACATGAAATGCCATGGCAATCGAGCCTCGTTGACTTGGAACTGTTTTGTACTATTGAGAACTAATCAAGTTGTGGCTGCTGATTCAGGATCAGTTGTACAGAACCTAAATTCTATGCACTGATTAGTTTGATGTTGGGAGATGGATAAAGCTTCATCCACCAGGCTGTAAGGAAACTCAACACCCTCCCTTCTCCTCCCCTTCACCGGTCACTTTCCACTCCATCAGTGCCTTTAATTGATGTTTAAATGTTATTTATATTTATATAGTTTATATATTGCACAGTATGTTCATTGTATTGCACATTTTCATCTCCTGTTTTTCTATTTCTTTGCACTATTCAGTTTTTTGTGTTTTTCTATTTAGAAATATTTTTATTTATTGTATATACAGTATTTTGTACTATTGCACCGTGGGTCGGAGAGAAACGTGTTTTAGATTCCTCTGTATGTCTGGCACATATTGTAGAATTGAAAATAAAGCTGACTTTGACTTGATCTTGTTTATAGATCCTAACTCCTTAATCAGTAAATTGGCTTTTGCCCTGGACTCAGTCTTGACTCGGACTTGACTGGACCTGGTGTTGGACTTGACTTGGAATCGATTAAGTGGGTCATTACAACAGCCCTGATTGTTTAGACTTGTCAGAACCAAAAATGTCAACCATAGTGTTACTAGATGAAAAGTCTGGAGATCACCAAAGTTATTATGATTCATCGTCTGGGGACAATAAATCTATGCACTAAATCTCATGATAATTGTTGAAATACTTCAGTCTGGAATAAAAGGGCGGAGCAACAGACCAACGTCGCCACTACTAGAGCTGCTGGTGTGTCTAAACTTGGATGATTATATTAAATGTATCAATGGTGCAAGGCACCTTTTTGGCATCAAAGCCTCGTCGTCATATGATGTAGTTTTCCTCTTGCCAATACTCAACAATCATACAGGGAGAAAGCCATTACCTGATAAGCAGAGCTGCCAGTTTCCCCACAACAGTGTCCTTGATCGACCAGAGCAGTGCTTCCTGACTCCAATCCTGCTGTTTTTAATTTGACATGTCTAACAAGGAATGACTCAGACCAGGGACACCGGGTGAATGCAGCAATTTATTAGAGAACTGAAGTTGGGAAGCAACATAACGCAGTAAAGTCAGGCTGCATTTTGAATAATAAGTGCAACTTACTTTTTCTTGACTAAAAACTGGGAAAGGTGGAAAATCTTCAAGTAGAAGCAGATAAGGCAGGCTGCAGAAAAAATGGTGCACCATAAAGTATATTACTACACTTCATCACAGAATAACTCCGGAAATGGATTGATCATAAGAGTAAGCGGACGGAATTTTCTTCAAATAAAACTGGTTCGCTGAACTATTCCTGCTGGCATATGTTATATATTCTTTGTATTACTTTCTCACTTAACTCAAAAGGCTCCAAGATGTATCTCATCACCTGGGGAAGATACCAGGCTGATGCTGGAGAACCTGTGAAATAGTCATTGACTGAAAGTTAAATTGTATTAGAACATTTCTCACTGCTGTTAAAGTTAATGGGGGAAATTATAATGTGGTCATGAGTCAGATCTTAACTGGTCTCCTGGAGACAGACACGTCTTCCACTTTACAAATTGATTTCTGAATGGAGGTAAAACTAAAAAAACACTAAATGCAGAGATTATTTGATGCTTCTCCATGACATTTGGTACATATATCCATAGTCCCCAGAGGATGAATACTAATGACTGTGGTGATCCCCTGACCTTTCCTCTAGCACCACCATGAGGTTCACGTTTGTGGTTTTAAGTGAAACAAAACTATTGGATGGATTGCCATGACATAATCATCCCTGCCCCTATCAGGATAAAACTTTGGTTATTCCTTAAAGGCCCCATATCATTCTCATTTTCAGATTCATATTTTATGTTTCTACTAGAACATGTTTACATGCTTTAATGTTAAAAAAAAAACGCATTCATTTTCGCATTTTGTCTCTCTGAATATACTTGCCATCATCCTCCGTCTGAAACTCTCTGTTTTAGCGTCTGTCTCTAGAAGCCCCCCTCCTGAAAAAGGCTAGTCTGCTCTGATTGGTCAGCATTTCCTGGTCTTCAGCATCTGTGCTCTTGGAAAGTCTTCAACGTCACTACAGCCTGCGAATGACTTAAACAGTATTGTAGCAGCACTTTTTACCTATATATACTGTAGTATATTTGTGACATCACAACTGTACAGAAGTTCTGGCGGCTCGTTTAAAGGCACAGTTTCTGAACACGGGCTGTGTGCAATTCTCTGTGGATTTTCATACTTTCACAGTAAGCTAATTATCTAGCATCTCAACCTGCTTAATATTAAAATAGACCTTTAACTTTTCATCTATCACCGGGTCAAAATACTGCAAAACTAGTGACATTCCCATCAGACTCAGCTTTGTGTTTAGTGCTAATTAGCCAACATTAGCATGCTACCACCCTTAACTAAGATGGTAAACATGGATAACATTAGATCGGCTAAATATCTGCACATTAGCCCTGTCATGTTAGCATACCAATGTTCTTTTACTGCGTCAGTATCTGAACTGCATGAAAGCCACAGACTAGCCTAAATCCAGGTCTCCATCCTTCTCCCTCCCTCAAGTAAGCCTTTCTCCCCCCTTATCCCCTTTGGAGTTCCGGGAGCTACCCCCACCCACTCCCCGCCCTACTCCTATTTTTACTCCCCTTGACCGACCTCAGCGATCCCCCCCCTCAGCGTCATCTCAGTGGCACCTCCCTCCCACCTCCTCCCCCCCCTCCACGAAGGTGTGCTTCACAAACCCTCAGCCCTACTCCGCCCCTCTTACGTAAACCCCCTCTTCGCCCTCAACGTCCACCTCCAGTAGTTCATTCCAGCTCTGACGCTGCCCACTCCTCCTCCCCCTCATGGCCACCCCCGCCCTGACAGCAGTCCTGAATATTATTGATACAAAACAGGGTTCAGCAGTAGACCACATTATCAGCTGGGCCCAAGGCTGCCTACGTCAAAGCTTGGCACCTTCTACATTCCTGTTGTGACTACCAAGAGAGAGAACATTGGGAAACGTAGACACCCTGCTAACCTAAACAATCTCATTCCTATCCTCTCCAAATCAAAGTCAACATCGAAGCCTGTCAATAACACCATCAGGATGGGTCTGCTCAATGTTAGGTCTCTGAATAACAAATCATTTTTAGTCAACGATTTTATTACTACTTCCAAACTTGATTTTATGTTTTTAACTGAAACATGGCTGGAGCAAAATAACAGTGCAAGCATTCTGATCGAGACAGCACCCCCCAACTATAACTTTATTGATGTATGTAGATCTGGGAAAAGGGGGGGAGGGGTTGCTGCTATATTTAAAAACATATTTCAGGGGAAACAGATGTCACTTGGTGATTTTTCATCATTCGAATACCTGTGTGCTGTGTTGAAATGCTCTCCCAAAATTCTTCTGTTAATTATTTACAGGCCACCTAAATACTCAGCAAATTTTTTCGATGATTTTACCGAATTATTGTCTAGTATCTCCACTGACTTTGACTGCCTAGTTATAACTGGTGACTTTAATTTTCATATTGATGATTCGAATGGCAAGGGTGCAAAGGAACTTTTTACTATTTTAGATACATTTGACCTGTCTCAACATGTGAAAGAGGCTACTCATTGTAAAGGACACACCCTGGACCTGATTATCACAAAAGGTCTCAATGTTTCTGATGTTCTTGTGACTGATCTTTCATTGTCTGATCACTTCTGTGTTTTCTTTAATATTTCTTTAATTCCGGAGACACAAACAGAATCAAAGAATGTCAAAAAGCGCTACATCAATGAACATGCTAATGTACTCTTTAAAAATGCCATCTCCTCGCTACCACCTCTAAACCCATGCCATGCTGATGATCTTGTAAACAACTTTAATTCCAAAATTGTGAATATCATAGATGTCATTGCACCGGTTACAGTTAAAACGATTTCTGGTAAGCAAAAGGCACCCTGGAGAAAAGCTGCTGTTGTAACAGCCCAGAGAAGAGAGTGCAGGAAGGCTGAACGAATCTGGCGAAATACAAAACTTCATATTCACCATGACATCTATAAAGAGAGGCTCCAGGCCTACAATTTAGTCTTAAAAAGTGCTAGAGAAACATTCTTCTCCAATATCATAAACAGCAACACTAATAAGGCCAAAACCCTATTTGCAACTGTCGACAGACTGACCAACCCCCCAACACAAATACCAGCCGAACTCCATTCCACACAGAAATGCAATGAGTTTGCATTCTTTTATACTGATAAAATTGAAGGCATCAGACGTGCCATCAATATCTCAAACAAAAAAGTTGGATCACCACCCCGTTTAGGCCAAAATAACAAAGCAATGATGGCAAGCTTCAATGCCATAGACTCTAAAACTCTAGTGGAAACAGTGACCGATCTAAAGCCAACCACCTGCTGTCTCGATGCTTTACCTACCAACTTCTTTAAGAATGTTTTTGACTGCCTATCAACAGACGTATTGCAAATAGTTAATAACTCTATTCAATCGGGCAATTTCCCAAAGGCCTTCAAAACTGCAGTCATTAAACCTCTTCTAAAAAAGCGGAGCCTAGATGCCTCTATTATCAACAACTACAGACCAATTTCAAATCTACCATTCATAAGTAAAATAATTGAGAAAGTTGTACTCCAACAACTAACTCACTTCTTGGCTTCTACTGGCTGCCACAACAACCTCCAGTCAGGATTTAGACCTTTTCATAGCACAGAGACGGCCCTTATTAAAGTTATAAATGACATCCGTCTTAACACAGACTCTGGCAAAACTTCAGTACTAATGCTATTGGACCTCAGTGCTGCATTTGACACTGTCGACCACTCAATACTTTTGGACAGGTTGGAAAACTGGGTGGGGCTCTCAGGCACAGTCCTAAACTGGTTCAAGTCATATCTACAAGATAGGAACTATTTTGTTTCCATTGGCGACTTTGTATCAGAACAAACCAACGTAACGTGTGGAGTCCCCCAAGGTTCAATCTTGGGGCCGACTTTATTTAATATCTATATGCTCCCACTAGGACAAATCATGCAAAATAATAACATTGACCACCATTGCTATGCCGATGACACCCAAATCTATGTAGCGCTATCACCAAATGACTATCGCCCCATAGATCTACTGTGCCAGTGCATTGAGCAGGTCAAACACTGGATGTGCCAAAATTTCCTTCAACTAAATGAGGATAAAACTGAGATAATTGTTTTTGGTGCTAAGAAAGAAAGGTCTAAAGTCATCCAACACCTTCAATCACTGTCCCTGAAAACCTCAAATAAAGCCAGAAATCTTGGGGTTATTATGGATTCTGATTTACATTTCGACAGTCACATCAAATCAGTAACAAAATCGGCCTACTATCACCTTAAAAATGTAACAAGACTTAGAGGGCTCATGTCAGCTCAAGACTTAGAAAAACTTGTCCATGCCTTTATAACCAGTAGGCTAGACTACTGTAACGGTCTCCTTGCAGGTCTTCCCAAAAAAACTGTCAGGCAGCTACAGCTTGTTCAGAACGCTGCTGCTAGAGTTCTAACAAAGACCAAAAAATGTGAGCACATTACACCAATTCTTAAATCATTACACTGGCTTCCTGTACGTCAGAGAATTGATTTCAAAATCCTCCTGCTCACATATAAATCACTTCATGGTCTAGGGCCGAGGTATATCACTGATATGCTCCCACTACATAAGCCTTCTAGATCACTAAGATCCTCTGAGACCAATCTGTTAGTGGTTCGCAGAGTAAACTCAAATCAAGGGAAAGCATCTTTCAGTCATTATGCAACAAACAGCTGGAATAAACTTCCTGAAGATTTGAGACTTTCACCCACTCTGACCACTTTTAAAACTAGACTGAAAACTTTTATGTTCACCTTAGCTTTCTGCTAAATCTTCGCACTTTTAACGTCCGCACTGTTTTTATTATTGTCTATGTTTTTATTCTCTTTGTCTTCCTGTAATGCATTTGAATTCATGACATGTTGTGCTGTGAAGCACTTTGAGTCTGCCTTGTGTATGAAAAGTGCTATACAAATAAAGCTGCCTTGCCTTGCCTTGCCTTGCCTTATATTTGAACTTTGAAGCCAAACCACCTCAGACTGGTCCCGGGAGTCATTTCAGGATGAAACACCATTGGATATCCTTCTGACAGACCTCCTTGATCATTCAAATCCAGAATCCATCATAGGGAATCGACTTGACTGGGTGCAGCCCCTTCTTGATCTCCTCATGCAGTAACATTGACAGCAGCCAGCACTTTTTCAGATACGTAGCCCTGGATCAATGCATGCAGCAGGAGCAGAAAGGTTCTCACCGAGCCCTACCGCACAGGAATTGATTTCTGATGCACTGTGATGTGCTAAATACTGTTCGACATCAAGAATCATGTGAACACCACTCAGCCAGCCACTCACGTGGTTAGAACGTTTGATTCAGGCTGGATGTAGACCCTAGTTAGGAGAAACTCAAGAACGGAAAGGATGATGTTAGAGTGCAGTATGTAGAATCAAAGCATGGTGTGCTGCTGCACAGTACTAAAACAGAGTTCAGCTTTATTTCTGTTCTAGTCAGTACTCTGAGCTCAGTTTAATGTTTTCTCCAAAGCTACGCTCTTCTCTCTGTTCACCTACAACCCTCTTACAGAGAGTATATCGCACTAACAATATAGAGAAAACGCTTGACTACAAGACAAAGTAGTGTGTATCTCATGTTTAAAAATGCTTTGTGAAATACCCTTTAACCAACACTTCCTACACACTTACACTAATACCACTTCAGCATGGTATTCAGTGCCAAGAGTACTCCATAATTAATCACGCTCCACTGCTCCACACTCCGGTACAGCTGATGTTGCCAACAGGCAATAAACAACAATGCAATGAAGGAGAATGATGTTGTTGTCAGTTCATTTTAACTATGTGATGACATCATCAACCCAGGGTGTCGTACTGGGGTTTTTAAGTGGGATATGTTTTTAAGTGTTGTGTATTTTCAATAGTTATTAGCTAAGTTAACATACGAACACAAGAGTCTCCTGGATGATGTGACAATCATATACAGTAGGTTTATGTTAGGGTCAAATGATTCAAATATTTCTAAAAAAAAGTTGTGCACTTTAGAGGTGCTAATAGGCAATTTGGTTTTGCTGTTATGCTAAGCTAAGCTAACCACCTGCTGGCTGTGGCCTTATTTTTACAGATATGAGAGTCCTATTGATGTTATCATTTTATTCTGCTAATCTGTTTGCAATAAACACATATCTGCATACAAATGTTACTCTGAGTAGTATTTACCAATCATGTTTGAGCAGGCTTTGGCTGCATGTAGGTAAACGGTGTAAAAAGTGAAAGAGGTGGAACGCATTGGCTGAAATGCAGTCTCAGAACTCATCGGCTATCATCCAACCACAATTTAGGTATTTATTAGCTTTTTTTTTCAATGTATTCATCTGAATTCATATACAGATATCCGTTTATAGAGACATTGTCCGTTAACTCCAATGCCATTCTAGCATCTGAAGTTGATATTGATATTGGCTGTTTCCCCCAGAGGCTAAATCATTGCCATCCCTATGTTCCCCGCCCAGGGACCTTTTCCCCGCTAGTCGAATAAGCCTCTGCCTTCGTGGATTTAATTCAGCATTTTGTTAGGGTTAGGGGGTTACGGTTAGGGTCAGGGTTAGGGGGTAGCGTTAGGGTCTGCATAGGCCTATTTACCATGGGATTTGGCACTGAAAAAGTAACAGACAGGGGAACATAGGACTCTTTCTGTGAAAAGCGGGGAACATCAGACTCTATTTAAAAAGGGTCTGATGTTCCCCAGTCACAAGCAAAGCAGGGAACATACAGTAGGTACGCTCCTGTCCTGAGCTTGACAATAGCTGTAGTTCTAAATGTAAAACTGTTCCTTTAAGGTTTGAGTTGCAGCTTTGAACAGAAAGTTCCCTGCTGTGCAACTGGAGCATTACAACCCATGAAGTCATATGTTATTTAATCAGTTTTGCTCATTAAAAAAAGACGTCTTCCATCAGGATTTGAATGCAATATCAGCTCATTTAAAGTTTTGAAATTGTCACTTAAGCACTTTTCACTCAAAGCCCCTGTACTGTCCATCTATACGAAGTGTACCAGAACATATTTTATGTTAGCTGTTGATGTGCTGCTGCATCACTGTCAACCAAGAAAAAAAAAGAGTGACTTTGATTGCTTTCCCATACTGCTGTGTACAGCTTGGGCAATTAAAATCATAATGGCAGATTTTAGACACCAAACTAATGAGCTCAACTCCTCTGAGTGGAAATGCCATTAGAAGTCCTAATGGAACTCTTTCGCTGAGTAACAAAACAAATCCTCCGCTGCTAGATATGAGATGTGCTGCTTCCTCAGACTAGAGATCCACACACAATCGTTATTTGATTAATACTGTTTGTTTACATAAGGATACAAAGAAGCGTCTCCCCCTACGAGGCCTGGTACAATGTGATGTATAATTGGATGCTGGCTTTGAAAACAGAAAAGAAAAAACCAAGAACCCGGTCTTGAATGATGAATTGTGAAGAGAGGAAGAAGTGGATTAGGATTGGTAAAGTGTTTTTTCACCTCTGTTCTCTTTACAGCATCATTCATGTCGGGGATTCAGCACGCTCAATGTCACAAGCACTTATCTGTGCGCTCGCATGTCTACTGTAAGTTTTCATTACACTGTATCTGAATGAGACATATGACAGCTTAGTTGTCAAATAAACAAACAAAACGTTTCTGAAAAAGTCCCCGTCCTCCTTCCTCCTCCTCCCCTTAACTATCCTCCTCAGGGGGATGAGGATCATTGGAGGGGGGAGATTTCATCATCTGGTCCTGCCAGGATCTATTCCTGCTTTGGTGGGTCCTCTGAGATTTCTGCTCTGTGCCATGGCTGATGACGATCCAGGCTCTAAACCTCCACTCCCAGCGGAGCACATCAATCACCTCCGCTCGTCTCACGCTACTGAAGGGGGGAGGGAGATGTGGGGGCAAGGGGTGGTGAAGCCTTCACCTTCACTTCACTCGTATCAAGAGGAGAGAAGGGGAACGAAACGGAGGAGGCAGCAGGGTTGCTGCGGCCTCTCTGCTCCTGTTCTATCTGTTTGCAGTCACAGGATGCCAAGAAAAGACCCCAGGAGGCAAGCAATGCCTCCTGGGGTCTGCATGTGTGTGTGTGTGTGTGTATGTGTGTTTGTGGATTTCATATTTCACCTAATCTCTCTCAAATCGGAACAGACACCCGAGGCGTGAAATGGATGCCTGTTCCTAAAGACGGCACCCACAACTTCAAACACAATCATTCAAAAGGACTCTGAACAGAAACACACTGGATGTGTCTCCAGTCACCAAGAAACTAAATCCCTCCATCACGCTTTGGTCTTTGACATGACAAGACATACCAGTGTGACTCTGGGGGAAGTGATTGCATCCAGGAACAAACTGGTCAGCCGAGTCAGTAAAATGATAAGAGTTAGGACTGACGTTGAGCGCCTTCCTCGTGTTGTCGAGAGATAGAAGTGAGAAAGACAGGTGTTGTTCAGACAACAGATCACAAAGTTGTTCACATCTGCATTAAAGTAAATATTTCAATATAAAAAAGTTGCTTTGTTAGTTTGCAGAGAGCTACAAATCAACATCAGAGAGATGTTTACATGCTTAAATGTTCAAAAACACATTATTTTTCTCATATTGTCTGTCTGAATATACCTGTATTCACACTCCGTCTGAAACGTCCGTTTTTAGCGCCTGTCTCTTTAAGACCACCATTTACAGGTCTTCTGCATCTGGGCTCTCAGCTTCTCTGCACGGTCATTGCAAGCAGGGAATGAATGAAGAGCATAGTGTAGTTGTAACATCACAGCTGTACAGAAGTCCTGACAGCTCGTTTAAAGTTGTACTTTGCAAGATTTACATCTATTCATTTGTCTTTTAGGTTAATATCTATCAAAGAGTGAGTTAAAACAATGGTGCTTGATCACATGACCCACTAATGAAAGCACGCAAGAACTATTGGCCTTTTTTGCTGATTATTCCAATATCCGTGTCTGTGGCAACATACGCAGGCTAGATGTAAAAAGGCTGCTATGTTTGTGGTGCTGCTGACAGCGGTTGGTTATGCTGCTTTCACTTGTAATCGGACATCGGAAACTCCAACTTCTGAGTCAGGCTTTTAGTAAGGGTAGAAGTATAGTAGGAACGTGTGTGTGTGTGTGGATGTAAGAGGGGAACATATAGGGAACGGACTGGAAGTAGAGAGGTGATATGTTTCAATAAAGTTTACAAAAGAGCAAAAAAAAAGAAAAAAAAAGTCAACACAAACAGTGACCGTGAACATGTCAAGATGGATTTACATCTGCAATTACATCTTACCGCCACAGAGGCCGCTAGAAACAACGTATCTCAAATCTTATGGAGTACAACTTTAAAGTCAAAGTTTCTGAATATCTGACTGATGTATTTCTCTGTGGATTGAATGTTTTGATACTTTCAGGATCTTTATACAGCACCTCCACCTACTTTATTATCAAAAATCACTTTTTGTTCAGGGTTATCATGGCAAACGTCGATGTCCAGTACTCTGGTAAATGCCAGTGATGGGCAAATGAGGCTTCATGAAGCATTTTATAGGTTTTCCGTGCCCACTAGATGGTGCTTTTGTTTTAAAGTAAAAAGCTTAACAAATGGTCATTCATTGTGATGACCTTTTGGTGGACATACTGTAGAGCACCATCTAGTGGGTCCAGAATAATGCTACATATAGTGAAATGAAGCTTAATTTGCTCATCACTTGGAAATGCACAAATACCTAGAAAACTGACATTAGTAAACAGACACATTAGCCAATGTTAGCATGGTTAAGTTATACCTGTTTAACATAATCATTGTTCCATTAATTATGATGTACCTGGAGGGTGACATCAACAGGATGTAATTAATTAACTAACCCCCCTAGGCATGATTTGTAGTCATGAACATGAAGGATTATCTTATAATGTCTAAACATGACACCTAAAATCAGTGTAATGTTGTAGAGTGATGGGACGCGTGTTTTCAGGAAACCAGACAAGTGAAATTCTGAACTTCCAGAGTTAAGAGAAATGCGAGGTGGAAAAGATACCGCAGGTATTTCCTGCACATGCACAATTAAGCAACTGATAAAAACACCGCAGTAGAAAATTCATGACACTAGGATGTTAATGTTGGAAACTACCAACTGTAGACAAAACAGTGTGTTGATCAGAGAGGAAGAGAAATGTTAGAGATGGCGTGGAAACATGCTGAGAGGCAGAGGCTGTGTATGTGGATTGTATAGAGGCGAACAGAGATATAACCTTTGTTTATGAGTATGGGCGGGCTGGCTGACAGTGTGTATAAGTCAAGCGGGGCCAGCCCACTCGGAGATCTACTGGCACGCATTAATCAAACACCAGGGGAGGAGAGAAACGCCTCAACACACCTCCGCAGGACTTTCTAACCAGAGGGAGGGAATGACCACAAGGTTATTGTAGCTTCACGAGAAAGAAGAGCACTTTGATTCAACACTGCTGCGCTGAAAATGCCTCTTCATAAATGTCTACTAACTGTGAACCGCAAAGATGACGGTAATAGACTTTTTAATGTCAAGAGAATGGTTCGTCTGGAGTCATTTCACAGCATGAGTTATTACCGCAATAATATCCAAGAGTGCGTCCTTCAGGGTGATTATGACTGTGACAGTGATGCAGTAGATGTGAGGCACAGATGGGGATAACTGGGTATTATTGCTGTTTTACAACTGGTGAGAAAGAAAAAAAAACAACTCAGGAGGAAAACTAATTGTCAGTTTTCTTGATGGTAATTGTGAGCAAAGTTGAAACTCATTTTTGAGATGAATTGGTTGAAATGATCCTAAGATACAGCTTAAAGAAAGGGAAACTCTGCGGGGTACTGTAAAAGAGCCTACGGCAGCATCTGTATTATAAAAGAGCATTTTATTAAAACAAAATGCTTATTTACAAGGCAAGAGATAAGACTTCTGTTGAAAAAAAGCATCGTACCTTTAAAAAAAAGGGGAGCAATATGCATACACTTGGGAAAGACATACTTGCATTACATGTGTTTTAGCTTATTACAGTGTCAATTCGCCCTGAAGTTTTTACTTTGTTACATTACAACAGGGCAGATGGAAAGACAAAAGAAGTATAAAGTAAAATGGCTTTTGGAATAGTCGTGACATGTTAATAAAAACATTGAAGAGCATAATCTGTTTCACAGGGCCGCAAAATTCCTCATTCTGCAGGAATAGAAAAGAAGGGGGGGAGCTCTTGATGCAGGTGACAGACACAGCTGAAGCAAACAGAAGATTTTCCCATCTCTTAAATAAAATTAAAAACGTTCTTCTCTTAAGCTTGAGTGAATGGCTCATTATGATACCTACATAAATATTTATACTGCCTCCTTGTCAGAAAGGGCGACTGGCATCACAGAGTCCCTGTCATTTAGTTTATAAAAATAAATATAGGTTGAAGGAGAAATTGTGGTTTGATAAAAAAAAAAGAAAAGATTTTATCAGTCCAGGTATAACTATATGTATACTGACAATGTGACTGACTATCAATGTGACAGTCAGGGCCTTTGTTTACACCTGATTCCACTTAGCAAACTATTTCAGTGTACTTTGATCAAGAGAGTCCAGCATGTCCACCAGGCTTCTGTTACAGTGAAGAGTCTGTGTTTGTCAGAACGCATTTTCCCAGCATCTCATCTCGCCCTCCTTATTTCTCAGAGCCAGGGGTGCCAAGCCGGGTCCATGCGACACAGATTGTCCAGGCTGTTCGCTGCGGCCACCAGGGTGTTGACCTTACTCTCTCCTCCCTCGAACTGAGCCAGGTTATGGAGGCGGGTCATGATGGCCGTGACAGCCTTCTGGACCAACGAGACTAACTGCTGGGAGTCCATGTTCTCCGGTTGGCCGGCGGGGGACAGAGGCATGGACGTGTCCTCCTGCGTCTTCTTGTGCCACGCGATGATCTCGTCGCGCAGGACTGCCTTCAGGATGCCGTCCACCTATCAGAGACAGAGGAAGTGGAGCTGTAAGTTTCAAGAATCCATGTACAGATGTGTAACAATAAAATGACGTGTGCATATGTGGAGACATTTCGCAGTTAAGTGATGGGCACCTCCCCAACTTCACCAGACATTCTTAGCTGTGATTCAGAGTGAATACGTTTATGCTCTGGTGACAACAATATTACTTTACATCACAAAAATGTCTCTCCCATACCATCCTGATGACAACACATCTGAAAAACACTAAAACTTATTTTAACTTTATTTGCTTTATTTACATTATTAATTTAATTTGACAATAAGAAAACAATTTCCACACACTGCAGTAGAAGTTCATTATTGACCTTGGAAAAGAAAATCTTACATCAAACACATCTTACGTTTTGAGGAACTCACTGCGTTTCGATCACAGGGACTAGGGTCTTAATTACAGGGTTCCTAATAATTTCCATTTCAAAATCCCATACTTTTTCAGACGCAAATTTCCAGACTTCTCAGGGGATTTTTAGGGCATCTGAATACCAATTGTTAAATGCTTTTAATGTAAAAAAAAAAAAAAAAAAATGGTTTTAAAATCCTACTTTTAAAACATATGTTAAATTCTGACTATGTATGTTAGACATTTTTTACCTACATATTGTAGCTCATAAGTGAATGAACTCCAAACCGAGACATGTTTAAAGCACAGCATTTTATTCAAGCTAAATGCTAAAATGAATAACTGTGAAACTGCACAGTAACACTACAGACAGTAACAGTAGGGATTTACAATTAACCAGGAACTACAAAAGAAAACATAAGTCTATACTTCACTGGATTTAGATGGAGAAAACATACTTATAAATAGATAAAATACTCAGAATAAAATAAATCAGAAATAAATGTAGACAACACGTATGGAATCGCAGTACGAGCGGTAGCCATGGTAACCCGACAATTCAGCTTAATTAGTTTCATGTCATCTACAACTATGTTGCGTTAGGAAACTTGTTTTTATTTGTATATATTATTATAATTTATTTTAGAAAGTGAGATAATAGTCTGGAAACAACACAGACATTTTCCCATACTTATCCAGACCTGGAAATTACTCAAATTAAATTCCATACTTTTCCATACTGCGTAGAAACCCTGAAATTAAGTTCTGGGGACATTTTACCACTCCCAAAAAGTCCCAGATCGGAGAGTAGGGCTTTCTGTAAATACAGGGACTTTGGAGGTGGGTGTGCAGGGATAACCATTGTGTCGCCTTCATTCATAAAACAAAGAGGAAGTACTCTAATAATGGATGACTATTTTAGGATGAACCAACCTTTCTCTTTGTTTCATTAAAAGCAAAGTTAGGTTTTGCTGTCAGCTTCCTGGCTTATTGAGGGAAGTTAAACGTTATTTTGATGTTTCACAGCAGTTCAATCTAAAACACGAATAAATAACCATCAAACGCAGATGAGTTGGTGTGGAGACAGACACTCTTAGGTTCATTTTCCTCTGGAATTCATTCATTACATCCAATGTGCAGCAGTAAATTATGTGGCAGTAAATGGTGTAACAGTGAGACTTAACCTCAAGTTTATTTTTCCTCCTAAAGTGTGTTTTTAAAATACGTCAACCACATCCAACTGTGTTAACCACTGAAACCAGCAGCAGGTGGAGGGCGCAGGCCTTTTTTTGTATGTCATTAGACTCAGTCGCATAATTTTCATAGATCTTTGGACCGATGTCGAAACGCAGGCAACAACTTTTAATACTTAAAAAAAAAAAACTTCCCGGATCTCTTTTAATTGTACTTTCTTAAGTTTAAAAAAACACAAGTGGAGTATGAACCTTTTCATGTCACTGTAGTATAACAACATAATATAAGTGTTAACACATTGCAGTTGCATGATTGTTGTCATGAGATTCCCGGCTAATTCCGTAATCTATTTGAAGTTCTCAATTACGTGTCAAAGGAATTCTGTTTATATAAACACAATAGACCCGTCTTCTGTATAGACTGCTTTAAGCCATGTGTTGAAAGTGCCATGGGAATGAGAGCAATGAAACATGATGAAACCTCATTTAAATAAAGTCACTGCCAATCTCAGACACACACATAAAACAAAGCTGTCAAGTCAAATTAAGGGTGTGTCAATAATCCCTGAGGAAATCTCTCTGTGTTGTTAGCGGTTCATTTTGGTGACACAGAACTAAAATACATAACCCTCCAAACCACGATGGGGCCATGACACCAGCAATCATCACTTAACTAGGAACACACCGTTCCCTTCCTACCTTACCGAAAGTGTTCACATGGTTTCAGGCTTCAATATATTTGAGTGGATGATTGTTTTGTGTTTTGTTGTGTTCCCTGGAAACGTCCACTTTCTTTGACCAGTGGCCTCTGGCTCTCGCCCTGAACTAGTAAACGTTGTCAAGTGTTTCGTTTATTTGCATCTTCCCGCTCCCTCCGCATCAGTCAGACTTCAAGTATGAGCCAGACCTAAACATAGACACCACACGCCTGTCATTACTGCCCCGCTGCAGATACATCAACAACCCCTCTGACTGCAATTTTTGTTTGATTGAACTTCCTTTGAGTTGATTTAAGTTGAAGCACCAAACAATATCTGGAGAAAACTCTGCAGGAGCTTATATTCGACAAACAAACCACTGCGTCCTCGTGACAGAATGATGTATATGCTCACTGATACTGCCAGCAGACTTGAACTCCACACTTTAAATATACTTCTCCTTAAACCATGCCAAGACTCCTGTCGTCTGGGTCGAGTTGAGAAAATGTGATTTTTCAAGGGAACTTAGTTTAACATTTAAATGCAATATCATCACTGTGATTTAACGGTTTATGATTACTAACAAATTGTAAAGAATGTTTTCACAAGGTTGCAACAGATGTGTTTCTTAAACATGCAACAACTAATTCTGTGCCCACCCTGCAACAGACTCCAGCTGTAAACACAACACTGCTATATTATCACCTACAGTAGATAATGTTCACTCTCAATCAACTACTGAAGGAAATGTCTGGCTGTTTAGCTGCTAAATTCTCCACTATGTTCACCACCTAGTCTCTAACTTTGCCTCTCTGCTGTTTGGTGCTGAGGAGGTAACAGTCAGTGTTCTCTGAAAACAGCAGCCAGCTGCATCTGGAAATGATGGTGAAGAGAATGAAACAAAAGAGTAATGTTGTGGGCTTTAAAAAACATGAGCTGGAGGATGCCAACATTCTCTGTAGAGCTGAGGGGAAGTGTGAGTGACCCCTTTCACATACTGGTTCATTACAGACGTTTTCTGTATATATGCTAAAATAAAGCTAAAAACATAAAAAAATCTATCTAAACAATGGTTAAAACCCTATCTCTCACATGAACTGCGAAATATTCTAACATCCTCTGACCATATGCTATATGCAATCCTTTTATTCATCTGTAAAATAAAATATTATTCTGCGATGTAGTTTGTATGAAAACACTGGATATTCATAATAATGTAAGAAAAGTTACCTTAAAGTTTGGCTGTGCGAAGCATCGTGCCACGGCGATCATAGAGGCGGTGAGTGGGCCGGAGACGCCGATGGTGGTCAGGAACTCTGAGATGTTTGGCGTCAGGCGGAAAGGAACGGGGCGGTTAGCGTCCAGGTCGCCCGTGGCGTCGTTGATGTCGAAGCGGAAGTAGGAGACGTTTAGCTTTCCTGTGTCCTAGAAACCCAGAGTAAAGGTAAAGGTTCAAGCACGAGTCTCGCAAACGAGTGTGTGTGATTTTAAATAAAAAAATGTTCAGGGATACCTGCTCATAACCACTACCAATATACAAATATTCCTTTCTGCTGTGTTCTCCACAGTCCTTAGACCACATGAGCCCTGCAAGAAAATAACTCTTCTTTCGGAAAGGCTAAGGGAGCAGCAAAACAAGCTCACACCAACAAAATGGCTGCAGTTATTGATCTGCCTGCCCAAGACACAGTAACAAGTCAAACTATCAGCAGCACAACATCTATAATCCTCAATTCACCCCACTCCCCACTCCCCGTTACTCCCTGCTGACTTAAATATATACAGGCAAGTTTTCATCTTTAAGCCTGCATTTATGTGCGAGAGGGCCGCTACACGAGCCGCCATTCCGGGGAAGATAAGCTCCCTTATATGAAAAGGTGAGTGGCTCTGACAGCTTTATAGCAGAGCATTTCATTCCAGCTCATGCTCCCTCTCCTCCTGTCTCACCTCTTTCCCTCACTTCCTCCTTCTCCTAAATTCCTCTCTCTCTTTCTCGCTCCCTCCCCTACTGTCATTTGGCCCCAGCGGAGGGCCTCAAGGCAGTGGACTGAGACACCAGTAGCCCCCCGCAGCCCCCAGTAGGCTCAGATAAGCCCGCAGACAGTTGGCTGTGGAGGGAGCGCTATGAATGCTTAAACACCATGAGTGGCCAGCGATGGCTTCATTTCGGGGCCAGTGTGAATGGGATAAGGCAATAATATCATTAAAAGAATGAAATCTAAGACTGAATTTCACCCTAATGAACGTCACCAAGCAGTGACTTTTTTTCTATAAATGGCTGGAAGCATCACTCCACTCGAATGTTAACTTGGAGGAACGTAAGGTCTCCATTTAGGCAGGGCACGATGGTATGGCTCTGATGTCCTATCCTTGCACTCTCTCCCTGTTTGTGTGTAATGTTTGTGTGCGTGTATGCTCTCCGTACCGTAATCCTGCTGTGTCTAATGGGATCTGCGGAGTGGAACAGGCAGAGAGGGGGCTTAATACCAGCGCTTAGCTGCCCAGAGGAACGCCTGTCAGCAAAGGCCGATTAGGATCAGAGGGGTGGGGTGGCCGACTGACACAATCATCTTTAATAATGACTTCGAGAAAGCTGTCTGCGGAAACCCTGAGCGGCAGACGGATGTGGATGGAGTGAGAGGCATACGCGCGCGCACACACACACACACACACAAAAACACGGCCTCTTCAAATTGAAACGTCTCGGATAGCTGTTGAGCGGAGGGACTGAATATAACGTTCTGTCAAAACATCCTTTCGCGTTGACATGGGCTGTCTGACTGATAGGCCAAGCGTGAATGTCATGGGGGAGAATGGAAATTCATACGGCCAGATATGGAGAGTGTAATGGTGATCTCTTAATGTAGTGTATATCTATTGAATTAGGCCCTGTCACTTGACTGTTGCTTGCCCTTGACAGAGACTCAGACATGTTTCTGCTTGTGTTTGTGTATGTGTGTTGTTTCTTCTACCTGTGCTATCTGCAGCATCTCGGGGTTGAGCCTGTTGAGGTGGAGCATGAACTCGGCCAGACCTATGAGGGCCAGCTGGATGGTGAACATCTTCCGGAAGGTCCAGTAATCGGTGGCATTAGGGAAGGTGTGAAGAGCCCACTCCTTCAGCATGCTGCGAGGCACCATGTTCCCCTGCACCTCTTTCAGGATGTCCCGCAGGACCTGGTAGTAGACAAGAGAAAGGAGTAGAGGTTAGGTAGGCTTCTCATTCAGGTTCTACTTTATTCAACACAATAGTCTGCTCTTAACTTTACTGAACACACAGCTGCCAATAGTAATTGTTAGATATCAATTCTTATCAATATCAATTCTATTTTCTTATACCAGGGGCCAAAAGTAGACGACCTAGGAGCACATCATTTTCCAGCCATCTCAAACATTACATAGGGGCACTCCATACATTCTGTGCATATTCAACTTATTTACTGTACAGAAAAAAACGCTGCTGCGACGCAATAATCAAAAGCTTGCTAGCTGTTAGAACATGGAAGATTGTAAAAATCAATTTCCCTCTTTGAGAAATCAATTTCCCCTCTAGTAATTCATGCAATTACTCGATCTGGGAAAAACGTTACTCGTGCCCATGCCTAGCTTTCACATGCTGAAATGCTTCCTAGGTGACATGGCTGCACATTCATCACATACCTGGTGGCTGGCCTGTGTGCCTCTGGCCTGCACAGTGGCCAGACGATCATAATATCTGGAAATGGGGTTGTCATGTTCGATGCCCTTTTTGGCACAGCGCTGTTTGTAGATTTCCACCAGTGACAGAGATGAAGGGTTGTCCTCTACCAGCCGCATCTGAGGTGAAACTGCCACCACTCTGGGCACTGGAGAGATGGGAGGGAGGGAGAGACAGAAGACAGGGGGGGGAAGCAGAGGGGGGAAAATAACAGAGAGGAGAGAGTAGTAGGGAAAGGAGGTAGAGAGAAGGGAAAACAACCGAGTCAGTGACAAACTAACTGTAAACATTTGGTTGCACTTGATAGCACACAGTGCCTGTTTTACCACAGTGTAAACCACAGGTCTAAACATACAACTAAAATATTCCAGAGTTAGGAAACAGCTGCACTGAAGACTTGCCATCACTCAGCACCAAGCTAGGTCAAAGGAGGTAAAAGGCTGTGCATGGGTCGCCCAGTGAAAGCAGTCAAAACATTTACATATACTAGCAAACCCCAAATTAAATCAATACCATCCATTCCAGTTGGGTGGAGATGGTTTGGAAGGGACTTTTGAATTCCCTGTCCATATTTCCCCTTAAACAAACCAATCAAGTGCATAAATGGAGTGGGCAAACATCTGGGCGGAGGCAAACCACATGAGGGTGACAGGAGAGGAAATTGCGCTTGAAAGCAAAATTAAATTGTGTGTGTGTGTGTGTATGTGTAGGTGTAGGTGTATGTGTGTGTGTGTGTGTGTGTGTGTGTGTGTGTGTGTGTGTGTGTGTGTGTGTGTGTGTGACACGTCAAAAAAAAAAAAAGTATTTTCTTGATCAAAAACTTGCGATGATAATGATAGAGGTGACCACTCATAAAAAAAAAAAAGAGAATAAAATGACAAACCAACAACATAATTCTAGTGAAATTTCATCCCTCGTCCCTATGGTTTTGTTTTAACCTCGTACAGGCACCATCTCTATTATCCCTGGTCCTACCAGTGAAGAAGAGGTGTCTCTTGGTGGTCTCCTTCCTCTTCTCCAGACAGGGGTTGAGGAGGCGGAGAAGCTGCAGGACCCTCTCCTCTCGGCGTGACTCAGTCAGACAAGCATCATTCATCACCAGGTATGGGTAGATCTTGCCATTGTGGCCGCGGATATAGAGACGACGTGCTGCTGTATTGTGTTTCTGAACAATTTCCACTCTGGGCATGAACCTAAAGAGAGGTGCAGAGACAGAAGTGAAGTGATAAATGATGCGAGAGGAAGGATATGTGGCTACAATTCCATGTGTATTTGTTGGTTATTTTCTATTTTAACCACAGGCAGCAGAAGCAGGTAAATTACTTGCATTCATCAGCCATTTAAAACCAAGTTATTTTTCAACTGAGAGGGTATTGTGTGAATGAATCCTTTACCTTGCAATCTTGATGTAATAGTGCGTAGGTTTGGGCATTAGGAACTCCCCGGGGATCTCCACCTCGGCCGTCTGTGCGGAGAAGTTGCTGAGGAAGCGACACTTCTCCTCAATGAGGAAGAACTTGGGCAGCTGCTTGGTCTTGGCCTCCAGGATCTTAATCCACTTCTTTAACTTGGAGATCAAATTGTGAAGCTTCATGGAGCCCGGAACGCTGAAGTCAAAGTCTGGTAGGGGCGAAGAGAAAAGTTATTGTTACAACAAGAATCTCCTCACAGCACTGCGCCTGGTTGAATAAACGCCAAAAGTTCCACACTTAAGTTTGTCCCTAATGCAATGTTTTCCTTCATTTGGGAGCGTTGCATACAGCCTGTTAGGTCGTCTCTCTGTCTATGTGTTTAGATTAAGACTTTTACAGTCATATTACAGCACATGTGCACTTTAAGTACCATGGTTGCGCTTCACTGACAATGTCACTCGACAGCAGTGTTGGCTAGAGTTTGGCGAATGGACTAATATCGGTGATTGACTGAGTACATTACAGGTTTGTGGGTAATTTTTGTCATTTTATTTTGCGGATTTTATATCAAAAGATCGATTGAGGGGGGAGACAGAAGGCGAAAACTAGCGTGAAGAGTCGGATTATATTCAAGTTACTACAGTGTCCACTGGGTTTTCCTTGTCACGAAAAATATGTCTTTTAAAATGATTTTTTCATTAAGTTGTTGCAAAATAACATTACAAAAAGACATGGACCAATAGCAGGATGTTAAAACATACAGACATTAGGACATTAAGACAAGTACAGTACAACTGCTAGTGTTTTTGAAAAACATCTTTGTATCACCTCAGCCATTGTCTTATATTCCATTAATTATTTCACTTTGAAGAGTCTGGTATGGCTCACTGAAAATGTTCTGCTAAGAAAAGAAAATACTTTTGACTGGCAGTGATTCTAAAGTTAGCTGAAAAAAGAGGAATAGAGGATTCAAGTGTGATACACTTTCTCGCTCTTAATCAACATCCTTAAAATGCCCTTCAGCAAGAAGCTAACCCCCGTGACTGTTACAGTGGAGCTGCTCTCAGCCGCCAACATTACAAGACTGTAAGAGTAGTGGGCAGCTCCCAGGTGTGTTTTTGTGTGTTTGACCTTTAACCTCCCCTGCAGCAACACGCTACCAGACCTGTGCTATAAATACCAATGTGTTTCTAAGTAACCTTACCAAATAAAATACTTTAGGAGGTTAAAACACATGCAAGCCACAATGCACAAGGAATAGTACTCACAGTTGATAAAGATGATAAAGGAAATTTGAACAGAAATAAATAGAATCAAATGCAAATGTTGCTGTTTGAAACCAAAAATGGTTAATTAAAGTGAGGTCTGGGCATTTGCTTTACCGTGACTTACACAGTAGCATGGACTAATAACACCTTTTTTTTTCACAGCGATGGCCTTGGGGAGGGCAGTGGTTACACAAACTCACATTTGGAAAATGTCCGTTCTAAATTTCGTGTCTCACTGTTGGCCACTTCACTCCAGCTGTGTGGTGAAGTGCCTTGCTTAAGGGAACTTCATGGATAAGTTATTCATTGCAGGCTAGCAGCACAAGGAGAACTGTTTGCTCTATCGACTTATAACTCCCTGGTGGAGGCTGGGAGCTGATTAAATTAGAGCTATAAAAATGAGAGTCTTAAAGTATTAAATTCCTGTTTCAAGTCACAACTCATATTGCACATAACGTATTGTGATGAGCTGCAGCAATAACAACGGAAGGAGGGGAAGTGAGCAAGGCAGGTTTTCCATTTTAGAGTAAAGCCCCCAGGACATCTCTGGAACATGAATGCGCGCGCAAACTCAGACACACACCCACAGACACACACACACACTCACACCTACCTCTCCTATTTCAGTACACCCTGTTGTGCTGCATGTTATAATGAATCCATGAAACTGCAAGGCCTTGCCATTTCAAACCCGTTCAATCTCTCCCAGAGTGAGACCTCCTAATACTTTAAATAAGCCCTTTAAAACAGCCAATGTTCTTTTCGGAGTGGGCCTATTTCGCTATCCGTCTGCCTGCAATTCACCTGCCTTGATAGCAGAGGTAAAATTGAAACAGTCCTGAGGAATTGCAACCCGACAACAATTCAGGACCATAAAAGTATATAATGCTTACAAATAGAAAAAGCGAGACATGCTCCTTCGAAGCCATGAAGCAATGAAGTAATATCATTCCATCTTTATTAGATATAAAACATTTTGGCTGTTTACATCTGGAGATGGCTGCACATAAGATGCAGGTATTAGGTTGATAAAACTCATAAAAATATTCTAAAAAGTTGTCAAGTATGAAAAGCAAACTGAAACAATTAGTAAGCAATGTTTCACCTTACTTAGAGCTCTAATTATAGTTTATATAGCTTGACAACATTAAACCTGTAGATAGTTTTCGAGAGAAAATACAGAGGCGCCAGTAAGAAAGAAAGTGATTTTCAGTCCCCCTGAACTCATCTTAGACCTATGTTCTGTTAGATAGCTGGGGGAATAGGATGCTGAGCGACAGAGTGTAGTGTGGAAAGAAGCAAGACTGTGCTCTGACCTGTGTGTTGAAACCAGGGCTGATATTCTGCCCTACCTGAACTGCCTGACAGGCCACAGCAGAGGATCTGAACTTTTGCACCAAATTATAGATCCACACTTGGGAGGGGGGCCACCTCTGTATATGCTACCATCACTCCCTCATGTACTGCCCTATTCCTGACTCAGTGTGGGATTGTATTAATGCACGGGGCGGGATGGAGTCAACTTTATTGTGTCTGATTGGTAAGCTCAAGTTTCAAACGTGTCAGAGGTCCTCAGAGCAGCGGGTAACAAGGAAGAGGGGTTTAAATAACTATATAGCATTATACAGGGTAACATTTCACTTTGCAAAATGCTATTTCACCACGGCAAATGACTACTAAATAGGCTCAGAATTAAAAGCCAGGAAACTTGTGTATTTTGTTCAGAAAGACACAAAAGTCTCTGAAACAGTTCCACCACTAAAACAGTAACTCATGCAAATAGCATTCACCGTAATTGGATTTGAATGCCTCCCTGCTGCCAAATGTTATATGTGCACACATAAACCCATATTTTCCGGCCCACAAACCCTGTGAAAGCGAGTGAGCCACTAACGTGGTGCGGGGAATGGGAGCTTGGCTGCTCAGCAGCTCTGTAAACCCTGTTTGTTCCGCTCTGGAAGGCTTGTGTGGTTTCAGTCTCTGTCAGCCCTGCTCCCACGTTGCTGTGGGGACAGCTGGGTAGCGATGGTCGGCAGGCACCCTGCGACGCAGAAGCCCTGGTGATGCCTGGCTGCATGAGCACAGCTGGCACTGCAACATCTGGTAAGATTCATCAGCTCTGAGTCTCGCTCGCTCTTGTTTGTGTTGTTCATTCAGTTAGTCCACGTGCCTTTCTCATGCTTTTGCTCGTTAATGCAAACACACCTGTCTTCATGTTTCCTTTCAGACTTTCATTCCCATTGTTTTCCATTTGCTCATCTCTTGCTGTAATTATCTATGCTCGTCAGCTCTAGCTCACCCTTATAATGGCTCTTTTCTCTCTGAGTCAGGTGATCGTTTTTCCCTGAGCTGCTTTTCATTCACTCACAGTCCTTGTCCTCTACTATCCCAGGGCCAAACATATTAGCTCTATTGGCCACTCTTAGGACCAGTGGAGGGGAAAAGCACAGGAGAGCCTGAAAAGCAGAGGGGAAAGGAGCAAGAGGAGGAGTGGCTGTGAGGAAATGCAATAAAAAGGAGAGACTGGGCCGTTTACTGTGAGTGTAATTCAGCGAACATGTATGTGCAGTCAGGCCATAGGAGTGAAAAGGGGGAAGCAAAAAGGTTTCTTTGAAAGCTGGGGAAGCTGCAGACGGTCCTTGTTTAAACAGAGTCCAGTGAACTGTGGTCGGATCCCTTATGTAATGTAGAAAAACAGACACGTGGCTTCAAAAAACAGGGGATTTGATTGATTGGAGAAAATGTTTCAGAGGGGGCCATGGCTAAACTGCACCCGCCTGTGCTTGCATATGAATCTGAACAAACACTGCCTTACAAGGATACACATGAATATAACTGAATTTTTGCATAAATATCGCTGAATTTGTGCTTCTAAACTTTGATGTTAAATCTGTGTGAAACACCTCAGAGAGTAGTGTGCCATTAGGAACTCTCTGAGGTTTCAGGATTAAACAGGTATTTGAAAATAGATGCTACAATGTTGGTCACCTCAATGATAGCATGGCATTTGACCCAAGTGTAAAAGTTCTACTCTCCCATTGGAAGGTTATGTCTAACATCCATTAAATCCAAGTCTGGTGAACGTTGGCAATAAAAGTCCAACATTATAAACTTGCCATGGATAAATCTAGCAGACTTCATTTTAGGTACCGTTATAAAATCATCCTACCTTGATGACCACACCAACAAGGGTTGTTTATTTATATTATACTTTCCAATTAAATGGTGTCTGCAATTGTTTTAAACCAACATAACAGGAAAGGGAGTTAAGGTTTCCATCTCTATGCAGTAGCCTTAGGAGCAGTGTACTCTCAATGTTCCAGTATTTTATGAGCTATATTCGCTTTTGGTATAGCAAGAAACCCGTAAACAATGTGTGGTTCACTGACAAAGAGGATAAATACTGTAGGTGCAACTTCCAGCTCCAAACACAATACAACTGATACCTAACTGGGCTTACACTACATTTCAATAAAAATAGTCAAAGTTGCCCAGTGCCAATATGGTTGAAAGAGCTGATATGAGCAGCACAAGTGTCCAGATATAACCGGTTTAATATATTGCTACAAAGGCCACTTGGGCACCTGTGTCATCACTGAAACTAGTGTAGACATACAGTAACGAGAATGCTTGTTTACTAAAAGGTGGCTGATGTCTGAGGCTGAGGTGCTGTTAGTTTTGCTACCTTGGCAATTGTCGCACCTTTTCAAATACTCATAAAACTGCTTTTTTGATGGCCTGAAAACTTACGCCTCAAGTTGCAAAGAGGTGAAGCAGCGATTCTAAAACTTAACATGGCTGACAGCCATGAAACTAAAGTGAATAAACAACTAAGTTCAAAAAGAAAACACAGGAGACAGAGGGGCAGGTGTTTGCGAAGGACAACCTCAAAATGAAAGGGTCTGTTCTGTGCTGTTCTATGTCTATAAAGGCCAGTATGAGTTTATTTGAAAAGCCAACCGACCTGTTGTGAACTGTCCCTTCATCTTCTGGAAAACAGGGTCCTGTGCTGTGGCCTGGGCCCGACGGGCTAGCGACTCAGAGGCAGCGCTGGAGAACATGGTGGAAACATTAGAGACGTTCTCCAAGCCAACACCAAAGGTGCTAACAAGCTTCTTGACAAAGTTCAGTGTGTGCGGTGTGATCTTGGCGTCAGACACTGCACCACTCTTCTCAAAGGCCACTGAGTAGCATTTAGCCAGGCCCTGTTGAAGCTGCCTCAAGACCTGCAGAGAGAGGAGGAAGAAAGAGAAATAGTGAGTATGGAGTAGTGCTAATTAAGAGAGAAAGTGCAACGGTGGTCGAGCGAAGTAGAGGGAATAAAAACAGGGAGTGGCGCTGGCGAGAACAAAGCAGTGAATCAGAGAAATAAAACTTTATTTTCTGTCTGCTTCACGGCAGTTTTGTTCTAAAGCACAAATAAACACGCACACATCCGCACAACACAGCGCTGTGTGTTTTTATGTGCTTCAGTTTCCCCTCGCTCCTAGTCTCCTCACTGTGCTGTGAGGAGCTGCTGTACTCTGGGTGTAATTCGTTATCAGATGTCGAGGGGCGTGACAAAGTGGCGGTACCAGGGAATGAGAACAGGCTGCCATCCCTCCTCAAAGTTATTGGCTAGGGGTTAAAAACCCACGTGGGGCCTAGAGGCTCTTTGCTGACACCCATGACATCCCACACACAGCAAAATAAGAAGAAAGAGAAAATACAGGCAGAGGACAGGGTCTCTGCAGACACAGAAAACACCACACACTTGTAGTGAGTCATAAGTGATGACTCAGAGGGATAACTTTTTTATCTATAATTTTTTGCGGGAAAATACTGCATATTACAAAGGTACAGCGATGTGATGTCATACAGTAACCAAAGAAAGGGAGAAAAGGAGGGTGATCATAGTATTGCATGCCTCTGCCCCTGGGTGCCCAGTGGAATGAGGCATAGAGCCTGCAGCTGCTGCTGAGTGCCCCAAACCATCACAGATAATCACACAGACACACACACCAACACACTTCTGGCCCTAAATCCCTTTCCCCATCCTACACGCTCACCGCACCCATCCATCACCTGTCTCAGTCTTCTCTCCTGCTGCCTCTTTCTCCCAGTTTTACTCTCCACCCACAGACCAGCTACCTTGCGTGGATTCTGCCTAGCACGACTAAAACAATTTGCAGAGGCACCAAGCTCAGTTTGGACAATGGTGTCAGGCCTACCTCTTGCGCTGACATCAACATAATTAGCAAGAGAAAAAAATGCTGCCTACTGAGCTGTTAATTTAAGTTGACATGCACTTCAACAAAAAGAGATTTGAGAAATAATAGCCAAAAAAAAATCACATATTTTATTTGAAAGAAAATGGCAATTCTGCCTGAATAAAATCTGCTATTTATATGCTCATAGCAACACAAGTTCAGTCAGGGAATGGGAGATGGTGAGGACCTATTCACAGACTCAGGATAACACCTTAGACTAAACAGATGTGTCGGCCTACCAGAGAGATGGGGGTCATCTGGTTGACCAGGTGGTGTGACACACACGCACACGATGAGCACTCCAACTTGCTTTTCACACATATGCACAGATGGATTAAAATTCTCACAACCAGCTGTATTATTTTCACACCATCTGATCCACTGAAAACACACACGTAGCGACCAAGTCGGACACACACGAAACCAGCACCTTTGTTCTTCTCACCTCTTCATGCCAGTTCTCCCTGAACCACACCATCTGGTCCACAATGCCCTCCAGGAGGAAAGCAAGGTGGGGTGAAGCTCCCGCTGCATGTGCATGATCCGGCTGCAGCGCCACATCGGGGCCGTGGCCCGGATAGGCCCTGGGTCTGAGGCCCCAGAGTGAGACTGGGCCCCCACTGAACTGGGCTGCTGTTGTCCAGATGCATCTGGGGAAGAAGAGTGGGTAAGACGAGGGAAGGAAGGGTGAGGGAGATGTGACAGAAGGAAATCAGGAGGCAGAAAGGAAAGAGGAAAAATCATGAGGGGTAATCATGATTGGAAAAGCAAACAGGAGAAAAAAAAGTTACTTGTACAGTTGCTTGATGAACAGATATACAGTTGTGCATTCCATGGTAACACTGGGAGATGTGTTACAGAGCATATTCCATATGTTATAAAAAACATTTTTTCCCCCAAAAGGTATGTCTCTCTTTACAGTTAACAACTGTTAGAAGTTAAATAGCTTTGTTCAGAGTGTAATCAAGAGGTAACACACTACAGCCAACCATGTTTACTTACCACTTTTGTAGCGCTCCCTCTGCTCGATCTTGAGCGTCAGGTAGAGGGTGCGGATAGGGAAGTAGACAGCCTGGGGGTACACTCGTCCCACCTTGCAGATAAAAGAGGGTCACAGATTACATTTCAAAGACTCCCCCTCAGGACAACAAAGGAGAGATTGAGGAGGTGGAGAGAGTACGACAGAGAGATGCTGTATGTGCATGTGTGTCAGAGAGAGAGAGAGAGAGAGAGAGAGAGAGAGAGAGAGAGAGAGAGAGAGAGAGAGAGAGAGAGAGAGAGAGAGAGAGAGAGAGAGAGAGAGAGAGAGAGAGAGAGAGAGAGAGAGAGAGAGAGAGAGAGAGAGAGAGAGAGAGAGAGAGAGAGAGAGAGAGATCATACAGATACAGCAAGAGACCTCTGCTGTAACAGACAGAGTGTTTGAAGCTTTGAGTCAGGGGAGTTAGGGAAGTTAAAGACACGCCATGGCTAAATTACAAAGCTGAATGAGACTGATGATGAAATTGCCCTCAAGACTTTCAAGAAAAGTCACTGACAGCATTGGAAGGCGTAATGGTTGAAGTCGGGGAGTAAGAGAAGTT
>NC_139843.1:16089917-16358952 GCF_963691815.1 Echiichthys vipera | reverse complement strand
GAGTATTGTGCTGTAAAGGCAGCACCAAGGCAGTAGAGACAGATGGATTAACTAACTGGTGACAGCGACTGCTGCTGTTGTACAGCTTGGATGAAAAAATTATTAAATTGAACTACATCCTGGAAAAACAAGTTCTACTTCCTCGGTTGGTGAGCTAATGCAACTATGAAGAACCTTCAGCCACCACTGAAAGGTTTTAACTCTTTTGCTGCTAAAATAAAACAACATACATGTACATAGCAGTGCTTAATTCCCTGCTCAAACTTTGTTGTCATCTCGTGAAAATTTGCAGAATGTATAAATTACCAAGATCCTACACCTATATGGTATTCTGTAAATGTTTACACACCTTCACTTAATCTCTCATATTTTTTAGTTTTACAGTATATATTATTTTTACAGCAACAGTGAAAGTGATCGCCAGATATACATGTTGATATTCTTGCTGTTACTTGAAGTGAAATGCAATTAAATTTCATTCAATGTGCACTCTATGCATCTATGTGTATACCTGAATGACAAATAAAGTTATCTCTCTCTCCAAAATCTCTCTCTAAAAAGCTAATTTTTTGTGAATCTCCTTTTTCACAAATGCTCAAAAACCGAGAGAAGACAGATTAAGAGTCAGAGTCAGGAGTAACGCGAAGTAGGAGTTCTAAGTGGCAGCTACAGCAGCATTAAAGATGAAGAGAAAAAGAAGGCAGAGAGGAAGAGGAGTACCAGAGATCAGCCTGCTAATGGGAAGATAAGAAATGTCATATTTTGGCGAAGCCGAGGTGGGCTGAGGGAAGAGGGCGAGCCGTAGACGAGGCGGCAGCAAGGAAGGGTGGGAGACTGTGTGGAGAGGGGTGCTGAGATACTCTGTTAACTTCTGATTCATCTTCCCGCCTGCCCCCGGGCGCTTTTCTCCTCACCTTCATCAATATTTCAACATACGTTTTTTAAACATCCCGCCGCCACAGAGAAACTCTAAATAATTCAGGCGAGCGCAGAGACAAAGCCCACCATGCATTAAAATGTGATTTTCTCGCTACATAAAAAAGGAGATGAAAAAAAACGGGTGTCAACCTTTTACCCTTCAGTCATTACACGGTGACAAGGCAGACCAAAGGGAGGACTGGATCAGCATAGATCTATTCATATACACAAGGAAGGTACTCGTTAATGTGACTTAACTGTAAGAGGTTGCAACTTTGAAACTTCTAACAACCATGTGTCATGTTTAAATGTCCTCTAGATGGATAAAACAGCTAATAAGATTAGTGCGTTATATATAAAAAATCCAGGATAAAAACATCAATGCAAATGAATCCGTATGTTTCCACCACTGTGTTCATTTATTTAACAGCTAACTTGCACTAAGCCAGCTTGTTAATGAGCTTAACAACCAATCATCAGTGTGATGTGTCCTCTCTATCTACATGCTAAAAGAAGATGATTCCCAAAGTAATCATCACTTTGTCTGTCTTTCCATGATACTACATCAATCTCTTTCACTGCCCACTTGTATTCTAAAACCCTGTCTCTCCCCTCTATTCTCTTTATCCTCCTCTGCACTCTCTCTCATATCCTCTATTCAATATTCCTGCTCTGCTGAGAGGATGGCTGTTTGTTATAGCAGACTACTCTTTGAAGATCACCCTCTTCAAATTGTGCGGAAATAATACTCCATTAAGCAAAGCAAATTAGTCCTCGGTTTAATTACTATCTCTGTTCCCGCAGTGCGGATGCGTACGATATTAACTTTATAATCATTTCTTGAACAAATAATTTAAAAACCAATCCACCAGGGACTGGTGAAAAACAATAAATCTCTGTAAAAAATGGACAGTGAAAAAATCTTAATGCTTAATTTGGTAAATAGGAAGCAGGAGAGAGGCCACTTTGGCATGAATGCAGTTAATTTATCTTGATTAGAAAGACGTGCATGAGCACTAATGCACAAACACTGGCCAGATGTGCTGCCCCAAAAGGATAAAAGAAGCCAATTGAAAAAGAAAGGTGAATGACTGATGGGTGGAGCAGACATCCAGCTATGAAATTGGAAAACAAAGTGAAAAGGCAACAAGGGGAGGGGACAAACATCCAGTTAAATGGTAAGATAGTTTGACAAAGCTGTTGCCGTTGCTGACGTTTGTTTCCAATGATAAAGAGTTAAACACAGAGGCCAGGAGTATTTTGGCTTAAGCTCAATGAGGATCTAGATCTGGCTCTAGGATTGTGAGTTTTGTAAAGGCCTCACCTGACTGATTAAGTTGAGCAGAGGTTTGCCTTCTGAGCCAACCAGGCAGGTCAGGAGCTGCGGTATCCATGCCAACCACTGGATGGGCGGCACTCCAATGCAGTACTTGTCTACTGCATCTGCCAGGGTGTTCTTGTCATCAAAGCTGAGTAGCCACAACACCTACAGATGAAACAAGAACATAAAAATGTATTAAGGGGACAGGTACAAAAAGAAGCTAGAAACACACAACAAAATGCAATACTCAAGGCATTAAAATGTTCCAATAAAGTAAGTACTGTAAGACACCAAGTAGTAAGAGGTAGGGTCTCTATCATTAATCAGACTCGTGCTGCTTCCCTGGCTCTGTTCACAGCAGGAGAGGAGCTGCAGAGCAAAGAACGAGTCCATCTTGGCAATCATTACTATGATCAAAGCTGAGCCAATGTGGAGGTGATCTCACTTCCCCCAGTGTGCTCGTGTGTGCGTCTACATTATGATGAAGACATTAAGCCCACTCAGCCCCCAGGCTCTCTTCAGCGAGCCAACCCAGGTACACAAATTGTGTATAATTACTGATAATGACTGGTCATCTCACTTCACCCATCCGGACTAAGCCCTGCCAACCAGGCTTGGCAGCACAATACCAGGGTACTGGGGGGTGGCTGGTCACAAGAAGAACATCTAATTGGAATGTGAAGCTGGTAGCAGACACTATTAGGACAGATAATGATAGTAATGCCTAATGTAACACTGGATGTGGCAAGACCATATTTATTATTTATCCAGCCTGACACCTGGTCTTTTGCTCTATGTATAAGTCTCTCTAATTCTACACAATCTCAGCCACCTCCAGTCTATTAATAAATAACAAATAGAGAAAAAGATCCACTTTGTAAAATCGTTTTAACTACATCAAAAACATGTTGTTCTGTGATCACCTGTTTTAATGTTGCCACTGTTCTTGATATTGAGAACCACCTCACTTGTGTGGTAGAGCACAGTGCAGGTCTCAGTGCTTTAACTACTATAAGAGCAAACAGAGGTCTTTATTTTCTAACCTTTGGAAGGACTGGATGGGCTGCACTGAATAAGTGTGTGTATGTGTGTATGTGTGTGTGTAAGAAAGTGGGATGCTTGTTAGCAAGGAGTCTATCTCTGCCTCCCACACAGGGCTTACTCAACTGGTAAGTATGGTAGCATTGGTCTGACTGTTAGAGAGGTCAGTCCGTGTAGAGGGTCATGAGATTGGAGTATCAGGGGAGGCCATTAGTATGTTAACCCCCCGTGCCAGAGGATGGCCTTCACTCCACCATCGATCTGCCGTGGGAACCCATCCGCACAGTCTACTGCTGGACTGTAATCAATCAAATTACTACTCTCTGTACCTGTGGCAGAGTCTGAGAGGGGTAAAAAAAATAACGCCTTTCTTCTCATCGGCATCAATAATGTACATGCCTGATAGGGTCAGGGAAGCAGGGAATTAAAAGTGACTATGTAAAAGAAAAAAAAAGGTGTGATTGAGGCTACTGGTTTTATAAAAACAAGGTTTATGTCCAAGAGTGGTTGATGACTTGCTAGTTTCAAAGCAAACAAACCACAGAAAAAAAACATTTCACTCATAAATCTTCACCAACTGAGGACAAGAGATAAACAAACACCAGTGGTTATGTTGTCAGTATTAGGCTACAGCCACACTATTACTGAAACAATCTCTGTTGCTGAAAGAAGCCATGGCACAAGGAAAGGAACACCCACACAAGAAGGACGAAGTCACAAAAATATGGTCAGCCTACCTAACTGATAAGACTGTAAATGATGATACAGAGACCGTCAGTCAGAGGTTTCTGTTTCCACCCCTCCAGACAAAAACTCAACCACAGAGTTTGAAAACTAAAACGGGCTCAGCAGCATTTCCAAATGTCTCCTTTTTAGGGACTCAAAAATACCAAAAAAATGTGGATGCAAGGCGTAACGCAGCAAAAGATTAGTGTACTGGTGTGGGTGTAGCCTTAGCATTTCACAATAACTCTTCACATTTTGCCTACCACCCTTGAACACAAAAGCCCAACCTTCCCAGTTCCCTTATCACCTTTGCGAGGTATTTGCGGGACTTGCTCTCATTTTGGTGGCGGCAGGCGTGGAGGTAGCAGGTAATGGCGGAGACTCCCAAGTGGAGCTGGCGGTCCTTCACAAAGATGTTTTCCAGGTAGTCACCCCACATGGCCCAGGCCTTCACAAGGACATCATGCATCTGTACCGCTGCTGAAAAGGCCTTATTGGCCTCCTCTGACCTGGAACAAGAAGGGAGGGAAGGTGAAAAGCGTTACAGAGTGAGAGACAGACGAGAGAAGGGCAAATGACTAAAAAGAGGTAGCTGGAGGTGAAGGAGGAAGAAAGATTGAGTGAAAGGGACGTCGGGATGAAAAAATAGATATTAGAAGTGTGTGTATGTGTGTGTGTGTGTGTGTGTGTGTGTGTGTGTGTGTGTGTGTGTGTGTGTGTGTGTGTGTGTGTGTGTGGTGGGGGGGCAAAGAATAGGAGAAAGATGGGAGTGCGGGACACAGATTATGATGATCACATTCTGAATGATGTTATACACATCAATAAGCACCATATTTCATCTGCTGTAATCTTCAAGGCCTTTCCCCTCGGCATTACAGAGTAAGCATTTAACCCAACATGAATTAATGTCACCAAGGGTTCAGGCGTTTTGCTATATTGTAATACGAGTTGAACCCTACCTCATCATACTGTGCAGATCAATCCATGTAATACTGGGTGACATATGAGCTTAGCATCTTCCTATTTTATCAGAAATGACAGTGGCAGCAAGGTAAAAAACATCAGTGTAATGGCTATATTTATCTGCACACAAGTCATTCACCGTGAAGAGCAATCTGCCGGCTGATAAACTTGAGAATCCCTGGGATTATTATATTTTTTTTCCCTGGTACAGTCACACTTTGAGTAGTTGACTCAGTAACTGTTAAATAGCAGGCAGAGAAAAAAGATGTGGGGAATCTGAAAGGAGACCCTGCACCATTTCTGCTGACAGGGATATATATTCTGAATCATCAGCCATTTTCACCATGCCAAGCGGTTCCTAACCTCACGTTGGCACGCAGTCTGAATAATTGTTACACACCTTTCAGTCTTTGATCAATAAATAAGATGCAAGAGGTGCCCCAAGACGCACTACCCTGCAGTCAAACCGAGGAGACGGGCCTGTCAATGAAAAAGCCTTACTGAGCCACAGTTGGTAAATGGACCTCCATTTTAGGAGTGCATCCAAAACTACTCTCCCACTTACTTACAGTGACATGTCTTCCAAGCCAATCAATTAAATTGTGTTATTATAAAAGGCATTTTGGCATATGATTAAGAAATGGGAGCTTGATTGCTATGGGAGTCAGAGCCGAAGACCCTCCAGTAATACTTAATGGGGTTGCCGCAGTCACTTTGCCAGTGTTAAAGTACATTAACAGTTTCTACTACCCAGCTCAACAGGAGCACAGGCACCCGGCAGACTGTCAAATCTCTGACACCCGTTTAATTGAATGATCCCAAAATCCTTAGCACATATGGTTGCACTTGTACATACACACACACGCAGACTCTCCCAACCCCTAACCCCCACTCTGCTGTTAATTCCCCCCCGGTGTAGGGGAAACTTAATGATTGCAATAAACCCCACCGAGGTGGAGGCAAGTTCTGCTGATCCCAGAGATTCCTGCAAATTGCCTGGAGTTAATTATTGAGCTGCATATACATTTAATAAGCCTTCCTCAATTTGTATTTCACCCCTCAGGACGCCATGTCACGTCACAGATGACGGGTGAAAATGGGGGTGCTGAAGGGGAAAGGGTGTTGAAAAGTGCAGCTGTGGATACACAGGGTAAAGCACAGAGAGTTCAGTCGCACACTCCGCAGGCAACACCTGCAGCAACAAACAAATTACTGACACTGTCATAAACTGATGACACAGATTTACATTAACATCTAAGCCCCATCACTGGGGTTACCTAGTAACATAATCTCAGAGGTGCGCCACTTTGATGCGCGAAGTGCTGATTAAAAATGACTGTCATTCCCTGACAGGATAAAACACCTACGCAGGGTTAAGGGACTGCTCATACTGCTTGGTGCCGATGTGATGATGAACAAAAGCATGACGATGACAGAAAGACAGATTCATATTGTTACAGAAAAAAACAAAAAGATGAAAGAAGCCAATCTAAAGTTGGAAAAACTAACAAAAGTAACAAAGCTGGAAAGGCAGTCAAGGAGCACACAGCTGGAGCATTGATGGACATACTTGTTGATTTGAGCCAGGAACATGCCCTTCAGAGCGTAGAACTCGGCAGTCATCTCCTTGGTGAAATACTTCAGGTTGGTGGATTCTATCACCTCCAAACCCTAACAGAAAAGGACGTGAACAACAAAGGTTTAACTTTGAACCAAACTGCAGTAAAGAAACTTTCATTGTCGCTAGGGAGGAGTCGCAGAAAAGATACCACTATGTTCTGTTTTAGGCAGAGCCATAATCACAGGTGAAAAACAAACAAACTGCTCGGTGTTCATTAAGAAGTAAGAAAAGAGGCGTTAAGGGAACTAAACTTCCATTATGGTGAGCCTCTGATTAGGTGTCCCCTATGTACTGCTGTGACAAACGATGTGTAGCGGGAGAGAGAGACAGAGAGAACCAGAGGAGATGAGATAGAAGAGCCAGAGAGCGAGCGCGAGAGAGAGAGAGCGAGTGCAAGAGAGAGAGACAGCGAGTGCAAGAGAGAGAGAGAGCGCGAGCGCAAGAAAGAGAAAGAGAAAGAGAAAGAGAAAGAGAAAGAGAAAGAGAGAGAGAGAGAGAGAGAGAGAGAGAGAGAGAGAGAGAGAGAGAGAGAGAGAGAGAGAGAGAGAGAGAGAGAGAGAGAAAGAGTGTCTACTGGCACTTTTAATGACTTGTGGTGTGCTGAACTGCTTCTATTAATCAGAGTACTCCATGGGCTTAAGAGCAAGCTCCTGAGTTACACTCTCTTATAAGTCTCCCTGCTATAACTTGTCACCTAGAGCAACCCCAAACACTTCTCTCTCTTGCTACTTTTCCCACCAGAAGTACCGCTAACTATGCCCCCAGCTACTGGGAGCAGGAAAAACCAAAGTCCTTAAATCACACTAAATGTATCAATTGTGTTGTTCTTCAGTAGAGGCTGGCTTATTTCAAACTGGAGCATGCATTACTACAGTCTAAATGTTTTGCACCTGTGCTGCATTATTACCCCGGTGCTACTTGGGTGCAATATATTTATCGTGTATTGATCCTTTGTACAAATTAAATTATTTGGGCTCTTTCTCAGAAGTGAGTTATGTTATGTATAAGCCACAGAAACCAAGAGATGATAAACACATTTGTTAACACACAAACTTTAATACATGTAATGTATTATTAATTACTGGCAGAGTTCTACCCAACAGTCCAGTATTGAGATTACACCAATTACCTGCAACTATTGTTTATGGGGATGCTTCACTTTACTCTTACTGCTACTTTCTAAAAAGAAAAAACTACAAAACAGTTTCCAAAACATTTGGGATGCTGGGAAAAATGTAAATAGAAGCAAAATGTAATGATTTGCAAAATATTGAAACTCCTTAGTTAACTGAAAATAGAAGGACAACATATCAAATGTTAAAACTGAGAAATGTCTTTTTTTTTCTTTTTAATTATATGCTCATTTTGAATTTTTGATTTAATGCCAGCTAAAAGAAAACATGGTGGAACCTCTCACAATCAATTAGGTTAACTAGCAACATGTTAGTAACATGATTGTGTATAAAAAAGAGCATCCCAGAGTCTGAGAACAATGCCAAACCACATTCTTTACATATTCTTTAAAACGGCAAGGCTCTGCAGTATAAGAGTTTGGGTGCTAAACCGGCCTCCTGCAGTCCCAATCCGTCACCCCATTGTTGTATTACATCAAGCGTGAATAGGAAAACATTCCACTTTGAAAATGACAGCAGTTTGTCTCCTCAGTTCCCAAACACTTACAGAGTGTAAACAGAAGAGGTGATGCAACAGAGTGGTGAACATGACCCTGCCCCAACTGTTTTGAAACAGGTTGCTGGCTTCAAATTCTAAATGAGGATTTATATATATTTATATATTTGAAATATTGTCTTTGTGCTATTTTCAATTATATATGGGATTTTGCAAATCATTGCATTCAGTTTTTATTTCGATTTTTACACAGCATCCCAACTGTTTTGGAAAAAGGGTTGTATGTTTTCATTAGTTAAAGAACCAGGTAGGTTTATGCTTGAATATATATAATATAAGAGAACTTCACATTTCATCTTACCTGCATGCACTCATTCTTGCCCATGACGCCAGCCAGCTGCAAATAACATTTGACCTGCTGTCTGATCTTCTGGAAGCAGTCAACAATGGGCACTGTGGGAATGGTATGGATACGACTCAGAATGTCCAGAGCCACATTCACCAAACCCTGTGGAGACAACAGTGAGGTGGCTTCACGAACACAATCAAAAAGGTTGAAGGAATCTGAGAAAAATAAATATTGAACTTATTGATTATTGATTTCGATGTAAGTAAACAGGCTCATAAGCCTAAACCAGTACCTGTTTGCGTCCTATCTTGCCGTACTGAATGATAGCAGAAGCCGAGGCATGAACTCCCAACATGGCATTGTTGTTGTTTGGATCATGTTGTGTGTTTGTTTCATATGCCGTCACTATGGCTGTGGGCAGAGACAAAACATTAATGAACACACTGCAAAGAGCAGAATTAACTTTGGGAAATCTTCTAGCACTCTGAAAGCTATGCTGTCATAATGCAGAGGAGGGCACTGGGGACACAAAACGTATTGAACAGTAAATGGGCCATGGCGATGAATTTCATCGAGAAAATTCCATTTCACTTTAACATAAGTTTGAAGGCTGTCACGTATAAATGAAGTGTATTTTATTGGCATGGTGCTGCAGAACCAGCGCTATCATAATTTCAGCGCCTCACAGTGTGAGTTGGAGCTCAACTTGCTTGAGACATCACATTTTGCAGTGGCTGCCTCTCTGAATGGTTTCAAAGTCACTGCGGGAGAGAGCACTGAGTAAGGTAAATGTGAGAGAGAGAGAGAGAGAGAGAGAGAGAGAGAGAGAGAGAGAGAGAGAGAGAGAGAGAGAGAGAGAGAGAGAGAGAGAGAGAGAGACAGAACGAGCGATAGAGACAGAGAGAGACGGAGAGAGCGAGAGAGAGAGACAGAGAGAGACAGAGAGAGAGACAGAGAGAGAGAGAGAGAGAGAGAGCTTTGGCGAATGCGTAAAAAAGTCATGCATAAGAACATAACTGTGTTTCGATATCACTGGTCTTATGCTTAGGGACAGTACTGGTTGTGTCAGATTGTGCGTCATACCTTGGTAGTGGTGCTGGCGCCACATGAAGATGCTGCTCCAGTGCGACAGGTCATCAGAAACAATGGGCAGTCGGTTCCTCCAGGTTTTCACTACAGTCTTCATGTCGTGGAGGCTGGTGTTGCGGCCCAGGTTAGCTGGCTGAAGCCCTGCATTAATTTGGGCTGCTTCTTGCAGCTCAATGATCTGTTGTGCCGCCTGGGGGGAAGTTAGAAGTAAGAATCAGCTGGATCTTTTTGTATTTTTAAGTATCCTGAGCATCTTGACCACACTTGACTCTTTGGCTCCAACTTTAAACTTGCAAAGTGGCAGATCTGAAGATATCGGAAATGTTTCTTAAGATTGCAATGGTTAAGATTTTTTTTTTTTACAGTGAACGTGTTCCCAGACCTGCTTCAAAGATTTGATCCAGACAGTGGACCAGCTGCACTTGAGCTTGTCAATATTTTGTCAACAGATCTCAACAAATGTATGCTACAAGCCAATTCCTGCTTAGTTTGCACTGCATTACACGCATTGTGTCCATCTGTCCATCAGTGAATGGTCACTTGTTTAAAGTATCTCATGTAAATTGTTTTCCGTTTGCATTGTGATGATGCTCTAGAACCAAACAAATTTTAAGCTTTGTTGCCTGTAGGTTGTTTTGTATGTAAGCCCTGAGTGAGTGAGATTTTTTTCCTGAATTTCTAATTGAAATAGTTTTCTCTCCTGTTTATAACTTAAAATCGTGTGAAGAAAAAAGTTTTGCCAGACAAATGCTTTTTTTGTCAGCATACTTTTTAGTGTTTAAAAAAATAAAAAAATAAAAAAAAGAAAGGATCCTGACAAAAACAAATAGGCTTGTTCTTAAATCATAAACACAGAACAGAAAACATTTTGACATTGGCATACTAAGTGAGCCATTAGAAAGTCTCCCCCATAATTTTTTGTCAGAACTTCGCTAAAGTATTCAAATTATTCGATAAGAAATAGAAGGTAAGGGAGGAGGATCAGAAGAACAAGAACAAGCAGATAGGGTGACAACATGGATATGAGGTAGAGATGGAGATCAGGATCTAACTAAAGGTAGGTGGGATGATGGTGAATGGCTAACGGCTAGTCAGACTTAAGACAGATGTCTAAATGCATCCAAACCTTTTAGATTTAAAAAAAGTCTAAAATGTCTAGACTTATCAAGCAGCAAATTTACTGTGAGACTGGTCTAATACTAAAGACCAGAAAATCTTTGAAATGACTATAAGGTAAAGACATCAAGAGTGAAAAAACATTAAAGATGAAATGATAGAAAGAAGACCGATACTGTTATTATAGGGCTTTGAGAGATATGAAGACAAAAGACAATTCTGGGGTGGCCCTCCTTCAGGTCACTGGCTTAAGACTCATACTCAACAATCCCAGAGGCTGAAATCCTCAACAAATGAGATGGATTAAAGTGGCCAAACACATTAACCTCCCCGGACAGCTATACCTGAAGATCTGTAAAATAACCCTGAGAAAAAGGGCCTTCTTCTTATAGCCTCTTGTAACAAAACATAAACACACATTATTGCTGATGTTAGCAGTTTGATGGATAATTTTAGGCCAATTTGATTAAATAATTCAAAGTCAAAAATCGGGGTAACAGTAACGGAAACAAAAAAAAAGCATTTTTGCATTACAAATACAATCTAGCAAAATGTATTTTATGGCACTAAAATAATTGAGGGGAAAGTCGTCCTTCATTACTTCAATGGCTAACCTGGTCCGATATGGCCCAGAAAAAAAGGACAAGGAGATGGGAAAATGATAAGCGAGGGCTTCTATCTCATTCCATGAAAAAAAAAAGCCTCATTGATTGGCCCAAAGCCGCTTTGTGAACATATAATCAATCATTCCATTATAACTACTCATCAATCAATATTAATGCCAACCCTCATAATCGATAGTGTGGGTAATAATCCATTGATCGTGAGTCACTGCTAAGAGCTGGGATTTGGTGATAACTTGATTCAAATGGCCTGTCGCGTATTTGCAGAGTCTGTGCTTCTCATTCTCTGAGGCGCATGGAGTCGTGAATGTGAGATATAGAGTTTGGAATGGAGATTTACAACAGGCCGCTTGGCTGGGTAGAGGAATAAATAGCTTGTTTTCCCTCGGCTAGGGTAAATAATTGGACTGCACATATGCGAGCACATGCACACCAAAAAAACACGCGCACACAATAACAAAGAACGTAGTCACCCAATTCAAATACCCATTTTGAAAAGATAAATGTAGTGAATCAGAGCTGTGCTGAAGACTTAACCCCCCCGCTCCGAAGTCAAATCTCCCAAAACAAAATAAATTAGGCAATACAATATTTTTCACAATTATCTGTTAATATCAGCTGATGGCCCATTTCTAACCTTCATTCAGACCGTCCCATTCATCATGTAAATGTAATTCTGCTGCAGGTATTTAATCAAATGGTATCTGATGGCAGGGAAGTAATTACAGCCATTCTAAACTAACTCTCTTTCTTTCCTCCTCTTCTTCTTCTCTCTCTGTCCTTTTCTCCTCATGTATCCCATTCTATTCACTTTACCTTTTTCAATTTTCTCCTTCCCCTTTTTCATCTTTGGCCTTGTCTATTGTAATCTCTCATGGTGGAATCAAAGAGGCTTAAAGGCTTTTTGATTTTTTTTTTTTAATCATCTATCTCAATTGTACAAAATGGAGTGAGAGAGGGCGATAGAGGCCATTATCCAGCGACTCCACAGCGTCTCAAGGCTACCGATGATCTCTTGACATGCATGTCTCCCAAGTGCTTATCACAATAAACTGACTTCCCTTTACTACTCGTCCTGGCCTCCTGACTACTGTGTAAGTCTAAATGGAGCCTTTCCACAGAAAAAAAAAAAAATGTCCATGCATATTATACACTGACCTGCAGCAACGGCGTGTGCACGTGGGAAACAATGTGAGGCAACCTCCTCCACTCGCGGATGGCTAGGCTGGAGGCCATCTCCACTAGCCGCTCTATGAAGTTGAGTTGCTGCTCCTCTGGGTGGCAGATGGCCAGGTAGCCACGGTGCATGTTCACCTTCCACGCCATCTCCTTAGGACAGCTCAGCTCCACCTGGAGATTCAGACAGAATTTCCATTTCCATGTTTCACAACAAATGTATACTAGCAAAAGACGGTGGCTATTAAATCGAACTGTCCATATATGTGTGTGGGTGTATGTGTATATATATATATATATATTTTTTTTTTAAATAGGTAAGCTTTGTTTTTTTTGAAAACTAACACACCACTATCAGATTAATTGGAGTGTCTTGGTATAACTAAAACAAAAAGATGAGATTGTGGTGGAGGCTCAGTCTCACGACAGCAGGGGTTTTAGTAGCTGTCGTTCTCAAATGTTCTGTCACATATCAAAATGATTCACAAGTACACTGCTGCTGTTGAAAATGTGAGTTTTGCTAGTTTATATTCATCTGAAGAGCATAAATGACTTGTAATTTGTTTCTCTCATCAGTCTTTTACTTAGTCGACCATCTGCCGTCTCCAGGAAATCAAGCTTTACTTGAGTTTGCACTGGAAATAGCTTAATGTTATCTGCTTTTTTATCTTGTGAAACAATCCACCAGTTTTCCTGCAAAATCCACACAGGTACCACAGAATAAAATGCAGATAAGAAAAAAAAAGAGAGAGAGAAGACTGCCTTTCCCCTCAATACATACCTTGTTCGGGGTAATAATACACATTTTTTTAATTATCTTTGTTCTTAGGTTCTATAACTATGTTATGCCAGGACACATGAGCAGTATGTCAAAACTGTATACTTTTGGGAAAAGCTGACTGGCACAATGACAGATGGCAGCCTTTAGCTGCAGCTCAAGAGATGAATTCAAGAATAAGCACTTAAATAAATGTGGAATTGATGACATATTCTCTAGAATCAAGACATATTTTGTATAAGCTGCGCGCTCTTTTCCTGTATGCTTGTCCTTATGATTAAAGCTGAATAGTGCACACTCTTCACACAGTGTTGAGAGTGTGGTGGTTTTAATTAAATGAAAACATCTGAGGGGAAAGGGCCTATGATGCTTTCCTTGCATAATTTAGTACGAACACACAACAATACTGTTTCCAATTCATTTTCTGAATGGTTTCAGCAGGACTTTTGTACTAATGACTAATCAACCTGACGAGTCAGACACAGAGGCGGAGGAGAGGAAAAGGCTATTGATTAAAACGCAGAGTGCATTAACACTAAACAAACAATAGCCCTGGGGACCCGCTACGTCAACCCTGTAGTTTTGCTATTGTGTGTTTTTTTTAAGTGGGTGAAAGAGGTAAAGTGAAAATAGCAAGAGAATAAGAAAGCATAGGTGTGTATTTGTGTATGCTCTTCCGATGTTGGGAGAAAATTACAGTAATCAGTCAGAGCGCACTTATCAGGGGTGACGTTTGATGAATATCCTGGTGACAGGGCGGCCCTTATCAAGAGCTAGCTTTAATTGAAAGTGGGGACATTTGGACTTGAGCTGGTGAGCGGTACGCAGGCAGGTAACTGAAAGCCTTGCTCCTCTCTCCTCCACCATAAAACAAATCACCCTGCAGCAGATGCCGGGGTAATTATTCACACACGCAGCTGTCGTAAATATTTGCTGCTAAAACCGGAGCTGAAGTGGAAGTACAGAGGGTAGTAATAACAAAAAGAAAACCAAGTGAAGAAGAGAAGTTGGAGAAAAAAAGAAGGAGAAATGGGGGGACAGAAGAAGGAAGGAAGGAAACACAGAAGAAGGGATAGAGCGTAGTTGGTGCTGCCATCCAGACAATTTAATTAGGTGTCACCTTAGGACGGAGCGGCTCAATGTATTGGTTCCAAGTCTCCTTGAAAGAGCAAAGCAGGAGTATTTGTTATATGTCAGGTACTATCACGCGCTCGCCACCCGTCTACACATTGTTTCAGGAAACATGAAGCCAATAAATTAACAGAGCAAACAGCTGAACTGCATTTCCACAGCTTTATGGCCAGCTCTCTCTCATTCGCCCGGGGGGGGAGGGGGGGTGTTGAGGAAGAACCAGACGGTCCCAAGATCAAGTCACACTAAACACGAGGCCTGTGCTTAATATACACCACTGTACCGGAAACCAGGAATAAAATGCAAAAAAAGTATAGTCAAGTCTCTGGTTCAATGAGTTCACGGCTACAGGCTCCACTGCGTCTGTCATTGTGTTAGCGAGAACTTGTGGTTAGAGTTTCTATTTTCTGTCAAACTGTTAGGAGTTATTGCAACCCTTGGGAGACAGTGAGAGCACAGTGAGAGCACTCCTGTGTGTGTGTGTGTGTGTGTGTGTGTGTGTGTGTGTGTGTGTGTGTGTGTGTAAAGATCCATACATGAATACATTTTTGTACATGGTGACTGCGCAATCCTTACCTGTACCAGAGCCTCCTTCATGGCAGCCCAATTGGAAACTCTCCAAGCACACTCGAGCATGAGATAAGGGTTTGAGTGGCCTTTAGACTGGCCATATTCTGTCAAAGGTTCCCACTGGTTCAATTCCTTAGAACAGCTGGACATGAAGGCAAGGGAGATGAAATGTTTAGGCAACTTTAAACCGATTATGTTTTTAAGTGTGCTACAGCTGAGCTTAACAACATTTTAGCAATCAAATGTACCCTTCGTATTGGAGCGGTCACTGTGGGAGCATTGCCTGGATAATAATCCACTGATAATGATTTTAGGTTTTTAAAATACCTTCTGGGTTTTTCACATTTACATAGGCCCCTTGGGGTTACTTAGTCTCACCCATTTTAATTTTATGAATGATTTGCATGGTAAAATACACCAAATATTGGACCCTATTTAACAATAATGGGTTTTTAACTGGCAGGCATACAGCTGGGAGCCATTTGGTTCTGCAGGGAGGCGTGGTGGTCATCCTAGATTGTGGCAGGTTATGGGAAGCTATTTAATTCAGATATATCACAAAGAAAGTGGACTTGATGGAAATTCCCTGCTGACTTATACATATTTTCCTTCCAACAGCAACTATCCCGTATCCATATATGAACAAAAATGATATTTGGGGCGTGCAAAGAAAAAGGTGAAATAGACAGACTCATAAAGGAAAAACATGCATATACAGAAATTAAGTTTGTTCAATATATTCTTCCAATATTGGATACTGGCTGCCCAGCTGTATAATTTGTGTGATGAATTGAATCAATGTAATCTGGTTTGCACAATCAATGGCGCACAGTGTATATATATGAAGGTATTAAAATAAAAATCCACTATGGTTTTGTGCTCTGCCGGCTCTCTTGATGTGAAACACAAGACTGCCCTCTGGGATCCAGACATCTCACCGTATCCAGTGGTCCTCCCAGAGCTGGTACTCAGGGAAGATGGCTGGGGAGACGTTGCTCCTCTCATGCTCTTTTCTAGCCTTCTCCATGGCTTTCTCGTAGCTCTCTTGGGCCTGAACAGAGACATGCAAAATTAAAATACAAGCTCTTTGAGGCTAATGCAGTGATTATTAGTGCAGCCTGCCTGCCTTGGTGCAACATGCTGCAATTTTTTTTCTTTATCCTCATTGATATTAATGGGGTCGACATAAGATTAGAAACACCTCTCAGCAAAATGCAATATAATTTTACAGCACCACAAATTACAGCTCATAAAGTTAAATAACACCTTCACAGAGTTAGGATTTATTTGCAGGGCGGTGAACCCAATAAACTGGCAACAGTGTATACTAAGTAAGATTACACATGCATTTTAAAGTGGCCAGTGGTTTCCCTTCAAACTTTCTCTCACCTGTTCAAAGAATCCATGCTGCTCGTAGGCAATGGCTGTGGCCGTCTCAGGAAACTTGCACCTCTTCTGCCACAGGCCGGCCCACATGTCCTCCTCTTGGAGGAGAGAGTACAGCTCTGCTAGGGAGTCCAAAATCTCCTATTGACAAGTAAAACAACACTTGGGTGGCAGCAGAACAAATTGAAACATCTGCAGTGATCAATCTGTTAATTAAACGGGAGCGGCTTTGCTAATGAGTCTTGTTCGAACAGGGTAAGAGGCAGGTTTGCCAACTTTAAACTGAGGCGGCAACACATGACAAATATATCTCCAGATCCTCCACTGTGGAAGAGAACAATGAATAAAAAAAGAACAGCAGCACTTTTATGAAGCCAGCCCTAAAATAGTTGTTTTAGTATGTTGGCCTCGGGTGTCACATGATGATGTATTCCGTTTTGATTTCTTTAATTTCCTGATACATTAAGTCCTGGAGGAAATACTACATTGTATGAAGGCCGTTAATTAGTAAATATTGGAGTGGAAATTAGACAAGATAAAAAAGATCTTTGATTATGTCAATTTACCTGTTGAGGTGGTGTTATGCTCTCCTGCTCGTAGAACTCTGTGCTCTGCTTGGGTTTGCTGTGTAGGCTGAGGCCCTTTTCAAAGGCTTGTTGCTCCAGCATCAACGTGGAGCGTAGCCAGAGGTTATGGGTCTTGCCCAAGTACTTCAGCACACAGGGACGGATAGGAATAGGAGGCACACACTGGGACATGGCCTCAACAAAGCAGTTTAGGGCGCTGGGCTGACAGTCCCTCTGGGCCTGGTGGCTGCCACTGCACAGGAAAGGGCTCATTTCTCCTGACAAAGCCTGGGGAGGGGAGAGAGAGCTTGTCAACTACCCAGTTTCACTTAAGTGGCAGTGCACTGATATAGCTTATTGATAAAGGCATTTTGTTGCATATATTGGATGCAACATGAGGCCTTTTCCAGTAACAGAAGGCTGTTCAGAAACAGGAAAAGAGAGGTAAGTGAAAACAGGTAAGATGACTAGGAAGGGACGAATGACAAATTGTATGCAGAAGAACAAACATGATCATTTAGACACTGGAAGTATGTTAATATCCTAAAGAAAAAAAAACCTAATTTGTCTTGTGTGGTTACAACTATAATCCAGTTATTTTCCAGTTATTAATGCAGACTATTTAGCACTTGTAATGTGATTTATAAGGTAATGGAAAAAAAGCATTATTTGCTTGTTGGAACTGCACAGGGCAACTCTATGGAATCTGAGCCTCTCAGGACGGCCACATTTGGACAGAATCGGCTTTGAGTGTGACCGTGAAGTTTGTGCTCTGATAATCATGACTGACACACACTCAGTAATAAATTATGTATTGGTAATGAATATAACTCTACTGCCCATGGACAGCATGAGATAATTAATGCCTTCGTGGTCACTTTAATTAGGCTGGTGGAAGAGAAGGCCAATATGTCAAATTCCTTCCTAAGAAGAATACGCTTTTCTATCCTTCCCATGTAATAATCCCCCCAGAGATATAAAGCCTGAGCACCAGGCAGTGATCTCTCTGTTTTCACCATAAATTGATATGGTGTAATGGCGGCTCGAAACGCAGAGCCGAGGCAGGCCTCAGAATAAACATGTGACATATTTGTGACTTCATGCCCGTCACAGGTAGAAAATAATCGCTATCTTTCTAATGATTGCATCTTTCAGATTTTTAAAAGCTCAATCACTTTAAATCAAGGCCTTTGAACAAGTCACACACTAACACTCTCTCACACTTTCCATATCTAGCATAAATGAATCTGTTCCTCATTAAGTAGAATTATACATTTTGAGACAGAACTAAGATGACCAAGGTCAGAGTTATTGTCTGCTTGCATCAAGGATAAGATACAAAAAAATATATAATACTAGATGAGGATATATGTGTTTGTATATAAAAAAGTAGAGGCATACTGTATGGTTTCTTACAGGATGCAAGCTGTGTCATGCAAATGTAAAATATTTTAGTTGCAAAATGATATCAAACATTTCCCCACAAAGCTGAAAGGACATTCTGTTGTTGCCGATACTAAGAACATTATCAGGAAAGTGATGAAGAAGCATGTGATTCTTTACCTTATTGAATATTCACAATATTTTAAAATATGATAATTTGGTTACACATATAACCTCAAACATCCGCATACTTCTACCGTACTCCTAGCAATGCTAAAATATACAACATGCTTTCCTGCTCTGGGTGTAACTAGATAGAGGCCAGGAAGTTATACTCACATGCTGCTGCCTGTCAGAGAGGATCTTCCAGAGGCGAGGGAAGAGCTGGACCCACGTCCTCTCAGCCAAGGGTGTTGAGATGTGACAAAGCTGGACCAGAGCGTTCAGAAGTGCCCCCGTCTAACACAGAGCAGAGAAGAAAAAAATGACAGCTGCTCACTCAGCAAGGCAGTGGTTTCAGAGAGATTGTCTGATTTACTATCCTACTGTTTGATTATATGTAGTCGACGGATGTTCCATGCCAAAACAAGTTCCCTTATTTTACAGCTAGAATAAAACTAGCAGGGCTCTGTATTATGAAAAATGTATGCACAGGATAAATGAGGGAAAATATATTAAGCATAAAATGAAGTTAAATAACTTCGACATTCTCTAATTTTGCTAGTAGTAGCCCCTGGGTAATATGGGTAATTCTAAGAACCCCCCCAGCTTTGTCAAAATTAAATCAGTTTTGTCAACCCCTCAGTACACCGTAGGACACAGTACATGCTGGTTGCAGAAAAGCCATTCTCACCTTGACCTCCCGTAGTGAGTCAAGAAACTTGTCATGGCGGTTTGTCAGCATGTGCAGTTGGTTGCCTGCATCTCTTTCAGCCTGCTCCTTAGTCTTTGGGATGGCTGTCTGGTCACCTGGTGCTAACTCTATGTCTATCTCCACATCCTGCCAGAGAAGAGAAGAAAACAATTATCTTTTTGGAGGGCTTTGACTGCCAAGAAGCAATGCTTTAATTTTTTTCTCTAATGGGAAGATAATGTTCTATTTTATGTCAGAGAGCATGCCTCTTGACAAATTGTGGCGTGTGTGTGTTTGTTTGTTTGTCCGTTTGTGTCCCACCTCTTCCTTAGTCTCACTGTTCTCTCTCTCCCGCGGCTCCTGCTTGACATGCGTTGCCATGGCAAAGGCGGCGCGGTCATGGCTGTCAGCGAGGTTGATGACGTTAGTGATAGAGGGCAGCATGGATCCCTGGCAGCTGGTGCCGATGATGGTGTTTCGCTCACACACTGCCAGCAGAAGCTAACAAGCATGATAAATGCAAAGATCAGTGATAGTAAATGACATGATAACTGACGGACATGACAAGAGGGTAGCTGAAACTAAAAAATAAAAATAAAAAAAGGCCTTTATGAATAAAAAAAATGCATTATTGTTGGATGTTGGATAAAGGGCTTGAAAGGGAAAGATCAGAGGCAGCACTCTTTTTACCTCTATGCACTGTTTGATCCAGAAGTGACTGCCCATGGCCTCCCAGTTCTGAGAGCAGCAGATGTAGAGCAGCCTCTCATAGACCCGCCGCTTCATAGAGGCGTCAAACACCTCAAAGAACTTAGCTCTGATCAGTGGCTGAGTGCAGCGGAGCCCTGAGAGGAAGGCTGGCTCCAACTTGGATGTGATGTCACTTCCTGAAAGGCTCTCATCTCTGAATAAAGTGATAGACAAAAGATGTATTTGACAAAGCCTGCATGCTGGCTCTTACCCATTTAACCTGCATAATTCATGAAGGCAGAACACTGACATATTGATGATAATAAAACACTGAATCCACTCAGTAATCTGTCGCCGTTAAAAGTGTTCACTTAATTGATGCAAGAAACAAAACTACAATAAGACAATTGTGAAAACAAAACAATACACTTGCTGGAATACTGGATACTGGCTGGATACTTTCTTGTTTTTCTTTTTTAAAAAGAAGAGTTTTTTGTAAACTGCATTTGTAAATGAATGATATTACCAAATATGATTATGTTTTTGTTTATTCATTCACTTTTATAAATGTCTAAGTAAATAAATAAAACCAAAATACAATAACATTTAACATTTAACTGCAAATACTACTAATAACCCCATTATAACCCTGTTTGGGATAAAGGGGTTATCTACAAATATAACAGACAGGTAAGATTCCAAACATATTACACATTAACTCATAGCAACATCCAAACGCTAGGTGCCAGCATGTTTAACCAGCTGTGTCATGCAATACTGAGGATCACTGAAGCGAGTGGAGATGGCAGTTAACACTGAATATTCGGTGAAGTTAAGCATCTTTTGATGTGGATACTCCACTGTTGGTAAAGTACAAACCGCCGTGCATTTAACACTTAAATAACAAATGTCGTAATTTCTACATCGTCTTGCTGCACTAAATGGGCCTCATGGGAATGATTCATATAACAGAAGAAAGAGAAAGAGAAGGTGGGAGAGAATTAAAAAAAAAAAAAAAACACAGGCAAGGCCTTTACAGCTGCATATTGCCCCTATTTGCGCCATTCTCTTAATGACACATTGTTTGCGCACAGCTGGTTTATCATTCCATTATCATTACGTGTTGTCCATCATGGCTTTACTGCTCATTTTAAATCCTTTGACAAGAAGAGCAGATGGGGTGGTGGGACACAGGGTACATTTGGCTGATTAAATGTGTATGTGTGTAAAACAGAAAGACAAAGAGAGTCAGGTTTGATGAATAGCAGGCAGTAGGACAGTCTCTCCCCTCTGGCCCCCACCTGCTGTGTGTCCTGTCAGGATTGGGCTGAGTCCTGACACTACTGTAGCGTTGTGAAAGACCCTGGCACGTTATCCGTCTCCATCACTACCTGCTGTCTTTCTGACCCCATGTACAATGCCACATTCCTATCCTCCAACATTTTTTCTATTTACAGCTTCATCTATTAATTCATTCCTTTGCTTCCATGTACCAACTGACTCTCACCATTTCCATCAATCTACCATGATTATTCCCCATCTTTATTTAAAAAAAAAAAAAAAAAAGCTAAATGGTATACTGCTCATGCTTTAAACCCCCTCCTCATATCCATTTTATGTTTCTCCTTGACACAACCTCCCGTGCCTTTCCCCGCGTGAACCTCCCGACCTTCATACCTCCTTTTAAGATGGATGCAAGTGCGGCGCGGCGGCAGCGGCATGGCCATTTGGCCATGTGATGAATGGCGGTAATTACCTGTAGACGTAATTAACGAGGTCCAGGAACTGGGCGTTTAACTCAAGTTCATCGGGGAAACGCTTCTCTATGTAGGTCATCATCTTCACCAGCAAGATGGACTTCTCGCGTAGGTTTGGCATCTGCAGAGAGAAAAGAGGGATGTCGGATGGAAAGGAGAGATAGAGGAAAAAGGTGTTATGAAAATCAAACAGACGGAGGGAAGGAAGAGGGGAGAAAATAGTAAATAAAAAAACACAGAAAATCTATTCCATTTTGTTCTTGTAATTGCATCTCTCTGTCCAGCTCAGCCTTTTACTTTGTGCTGTCCTTCTACAGCTTAAAAAGAAAATAGAGACAAAACACAACTCTGTGGGTATTATGTTAATGTTAAACTCACTGGGTTTAGAAAATGTGCTTAGCTTGTTGTTTGGCCAAAGGTTTCACACCTTATAAAATGTACTTCGCTGATTCAGTTCTCTGATTCACACCAGCTATTATCAAAGAAATAAGATGATGATCTGCTGAATCACACATTTCTGTTTGTTTGCATGCGTTATATTTGTATAACTTAATACCGTTTCACAGTCTAACATTATGAACTGTCTCACTGAGAAAAGACATCCTTCTTACCTGATTCGCAGCCATGGGAGAATTGTTTTTCACCCACTCTTCAACTATTTTGACAACAGCACGGAGGATTTTGGGGTCAGGTGACTTCTCAATCAGCGAAGTGAGGATGACCTGGATGAAGCTCTTCCTCATTTCCATGCTCATGACAGACAGTCGAGTCTTCACCAGGTCAAGGCTCAGCATTACCAGCTCACTGGTCACTACAACAAGAGTTTTAGCAGTCAGAAACAGGACAGAGAAAAGGTAAGCTAGCAAGAAAATCAAAGAATCAAAGTATTTGCACTTTTAGCATTTATATTGATAGAAACTATTTGCTGACATTTGTGGATACTATTATATACTATTTTTGCATAAATAAATAAGCTGAGTTGAATCTCTCTTCAATATCAGCTAGGTAAGCAACCACCATATATTTATTATATTCTATAAACCATTCTAAAGTCTAAGAGCTGCAATGGAATATAAAGTTTCAGATTGTGCCTTGAAAAATGTGAGTTATGCACTATATACTTTTAATAGTGGCAGCTAATATTGTTGTTACAGCTCCATTTCAGCTAAAATACAACTAAACAGTTTATGTACAATTGGGATGGAACTACTTCAGTTACGTTTATTAGATTAGAGAGACATGAACAAAGAGGTGATGGCCTCGCTGGTCAGATAGCTTTTGGTCTTAGTGACTATAACTGCGCTTAGTGGAGGGTAAATGTCTGTGTTTCCCGATATAGTCATTAGGGGCCAATTTAAAGCACTGATAGCATCTTACAGCTATTACCTCCCATCTGAAGGCAATCTGGTGAAGCCAAGCTCAGAGAAGACAGGGAATAGGAAACCTTGCTGAAGCTTAGTCATGAAAAAGCTAAGCAACCTGATGCACTTCAACAACAACACTTGTGAAACTCTTTTCTTTGCCCTTGCTGCCTGACATACATGGCAAGTTGTGAAGAGGTTCTGCATCAAACAGTGTCTACCCTTTCGAACGCAGAGCAAAAACAGCACAAGGTGACCGTCTGTTTGCTTTATCTGGAGATAGACTAGAAGACGATACAAGATAGAAACCCGAGCTGAGGAGCATTCCCTGTGAAACTAGACTATCAGTAAAGTGGATCTCCCCTGATATGACCACACTGGCTTATAACACAGGTAGGATCATCAGTACAGAACTTTTGATATAGGTCACCATACCAATGTGCATGTGTATTGTGCACAATTGACCTCAAACTCAACAGCTACTTTTTGGAACAAGGTTGGGGAAAGTATGCATACTGGCCTTGCTGATAATGTTAGACAGCTGTAAGTGTAACCCTGCAGAATAACTTCGGCCAAAATGGTAATTGATGTTTAGTTTATTTCTGAGCTCTAGTAGTGACCCAAGTGTTGTGAACTCAAGAACTGGGTTAATGATCTATTTTGGATCATTTGTGGACTACATAACAACTTGCATTCTTAAATCTAAAATATTTAAAAGGTATATTGAATACGTGCGCGTGTCAGTTATGTCTCCGCTTGACTTCCATGTATTTTTCAACTTAATTCACGTCCGTGTACCTGTGTTGGTTTCAGTCACCCCTGGGTTGGCCTGCTGGGGGCTCAGGTGTTCCCGCACCATCTTCTGTAGTGAGCGCATGAACACTGAGATGAGGCGATCGATGTAGCTGGCATTGTAACTGCAGGCTGACTTCAGGATCATCAGTGTTCCTAGAAGACAGAGGAAGGAGAGAGAAGGATGAGGGGAGGGAGAAAAAAAACGGAAAATACAATATGTGTCAAGAACATCAACCTCTGTGGGGCAAAGTAACAGACACACACCTGCAGTTAGCTTGTGTTCATTCACACACCATGACAAGGACTTTGCTTTTGTTGTGGGAATCTAACCCACAGAGGTAGGGATAGGTATGAGTAATGTCCCTTTCTGTTGCTGCTCCCTAGAGGGGAGACAAATATCACCCCCCATCATATCATTGCTACCTCTCTGTGACAGCAGGATACCAAATGCTTTTTATTGACCACAACTGCCATTTTGGGAAACCGTACAAAATAGCATTACCTTTAGACTGCTCTCCAATAGCCATTTGTCACCTTGAGGGCCCCTTATTTGGAAAGCCATTGCATATTTCAAATTAAAAAAAAAAAATGTAATAACCGTCTCCTTGGAATAAGCTTTAATGTAAGCTCCTTCCATAAATACTCTCTGACATCTGGGAGCATAACAGTAATGTTCATAAAGGGAGGGTGGCCAAAAGCAGCAATCCTTCCCGAGACAACCTTTCCCAAACCGCTGGACTGTGGCCTCCGTTTTAACAGACCAGATGTTAGCCCAAGCAGCAGGGCTCATAGGCTTGCATTTTAACAACCCACTCAGCAGCTTAATTGCTAAAAGTGACTTAGTTGTGGCTTGGTTTTGTGAGGACAGAGGTGGGAGTGTGAAAAATTGTTTTAAAAAAACCCACAGGGTTTATGAGCAACAAAGTGAGGATAACAGAGCACATGGGCATATAGAGGGATAAAGGAGGATAAGAAAAAAGGGAGAGGTGGAGAGTTGAAGGTCTTACCGAAAAGCTGTGTGGGGTTAGTGTTGCTTGTGGCTTTTTCATAGTTGGTGAGTCCCTCGTAGATGACCTTGCCCACAGCAGCATACAGACACTCCAATTCCTCATACTTAGATGCCACTGTTGATGTGCCTAGAGGGAGAATAGTGTTCACTTCAAACGAATAAGAGCTGAGAATCCAAATCCATGTCTAAATTCAACAGAGCAATGATCCAAATATTTTGGCAAATCTACAAGGCAGTTCATTTCTCAGACAACTAAGACATCCATTGCTATTCTGAGTTTATGAGTACAGCAGTTAGAATTTAGGCAACTTACTAGGCTCAGTGGGGAAGATGCTCATAAGGCGAGAAAGGAGGGAGTGGACAGCCCGCAGGACTTTGGTGTTGCCGCACGTCATGCATGCAGCGATGCCCCGCTGGAGGGGTTTAAAATGGGCCAGGATGGCTGGGGACTGCAGCACTGTCAACAGGAAGCAGAGAATCTCGAGTCCAGTGCAGATGTTGGAGATGTTAGCCTGTGCTGGCTGCTCCTGAGAGGACAAAGAGGGGATCAGGGAAACCAGGAGGTCAGTGGAGTAAAAGAAGTGTGTACAGCTCCTTACGTGCATGCACTGCAAACCTGAAATTTTCTAGACCAGAGGGTTTTCAAAATGTGAGGCGAGGCTCCTAACAGTTTCAGGGGAGACTCAGTGAATGGAAGTAAAAAAAATATTACTTTAGTTCTCAAAAGAAGTTCACACAGAATAGCCTAAATGTGTGTGATTTGGTAAAGAGATACTAGTTTGGGGAAATTTGACAGTTTTTCTCACTTTTACAAAGTCAGAAAGTAATAAATGCCTTAGGACAGAGTTTTTTATGCTTTTGGTGGACTGAAGTTATACTAAATAGCTATATTAGGCTATCTTGACTGAATTGTTGTGTCTATGGGAACAAATAACAATCATGGTCCCATAGGAAAACTTAGCAGGTAAAGGTATGTAAGGGGAGTAGTTTCAGTAGTAGTAGTAGTAGTAGTAGTAGTAATAGTATCGGTTGGATCAGACACCAAACAGTATCGAGTGATTGTGTATAGTCATTTTCATTTTTTTTGTCACAAAAATATAAAAGAGCTGCATTCAAAATTGGGAGCATTGATATAGCAGAAAACAACCGCGTAGAGATATAATGGACTAATGGCATCCTGAGTAGAGAATGAAGTCACTCTCCCTCATGCGTGTATGCAAGTGCAAAAAAATCAGTATTTCACATATTGGGGAACATTCTGTGAGAACCATGTGGAGGCAATCCCAGCCCAGGTTTTTTTCAGTATATCAAGCAGAACGTCTTTAAGCACCATGCTTACAAATAAATGTGACCTCCATATCAAAGAAAATACTCAGGTTTATCTTTTTAGACATAAGCATACAACCCTAAAACAAAGTATGAATACTATTCAAATTCATCAGTGGATACATTAATCATTCAAGTTCTTATTCCACACAAATCTCAGACAACTCAGAAATCAATATTCTACACACAGAGGTATTTCTCACACAAAAGGAACCAAGGCAATGTGATAACTGCTAAACCAAAGATCAATGACCAACATTGGGTCCTAATTTTGTCTAAATTGCAATCAAGGTTTACAACGATGGCAGGGCCAAGAGGATAATCTGGGTCAGATCTATAGCACTGATCTTGGCTAATGAACAAGGTGACTCTTGTGATAAGGTTCCTGGTAGATATTAGGGTAGTATTGATTTGGCACTGTATTAACAGAATGGGAGCATGTCTCTGGAGACATGCAGACAGGGACTATACATGTATGTGTTTGAATGCGGTTGTGTTTTACATGTGTGTCTCCTGCCCCTCCTCATTTGCCCTCTCACGCCACTCCTCCTAACTCTTAATCACTACTATGCCAGTACAATGAGATGATAAAAGGTAATCCGATTTAGAGCATTGTTCATTAGAATGAGTAAGACAGCTAGGCAGGTAGAGCATGCTCCCAGGGGGAAAGGGCCTGTGTATGTGCATCTGCATAAGACCCTGCAGAAAGTCTTGTTTGTCAGACCATCCCCATGGGATCTGGAGGGGCTGATTGGGTTTGTGTGTGTGTGTGTGTGTGTGTGTGTGTGTGTGTGTGTGTGTGTGTGTGTGTGTGTGTGTGTGTGTGTGTGTGTGTGTGTGTGTGTGTGTGGAGAGTAAGGCACGGCCGCTGCAGTGATCCCCAAAAGTGGAACGAAGGGAGTACGTGACAATTGCCGTCTTATGGCGATAACCTTGTCTGAACAGTGGCACTGAATCAGACCGGAGAGATGAGTAGAGAAGGAAAGAGGAAAAAAGAGAGGCCGCGATAAGAGGTTGAAAAGAAATGATGGGATGAGAGGAGGAAGTGGTGGCAAGAGACAGAGGGGAAGGCGAGGAGAGATGCAGAGAGGCACAGTGGGGGCGATACAGAAGGCAAGGATAAGGAGTTTAGGATGAAGAGGGTGGGGCGGGGGGGTTAAATGAGGAGGCGCAGGCCAACCAGGATAGACTCCTGTTATCTCGCCACTGTCATTATTTTGTCATTATGGTGGTTGGCGCCTCACTTCATGTATTACTGATAACAGACAAAGGACTCGGAGGCGTTAGAGCAAACACTAAGACAGAGCTTAAGCAGAGACGGAAACTTCTGCAGTCTCTGGGAAAGCGAACACCAGAGACACATTAGTTATCCTTTACTGTTTGTTGATGGAGCTGTAACAACAAGCCTGAATATTTTAAATTGTATTCAGACTTATTTGCCTAAAACACTGGTGACATGCACTTGCAATAGCAACTTCAAATATTCTGTGACACGCTCATGGAAATAAATGCTGCTTTTTTGGACTTATCCAGAGACACTTTTAGAAAGCTTTTAGTTTCAGCTGGAAACTTTAAGATTAAGATTCATCAATGGAAAATCCAAAGAAATGCCACCATAGCTTTGGGCGCAGTTATGATGTGATCTGCTGGAAAATGCAGTGCAGAAACACAGCAGTATTGACAGCTTAGCACCAAAAATGTGACGCATGCATGAATGTGGTTTTACAAAACATTAAGGCTGACACATGTGGTACATAATGACTGTAGAGCTTTTCTGGACGCATGTGCCATCTTACCACTGTCATAAGCAGCTTGTCAAACCACTGTAGCTTGAGCTCGGCGCGAGGCCACATGTCAGGCCTGAGGGCAGACTTCATGAGGCTAACACAGCGACGGGACAGCAGCTCACCTGGAGACCCAGCCACGTTGGTGCTGTCGTTCACCTAGACAGGAGAGGGGGAGGAACGTTAGTATCATTTTCATTGTAAATGACAGTGGGTCTTCATATTCAATATCACAATGATGTCCTGATGAGGTGAGAAATCACATAGGCCAACAAGAGACCAGAACTGTCACCATATATTGTAATTTCATGCATGCAGCTAGAGTCCAGCAGCTGGAAAGGAGAGAGTCCTTCAATCAGCAAGCCCTACACAGGCACCCATCCTGAGGAATCATCCTTGAGGAAGACAATGGATCTATATCAGCTCTAAGGTTGATGGTAATCCCTGGGAGGGCAGTGAAAACATAAAAAAAAAATCTACAGGGATCAATTTACTATCATAATGCACTTTTATAGAGTGGAATACAAAGAGAAGATTATGTTTCTTTAGGCTGTTCAGTGAATAGTGAGTGATCCCTGGCGGTTGTACAGGAGGGTATATTTGACAGAGATGGTTGGATGAACAGTGAGAATGAGGCTTGGCCCAAAAAAGAAAGTAGGAAAAGTCAAGGTGAGTGAAATCTCAACAGTCTATTTCAAGCTTGTAACCAAGGTCATCACTGCAACTACACCAAGGGACAGCTGTGTAAGGAGACACATAAAGGACTCTGTGTATGTATGTGTGTGTGTGTGTGTGTGTGTGTGTGTGTGTGTGTGTGTGTGTGTGTGTGTGTGTGTGTGTGTGTGTGTGATCAGAGATGTGTTTAGGACGGACAGCCACCAGGTGTGTCCTACCTTCCCCACAGAGGAGTTAGGATAGTTGCGTCCTACCTGGCAGGCACTATGGATGGCTAACCTGTACCTGGTGTGTGTGTGTGTGTGTGTGTGTGTGTGTGTGTGTGTGTGTGTGTGTGTGTGTGTGTGTGTGTGTGTGTGTGTGTGTGTGTGTGTGTGTGTGTGTGTGTGTGTGTGTGTGTGTGTGTGTGTGTGTGTGTGTGTGTGTGTGTGTGTGTGTGTGTGTGTGTGTGTGGTGGCGGTAATTGTGGGGATGTTACCTGGCATGCAATCCTGATGAGGAAGTTGACCACGGTGTCTGTATGTTGTTTCTCGACAGGCTTGGTGAGCATGGTCTCTGTACCTGGCATGGACTGGCTGCGGCCAAACACCTAAAAACACACATATCACATAACATAACACACATATATTTTTGTTTGAATATAGACAAAATAAAGATTCTATAAACAAAGGAGATTTTGAACTTTTCACTTTTTTGTGGCCAAGAAACTAAACTTAACTTTATAATGAAACTATGACAGCAGTGTGAATGCTGCATAGAGTCCTTAGTTAGGGGAGAATATCAAAGAGCATGCACCAAGTCAGTTTTCTGTCTGCAATGCTTTTAGTGAAAAGTAGGCTGAAACTATTATTTCCCTGAAAATGGTCCTGTCAACATTCTGAGCAATTTAATCATGTTAAATAAGCTGGAAATCATTAAGTCCGCAATTACCGGTACTAATATCTGTGCTAGTGTTTACAGATGGCACAATAGCCTTTAAATAATCATGGGATTTCTAATAGATCATGATATGATTCTAGTCGCTTTGCAGGATGTTGTATGCAGATAGTCAAAATGCTGCTATTTTGATTCGGTGTAATTCAACAACTTAGATTTTGAACAAGCACTTCTATCAACAAAGGTATCTCATCTAGTTTTGAGACTGCAAAAACAACAGATCACAGTGATATTCAAGATGAAACAGATGGGAAGCGGCAGGACTGTTGTATAAGGCAACAACTGTGCTGTCACCTGCTGTTGGATATTTTTCTCTCCGACAGATGTGAAAATGGCTGTTTGATCAAAGTATCTTTCAAAAACATTCTGCAATCATTCAGAAAATTGTGGAATGCAGGTACAGCCAGAAAGAATTTGCAGTTGTTCATTTTGGAGAATGTCACATGATAATTAACAACTGTAGAGTAGGGATGTGTATTTGGAAAAATTCTGGCGATACGATATGTATCATGTTAGAGGGGTTACGATTCAATATATTGCCATGCACCGCTATACTAAAAGCAAGGTGATATATTTAAAAAAAAATGTAATCTAATTTTATGAAAACTATCATTATATAACATATATAATCACCATATGCATACGGTGTTACTTTATTAGAGTTGAAGAGTCCAATGGCTGAAGATACATCACAACATTGCTATTTAGTGGTTGGTCTGCCAATTTTTTCCTTGCCAAACTTTAGCATAACTTTGAAGCATTTCCTGACAAGGACATATGATATCAATACCTTCACTCTAGCCTTAAAATGGAGTCCACTACTGTCTCTCAGACAGTAATGTTGGCCAAGATCGCCAGCAGTCCAGTTGTAGAGGGTTAAAAATGTATAGTATTTTTGAGAATCGATACAGTATCACAAAACATAATGGAGTGATACTCAGGTGTATCGATATTTTTTTACACCCCGACTGTAGAGCCAATGCCTAGCTGATGTGACTGGCAATGGGGACCAGTCACTCACAGCCACATTCTTCTGGCAACTGAGTGATGGTGGATTGAGCTCACCGTGGAGGCAGCTCCTGATGCCGTGCGGAACCTCTTGACGTCTTGACCAGCAGCAGCTGCGGCAGCAGTAGCAGCCTCCAGAGACAGTCCTCTTTTCACAGCCGCCCCACTAGTCCCTTCTCCGCCAGTCCCCACTTCAGCCTCGGACTCCGGCTGCCACACAAAAAAGAGAAACGGACAAGAGAGGAGCGAAGCACAGGGGTGAAGATGATCATTTAACATAATTACAGTTTTCATAAACAGAAAAAAGACAATATACATGTACGTTACATGTATATTTTGTTTGTTTCTGACCACATTATGAATGATGAGTATTGATGGAATACGCATCATTTCTCTATGATAAACGGCCTTTTCTTGTGAATCAATGAGCATCTCCAGTCTGAAATGAAGCATTAGCATGTTTAAAATCAAATATTCTGCATAAGTGAAAAAGTCCATATTTTTTGGCACAGTTATGACAAAAATGAACCTTACAAGGACACACACTGCTGTTGTTAGTCACAAACTAATACATTTTTTAAAGTAATAAAACTGTGTGAAGTTCAGACAGTGTTGTTGCCTGATTCTGTATATATGCTGATCCATGAGCGCACCTGCTGGTCTTTGATCCTCTGTAACTCCCATTTGATTACCACCTCTGCCAAGTCCACCGCCAGTTTTCTTTGCTCTATGGTCACACTGGGGGTGAAGCCCAGGCGCTGCATTGCACTGATCATGTGCTGCACCAGGTGGTGGCGCACAGGGTAGTACACCTGGAAAGAGACAGCAGTAAGTAACAATGTAAGAAATATGTAAAATCAAACGATCAGTCAATTTCAATTCTTAAATCCCACTAGGGGCAATTAGTTATGAGCAGCTTGTAGGCTAGAAAAACACAAAGGAGCTAAAATCTTGAAAAAGAATCTATAAATAAATAATATTGTCTGTTCCACACACCTACAAACTGAATTTCTGCCTGGGTGTATGTATTTCGATTGTGTGCATTATAATTGTGTGTATGTCTGGTGTGTGGGAGAGAGAATTAAAATAGATATCTATAAGTGATTAAAAATGCAATACTTTCTATTGGAGAAATGTGTATTAGCAGTTTTGTTTTTTCAAATCAAAACAAATGTTACACAAAGATGATTTCTAAACGGTAGTTGGTAAAAAATATAAATGGTCAGAAATTCTACCTGCCACTCAAGTTAATTTTGAACACTGTTCTAAACACAAAATATCAGATAGGACTTGACTACATTTTCTTTCCCTAAAGCACCAATGGCAGATGGTCACTGATGCCAATGGCAGGGTTCAAAAGAAACAGAAGAAGTATATATGAGCAATGTTAGCCAGCAAGGCGGAACAGATGACAGAGCAGTACTTAAAGAACCCGAATTTTATCATAATATGCCATTGTAGCTTGGGGCCTGTTTTTTGCATTCTCTTACTTGACACACAGGAACAACTTGAGCCTCTACTCTAAAAATAAACAGACTCAGAATCCAAAGCACGAAAGAGAGGAAAAAGAGTCATACGTTTGGTAGATTATAAGCTTACAAACCATCCGGTTTTGCAAAAACCCACTTAGTAAATCTATCAAAAAACATTCCTCACTCAAGAACACTCCTTCACGCCTGCATGCCTACCCGGGAGTGTAGCTGCTGCTGCCATTTCAGTAAGACAAAAATGTGATGTGAATTAAAGAGTTATGAAATGAAACATGTCAGTTTTGCATGTAAATATATTAGTTGCTATTCTACTCTATTGCATGTTTGGCAAACTTCATAGAGCATCCATAAGAGATGAGAAGAACTTCTGCCTTTCTATCTGCTTCATGTTTAATGGACTGCCTTGCGAGTATCATTACATATAAATGAGACTGGCTTCCATTGCCTTAGCAACCATCCAAAAGCAATTATGAGAGTGAGTTATCGTGCTATTCTTCCCCTAAAACCAAACATAAGGTTTCCCCAAGAAGACTGTTTGTCTGAATTCCTTAAAATCAGAGGTTTCCGGGCAACTTAGGGCCCTGACTACAGGCAACTGACTACAATCCTGCTTCGCGTCAGCTCCATCTTACTGCAAGAGATCCGGTTAAGCCTACCCACAAAGCATCAGTATCATGAATGCTAACAAAACCAAAGTTCAACTACATTTATTTACAGGAGAAGTGCCATTTTTGTCACTAGATTTGTGGGTGATAACACATGCAAAGTTTGACGGGGTGCTTGATCACTTTGAGACATTAAGTCAGGAGAGGCAAACTCTGAAGTCATATTCCCACTTAGTCTCAAGGACATGATGACACGCACTTAGCCCTGAGAATTCACACTCAAGCGTCACAGTCAAGAGTCACTTAGCTTCATCGCAAACCGAACTGGGACTCTCAAACACGCAGACAAAGAAGCACGAGATGAGATGTCTATCTGAGGGCTGTTGCCAGTGTCAAAGAATATTAAAGCTTCTCACTTTGAGGGTAATTATAGTCGATAGAGCAGGGCTTCACGGCCCCTTAATGACAGAGTGGCTAAGCCCTGTCCATCACGTGTGCACACAGACAAACACGCACACAATCTCTCCATTTATGTATCAAACACACACACGCGCAAAGTCTCTCATCTGTCTGTCATTATCTTCTCCCCAGCGTAATTATGCTGATGTGATTACATTAGATTAGTCATCTGGCCCAGTGAGAGCAGCCTGTCAGTGAGATAGAGAGGGGAGCTGAGGAAAATGTCAGTCGTCAGCTAAGAGACTGTCGCTCTCTGACCGACGAGGCGGCGAACATCCGCTGAAGGAGTGAGAGGGCAGAAAGTATCTTTGAAGTTTAAGGAGGAAGGCGAACATAAAGGCCAATGATCCTTTGCTGGTGTTGACTTGTGAAAAGAGGCGCTTTCTCACTCCGTTGATCACCACCGAGAAGGGTGTGCCTGGGACTGTATCTGCATTAAGGCGATTAAAGGCAGCAGGCTCCTACCATTAGCTCCACTGTTCAGTCATGAATGATCCAGCTTTTGACTAGGAGGCAACAGGGCGTTGTCGTGTCTACTGTCAATATGAAACTCAAATTTAGTAACCCAACTAGTATCATAAAAACTATAAATTGGGTCAAACAACATAATCCAACTTTTAATGATGATGCTCCATTCCCATTAGGACTGGTTAAGAGGCATCATTTATTTCAGGGCACTCAGATAATCAGTAAAAATAGATTCTCAACTGTTTCTCCCCCCATGTGGTTCACTGCAGATGCCAAAGCCACACTGAGCAGGGAGTTGACAGCAACAACAAATGGCCGTGGATTTACAGTGGCAGTTGCCCTCTCACTCCATGTGGTGGCAGCTTACCCTGGTTTACCATAAAATGTGAAGTCTAAGATAGTGATAGTCGATAGGCAGTAATTAATCATCCTTAAAAGGGTATTGCATAGTGTTGTCTAAATTGGGATGAACACTATGGAATGAGAATGTACACCAAAGTGTCCAGACAAGTCCCTGAGGATTGTACATTACTGAGACACAAAACAGATTAGTGTTGACTGTTCGGTCCGCCTCACCCACCCTAGATAAATACACTGGGAATCAATACATTATATAATGACAAGCTGAGAGTAGGCTACTGAAAAAATGGAATTTCTGTGTGTGTGTTTTCTTTCATATCTGCTCACCCTGAAGTGCTGCACAATGAGATGGAGTATGTGGACCAGTTGCGGTACGGTGTGTCCCTCCTCCACAATGATTTTGCGTGTCCAGTGAGTCAACATCTGGTGGCCGTCCTCCATGCGGGCTGGCACAGCCGGGGTCAAGATGGCCATTGCCTGCCGTACGATGGCGCGGGCCTCCATGGTGTGGGCCTTCAGTAGGCTGTGGAAGACCTGTACAAAGGAAAGGGAATGTACTTTTTAAATCATAAAGTATCATCCTAAGTATCTTGTTTTCCATTTTGTATACATCCGTTTTCTGATATCCGTTGAATACTGATTTTTTGCTTGTTTTTGCAAGAATTTATTTTGAGTGTTTTCACATCTTTTGCACAAATTTGGCATGTTTTTATCTTCATTCTCTTTCCTTAGCTCTGTGCTAAGTTAGCCTCTTGGCAGTTGGTAGGGGACAGGGGATGTTCAGGTGGAGACAGCAGGTCAACAGTTAATGCGTAATAGTTGTATACATCACCTGAAAGCTTAGAACCTGATTAATTTGAGATGAAGCTCAGATGCTGTAAATTTAGATTCCCATTCTCACTTATTTTTGAGTTGATACCATTCGTTATGCAGGTTTGTATGTTACATTTAACCATTTTTACCACTCGAGAATTGGTAAAAATGGTCAAAAATCCTTCCAAATACTAAGACCCGTGGGCACCCATCAAACCCAATTTCATTTAGATATTTTGAGGTCAGAGGTCAAGGGACCCCTTTGGAAAAGGCTGTGCACGTTTTTCCCTCACCCAATTTAGCTCAACTTGGAGTCATTTCCCAACAAGCTAGCATGACATGGTTGGTACAAATTGAATCTTTAGATTGTCTAGTTTCCGATAATACCATCATATTCATTGTAGCATTATTGATAAGTCTACTAGAATCTCTGGAAAAAATCGACACTGACGTCTGACCATTAGGTCCACTGAGTTTCTCTTCTTTCTTTGCAGTCCTCCTCACCTGCAGCACAATCTTCTTGTGAATGGCGAACTTTGCAATGATGTGGGCCAGAAGTAAGTGGCCACTGTATTTACAGGCGGGGTCCACACAGGCTTTGGGCAGTAAGCATGGCCAGGCGAAGGTCATGAGGCGGCGCAGTTTGCTGTTGCGCGACTTGTTGTTGTCATGAATGTGGTGGGGTGCGTGCTCCACCAGCAGGGTGGAGAACTGCAGCAGGCAGATTCGCAGTGAGTCCAGCAGGTCAGCCTGCTTCTCTGGGTCCAGAACCTTAGAGAGAGATGGGACAGATGCAGGGTCAAAGTTTGTTGTTTTAGCTGCCCAGAGCACAGAGTGAGAGTGAGTGTAGAATATCTTAAACATTTCTGAGGGGCAACTTTTGTATCCACTATCTAAAAAAATGAACCTGGCTCATCAGATGGTTTGTTACACAGAACATTCTGAGAAACAAGCAAGTCATTGGAAACTGATTAGGAAAGGGGCGGTGCTTTCAAAACATAACTGGCAGGTTACTGGATAAAATGTCTATCAAACTCACACAGAAGTCAATCTGGACACCAGGCCAATCCGTTTGTACTCACACTACCTTGGCCTCGGCGAATGCTTCTTGCTGCCTATACGTCATCACGCCGTAACACTTCACACGCATTGATTGACGTCATCCCGATTCATCGCTTTGTTTACAAATCTTTCCATAGACCTCAAAGTTATTGTGCGTCTTGTCCGACTGTTTTTGTATATTTTCATCTGACCAAATCTGCAGTAAACACTCCACCTCCGCATCACATCAACATGAACCTTTCACCTCCATTGTTTTAAATGCCCGCGCATGGTCCGTCCTTCTTTTTTTCAATGTCTGAACAGGTGCACATAAAATGACGTCAGAACCGCCGTAGGCCTCGTGCTCGTACACGTGCGCACAGCCTTGCTTGTACATGTGCAAACGTGCTTTACAAAAGCCGACCTCTCCCAAACGGGCCGTGGACGGCAACCGTACAGCCCCTAGTCGCGGCACCATTTCACTCACACTGGTTAAACGAACTAGACTTTAGCCGTGAAACGTGCTTGGGTACGGTACGGATGGACAGTGTAAGTGCGCCCTTAAAAAACGGCTCCCCATTCATAACACCTATCACTGAAATCCCTGGAGAGGGGTAGAGAGGAGAGGAAAACATTCAGAGAGAGGGAGGTGAGTGAGGAAATGAGTTTTAACCAGACCGTAGAGGAGCCATTAGCAGCCATTAGGACTGGTGTTAGTCAGTGATGAGATCTGCCACAGCACAAACAAACATGCTGACCTTTAGCATGGCCACACTGTGACATTTACACCAGGAATTATAGTCTGGTCTGATGAATGAAACATGATGGAAAAGGAGACCGGTGGGATGGAGAGAGGAAAAACAAAGACAGACAGAAGAGATGAAAAGAAAGTAGAGGAAGATGGAATGACAGCAATTAAGTGATCAAGTAATGTGTGAAAGCCATGGGAGAAGAAGAATCAGACTAAGTGGGATGTAGTTGATGATGACAGAGAGTATGGAGATGTGCTGGACTGATAAGACATTATGAGAGGAAATGCAGCAGGTAATGAAATCAGGGAGACGGATGGAGAGACAAAGCTGGTGAGTAATGAACAAAGGAAGAAGGGGGAGAAGTGAGGACCAAATGTGAAGATGTTGAGAGAAAAGAAGAACTGCAAGCGTATGTGTGCATGTGTACCTTGGTTATGAAGACACTGGTAATGCTTTCAGGATTGTCTCCTTCAGGGTTGGGCGGCCCAAGCAGCTGCTCACCTTCTCCCTTCTCAAAGCTGTGCAGGAAGGCTAGATTCAGGATGTGCTGTAACACCTATGAAACAGGAAAAAAGCACACAGATAGGATTTAAAAAACAAAAATAAGAAAAACCCTTTAACATTTAGTTAGGTGAGTAATGTGCAACCTTCACCCCTTCAGGTTTTCAAATAGCTACAATGGATAATATCACTGATTCAACCACATTCAACAACAAAAGGAGAAAATCAGTGCAGTCTTTTAAAAAGTGCATAAAAGAGAAACCTGCACACGGTCAACTCTCCATGACCCATAATTAAGTGATGAAATAATAATGTACTCTAAAATCAGAGGGAATCAGGTCCTTTTCAGATTGATGAAAGCATGGGGACAAAACTTCTTGTCACATAGAGACAGCCCTGAGAAACCGCAATGTGTCAATGTGACCCAGAACAATGGCATTGAAAACACGAATTCACATTTCAAGAATTAGAGAAGAAAACTATTTCTACTCTTTGCATGTTCTCTTATATAACCCGTAAGCTTTGGAAGGAAAAACAAAATAAAATAAAATCTAAGCTATTGCTGAGGAGAATGTAATTTACTAAAACCCTGAAACCTGCAGGGATTTTTACAAGGAATCTGTGAATGAAGACAAACGCTTGATTAGCTAGCAAAATGCAGAATAACCCAACCACAATACAGCTAACGACTGCATTTATTAAAGAAGCTGCTATCTGTTAATGAACCCCTCGACTCAATCCATCATTGGGGAGGACAGGGCATTGCTCAGTGGAGAACGAGCTGTGGCAGCATATGCTCAAGCTCCACCATTAGCACATTATTCACAAGCGCGCTGCACAATGTACATGCATGGTTGATAGACTCACACACGCATGCAGGAAAACGAGCACCCCCGAAATGAAGACACAAAGAAAATGTACGGAGCGCCAGTCTGCTCTTCAGTCTCATCTGTTCCTATTAATTCTAAGCTTCTCTGACATCAGTCACTGTAGGACCACAGCATATTTCTGTCATTAGATGTTTTGCTTCAGCAGGACACACACACACACACGCACAAGCAAGCATGCACGCACGCACACACACACACACAGGGTGTCTTTCCATAATACCTTTTAATCAAAATATAGTGCCACTAGGGTTCTTCTCCTACCACACAAAGGAGGGAGATGGTGGCATGGATATGTAGACTGCCCACATATACACCAGGAATGTGCAAATAATGTTTGGAGTTTATTGTGAAGTAGCCACAGGACGTCACAGTTGCATTGGTTAGTTAAGCCAAAAGCTATAAACTGGTCTTCAGTTTTACAGATCTGTCAGCTTATCAACAACTTTCTTATGAGTGTCAGTCGAATAATAATTTCTTTAATCAAGGACAGCCCTGATCAACTAATCACTACTGTGATTAGTCCTGTACTGCCAGCTTTGACACAAACGTTGGTACGACACAAACGTTGGTACGACGCTGTTACAGCTCTGTGACTACCTCCGCTGCTGGCTTAAAAGACGCAACAACTCAGTCCCCACATCCCATCTTTCTACCTTTCACACAGACGGCGAGGCGAAATAAAAGCAAGACTGCCCCGCATCAAACAGGCTGTGTGAAAAGGGCTTATGTGTCATGTAGGGAAGATAAAAAGAACTAACAGAATGTGAAACAGTCACGCTGTGCTTCATAAATTTCCAACACTTGTTTGTTTGCTTGTCTGCTTGAAATCTATTATTCCGTGAATAGTCAAACATTTTTGAACAAAAAAAGCAGCACAAAAGCGGTCTTCTGTAAGAACTGTGTGGATAAAACAAAAGAAACAATACGGAAGCAGCATGAGGTCAGGCTGTGCCATCACAGATGATTCATTGCTGCTGTCCCACATGGTCTCTCTCTTACACACTCCTCTCTGTGTCTCACTCAGAGTGAAATACACACACACATACACACGATATTATGCTTCCGGAAAAATGCTAAAGGCAATTATTTAAATGTCAGACTGCCACACTCGTTCTCACAACTCGTACACCAATCAACAAAAACATATTCACACACAAACACATCCTCTGTCTGTCTGTCTGTCTGTCTCTCTCTCTCTCTCTGCCTCACACGCACAGCTAGCATCTGCTGTGCACCAGAGGAGGACAATTAAGGGAAAAACAACAATATGAGCAAAATTCTGAGTAGGGGTGGGGGTGTTGGGACTCTGCTATCTGAGACACTAAACTCTGCTCTACTAAAAATTCTAACACAGCATTTTGGCCTGAAAAGACACAGCACAGCGATTTGGCTGAACCCTTTACCCTGTCTTTATTTTGTCCCCCCCCCCAGTCCATATGCCGCTGATGCAACACAAACTGAACATGAGTAAAAAGGGCAGGGTGGACTGAACAGCATCATGAACACAAGTATATGTCCTTGGATTTGGTAGTCTGGGGGCACTTGCCAGATTATAGTGTGTGTGTGTTGTTCCCACACAGCCATTTGACTATATGCTATAGTGTGCCAGCCAGGGCAAGGCCTTACCCATTGACCCGTTTGCACTTAACAGCTCTTCTGTGCCAGGCTGTGTGTCTATTACAGCTGTAGTGTGTGTGTGTGTGTGTGTGTGTGTGTGTGTGTGTGTGTGTGTGTGTGTGTGTGTGTGTGTGTGTGTGTGTGTGTGTGTGTGTGTGTGTGTGTGTGTGTGTGTGTGTGTGTGTGTGTGTGTGTGTGCGTGTGTGCGTGTGCGTGTGCTTGTGTGTGTGCAAGAGCATGCATGCGGGAGAGTGAGCTTAATTAAAAAGCAGCCGGAATGATTGTAATGCTTGCAGCAGCAGGTCAGGTAGAGAGGACGGAAGCATTCATCTGTGAGCCTCTGAGGGTCGAGAACCAGACAAAATGACCTTCCTGACTCTATCAAAGAACTTCTGGTACAAAACACACCAACCATAAAAGTCAAACAGGTCAAGTCCCACACTGTGCAAGCAAAGTAAGTAAGCGGAAGAGATGCTGAAATAATTATGAATCACGGTTTATAATGCATCATTAAGTCTAGGATTTGGCAATATGGCCAAAAATAGATAATCAATCTTTTTGCAAGCTCATGGATGATCCAAGATTTAATCCATAAATTCTACATTTATATAGCAGGCTATATAAAAAAAAAAAAAAAGAGTAATAACTGCCATCAGGAGGTCATTTTAGCGTAGATTTTGTCTGGTCTGGTCTAAAACATTTGATCTGGTCTACAACTTTGATCAGCTGCTGAACAGCCTGTTTCAGTTTAAATGCAGCTTACTTACTGCCTATTTTATATTTTTTGTCTCTTGCTCCTAGTTCTTTCTTTGCATTTTGAAGCTCTACTTACGACCTGGTTACGATCCACCACTGCGTATTGCGAATATTTGTAGTTTTCCCCCAGTCTTTAAATTTTGTTCAGGAGTGAGGGAAAAAGTGCATATTAGCCCCCCTATTGCATGTTGTACAGAGGCATTAAAATGTATCCATCAACAACAATCTCTCAACTGGTGGAATGGTCGGCTGGTTATGGTGTTAAACACCTCCCTGGGAAGTTCAGGTCCCTGTGGCATGTAAGTAGTAATAAAATGACTTTTCTGCTCTGATTACATGTGTACGTACCTTAGCTTTAAGCTCATCGTTGAAGTGTGGATCATTGAACTCAACGAAGCGGAAGAACAGGGCGCGTTTTTGGGCAATGGAGTAGTTCTTGGGAATCTCTTCCTCCATATATTCCTTCAGGAAGGTCATGTTGCATAAGAAGCGACCTGTAAAGGCCCGCAGCAGCTGGAACAGCAGCTCAATCTCTGAGTAGTTACGCCTATTGAGGAGACAAGGGATAGAGATATGTCGAATGTCAATAACAGTGAATATTGTACATGAAAGGTTTCAAATACTCTTAGATGACAAGGAAATTCTGTTATTTTTGCCACTGTTGCATTCAAAAGAAAAAAATACATCATTAGAAGGTTGACTGAACACAAACACTCCAAAATTACTGTCAGGGGAAATTGCAGGGTTTGAAATAAACATCTCTAAGTGTTTTAGCACTTTCTCTGTGCTTCGCCGGAGATCTGGGGTGAGAAGGTCATTCATGATTGGATTGCCATTAGTTAGTTAGTAAGTTAGAGTTTAAACATTTGCATCATTAGCTTGTAGTCCTTTCACAAGCAAACTCAGAGTCACTGAAGTATGGGGCAAGGCCGTTATGGGAGTTTTGAGACCGATATCGATTTTAGAGGGAAAATTTCACTGATTACTGATAAGGCAGTTGATATAGTGAATTTTTTAGCTGGAATAAAAAAAATGCCTTTTTGATGCAAATTATGCAAATATGACTCAAATACAAAGGTATTCATAAGGTTGCTTACCTAAGCAAATAACTTTAACTAAATATTATCATGGCAACTTTGTCCAACATTTAGACAAATCCCAACCCATCCCATCAAGTGTACATACTTGCAGTAGCTAAGCAAGCAGTAGGCCAGCAGCTTGGGCTCCTTCCAGTTGGTGGCAGCCATGTTGTCTTTGCGATGTCTCTCCTGGAAGGCCTCGCTGACCCAAACTCGCCTCAGCTGGCTGACGAGGGAGTGCTGTCCTGCCAGCCAACCCTCATCATTTTTCACAATGATACTGATAATCTAAGCAGAGAGGATGAATAAGAAGGTAAAGGTCAGAAGTTATGCAGCATTCAGGTTAGGTTTCAGCACCACTAAGATACCTGAGGGTTAGCTTTATGTATTTATGTATATGTATGTGTATATGTATATGTATGTGTGTGTGTGTATATATATATATATATATATTCTCATATTTGACCTGACAAGACGTGGTTGTGTGTAATAAGTGTATGTACAGGATGTATAAATTGATAAAAGTGTAATGAAAATATAGGTATACCTTGATAGCCTGAAACTGCAGGTCCAATCTGGCTGTGGTGGTGGAGGGAGATCCAGGCCGAACCGTTGCTGCAGTACCAGCAGGAACCAGCAGGGGGACAAAGCGGTTGGGATTGGAGGCCAGCACGTCTCTTAATGGCTTTGCATCTTTGTGTTTCAGAAAACTCTGTAAATTAATACATACACATACTGTAAATATAACATAAAATGAAATATAGTAAGACTAGAGACAGCCATCTTTACTGCATTGGATCTACAATTATAACGGCACATTTAAAGAAACATGATACAGAAAATTGAGAATTTTTACTGGTGGTGATCTGTCTCAATTTGGTGTTAACAGGACCAGGGACACCCAATATATTCCTGATTACAGCCTATTACTGAGGCAGTAAAATGGAGGTTTAATGGCAAATGTGTCAATAAAAAGACTGAAGGGACCGCTACTTAGAGCTGCCAGAGTCTGACCATGAACATGCGGCTCCACTGGGGGTCGTTCAGCGTTGCCTCCATCATGAATAGCTCGACCGTCTGAGATGGGTGACGCGTCAGGAACTTAATCAAAGGCTCCCTGAATGGACTTCCGGCCTGGCACAGGAGGGATGAGTGAGGCAGGAGAAGAAAAACAGGCAGGAACAGGTAAAGATGGCGATGATTTGATGAAAGCAAAAGCGTAAAACATATATGCTGAACAACAGTTTAATGTTCCATTAACGTTAACAAATAAACTCAGATTATCTAATGTAAATGACTCATTCTCAAGCTGTAACGTATTTTTTTGAGCGTAACTATGGTCACTTTTATCTCTAAAGGGGAAGTATTATGTAGTATTTTAGGTTTCTACTAGAACCTGTTTACATGATTTAATGTTAAGAAATCTAGAGACATTCGACAAATGTCCTATATAAAGTATAATTATGACAAATTAGTATAATTGTGACAAGCGTACAGAAGTCCTGACGGCTCATTTAAAGACACCGTTTCTGAATACGGGTTTGTGTACATTTCTCTGTGGATTGAGCGTTTTGATACTTTCACAGTATTTATATAGCACCTCCACCTGCTTTATAATCTAAAAATATGAGACCTTCAAGATATCATCCTAATCTTTTCCTCTGTATCAATTAATTCGGGTCAAACTCTACCGTATTTGCTTCATTCATCTGCTGCAATGACTGATCTTGAAGAACCAAAGAAAACTACAATGAATAACCAGAAACGGTGGAGAAGAGTGTCCTACCTCTATGAGCATGGCCCTCTCAGTCTTCATGACCACCTCCAACAGAGGTTTGACCAGAGTCTGAGGTGCAGCTGGGATCAGGTGGAAAAGGTTAATGATGGCAGAACAGATCTTCATCTCCTAGAGAAAGAGTCAGAGAAAAAGAGCGGAGGAAAGTGGATGATTTTTGTTTTGTTTTTGAAAAAAAAATGAACTAGATGTGGACATAATGTCAGAGAGTCTTGATGGACAGTCACTGTGGAAAGACGAGGATGAATCTTAGTTATCAACAGAAAATGCAATCTTTACCAAGTTAACTTTCCACAGGAAGGGCACGTTTTTGTTCTTGGATTACATTCGCACAGGGTACAAACAAATAAAACAAACAAACAATTCATCGATATTGCAGAGGTGCAAAAGTCAAAAAGGGAAAGGAGGGAAGATTGGACATTTTTAAAACAGTCAAAATGTGTGATTAGAGCAAGGTAAAGATGACAGTAACATTTCAGAAGACAACCACAGACACGGACACAGAAATACAGGGCAACTCCACCAGCACCACTACTACTACGACACTGGTTCTAAGTTTAAATCACTGACAGAGAGTCACCAAAAGAGGGCGCAACACCGGGTCACATCTCACCTCAACGCCCTCCATCGCAGGCTGTACCGGAACGGGAGACAATGATAAGAGTCAGCAGAGCCGTACGTGTGCATTTTTGTGTGGCTGTGTGTTGTTCCATATGGAAGGTGAGCAGATAAGACAGGGTGATAATGAAATGAATGGGCAGACGGCAGCAACCTTTACTAGTGACCTCAGGAACTACTTTTCTTAGCACTTGGTGCTGGGGGCCATAATGGGATGTCAATCGAGCAACACAATCAAGGAAAACCCCTCTCCTCTTCTGACAGATATCAGGTTATGACATTTTTTTTTTTGGATAAATCTTTCCACTTTCCTTTTCTTTCATTCAAGGTATTTACTCCTTCTCACACCCCATTACTCCACTCCATACTCTCCTTCTCTCTGTCAAAACAAGCTTTCATGCCGACATGTCTTCAGACCATCCTCTTCAGTTCTGCTCCATCCTCCTTTCTACAAGTTTCATCTTTATCATGCTTGGCTAATTGACCCCCTGACCCTGGCTTTATTGTCAGTGCCATCCTTGCTGTCAACATGCACAAAGTCTGCTGGTTGGAGGGAGGCAAAAGACCAAGGGCCAATTTGCATCTAATTAAACACCATTTTGAGATGGGGTGGGATGAACTTTCATATAGAGGGAGAGACAGCTGTTTTCCCCCCTTTTTCTCTCTCACCTTTTCTCTGCCTTTACAAGGTTATCTGTCTGAGAGATAATGAGGAGACGCAGCGCTGGGCCCACCACTGCCTACCCGGCGCCTAATTAATCATTGATTGTAATACGGCCACTCACAACTCATCTGGGAGGAGACCACATTGAGTGTTGACTACATGTGACTATGGCTTTGTGTGCATAAGTGCCCCTTACTGTGTGTCCTGTTTGGTTTAGACAGGACAGATCAACTGAACAAAAAAAAAAAAAAACGTGCCAGCAGACAGCTGTACTGACTGGCTCCTATAGGTGATAGGCCCTGTCACACATGCACAGTAAACCTGAAATGATCTAGACATTACCCGGCGGAGCTGTATGAGAAAGCAAATGTCCGATTCAGTTCAAATGGAGTTTACCCTCCCAGCTCCCTACCACAAAGACCGTTTAATCTCTGAGTGAGTCCGTACGAGAATAGAGGTTCTCCTTCACTGAGAGCGAGGGGTGTTTTTAATGACGTTTATAGCATGCTGCAGCCAACAGCAGAGTAAAACAAACCTGTGGCGATGAAGAAGAAGGGTGATTTACACAAAACTGGAAAGAAAATGTCTAACTGGAAAGACAACAAGATTTGGGAACTTCTGTCAGAAAGGGTCGCCATCAAAATAATCAGACAGACTTGTTTATGACTTGGTTGTTTATGACCAAATAAAGTGGCTGGGTCAGCTCGCTGTTGTCATGTCCTCCCTCCTGCAAGCTCTACCCAGAAGCCAACCCTAGCCAAAACCAAAATTATTTCCAGTAAGTGAGAACACATCTGACACAGAGAATCACTGGCTAAGTGCTGCATGTGTTAAAGAGACACTCAGGACTACCTTCAGACCTGATTCTCCTGACATTGTCGGGGGTTAATTTATAATAAATGGCTTATGACAACTGCTGTATTGCATTCAAATAAGATCTCTACATGTTATGAGTGATGAAAGTGCTGTTTCTCAGTGCTGTATGGTGTGTGTGTGTATGTGTGTGTGTGTGTGTGGTACTGTCTGAACTATGTATACTTACACTGCCATCACTGCGCTGGCCTCCCTTGTGTGTTATTACCACCACCTCCATCCACTTCCTCAGGTGTTGCTAAGAAAGACAGAGAGAGAAAAGAATGATACTTTATGCTGGTGAAGTATGTGTGTGCATATCATCAACAACCAAACATTTAATTGACAGATTCAAGTAATAAACACATTTTCACCTAATCTGATGCACAGCTCTGATGGGCCAAGCACAACCATTTATCTTATGTGGGGCGGGTTTAAAATGAGGACTGACAGAGGAGTGTCATGCTTCAATGTAGTTTTAGAACGTAACTGGCATTTTAAGTCAAGCGGAACTTACCAGGCTCACAAAACTCAGATCAAACTGTCAAACTAGGGAGCGCTGATCAAATTTGACTCAAGATTCTGTTACTGTGTTAGTTATTTCTTACCTAAAACACATTTTAGTGTACGGTTTTGAGAATTGAGAGTATGTGACCAAGCCTCCATGTATCAAGTATGAACTGAAAATGAACTGAGAGGCAATTACAGGCTAAGAAACTAGCAATTTAAAAGCTAGATTGCATGTTATTTCTCGCACTTCATGACAATACTTGATTTAACCTTCATACTTTAAAAATAATCAGATATTAAGAGAGATCTAGCACCCACAATGGTACAGTGGAAAGGTTTGGTTGTCATGTCGACATCACAATAAACTGCATTCTGTGCCATCAGGTGTTTTGAATAAAATGTGTTGTGTGATGAGGAGAAGGAGGACACAGGTCGAAATTTCTCACCATCATCTGATCACAGAACTTGTCATTGAAGGAGTTGGGGAAAAGACGTGTGACAGAGGTTAGGCGGTTCACCACGTTGAGTGTCAGGCTGCGGTAGTCGCCCAGCATCATCAGCAGGGGCCGCATGTGAGTGTGGATCTGGTCCACCTCAATGGTCGCACCTTCCAGGAACTAAAACAGAGTATAAAGGGAAACATCACTTGCAATTTCAAGAAGTTAAAATGAGATTTGAACTTGTAAAAAATAAATTTAAAAAAAATCAACTCTTAAAATAAATATTGTAATAGAAACAAGAGTGTTGTTGGAAAAGAAATATAAAATCTATATGAAAATGTATGCCTCAACAAATGTTTTGACATTATTATCATTACTCAGAATACAGGTTCGTTTTGCTCTGAACTTGCATAACAAGAATAGTTTGAGCGTTAACATATTATCGAGATCTGTGGCCACATATTTTTACACCAGATCATTTCATTTTTTCCTTACAAAATGCATATTCTCATGAGACCTGGACTTGTCAGGTTTACCAGCCCCATGAATTGCTGGCTACCTATTGTGTCTCTGTTAAGAAACTAAGGCTACTCAAATGAGGGCATGACGAGTCGTGAACAAGCACACATGCCAACACCAAACACTGATGACGTATACACACAGACACCCTCACACAGACGCCAGGGAATGATGCATGGCAGCCACATTCATTTTCCTCTCAGTGCTGAGAACAAACACTCCATCCTGTATCGATTGGGTCATGGCAACGCTCATTAGTGCTAGCAGGGCAGAGATGAAAGAATGGAGAGAGCAAAGAATGGCTAGGCAAAAATAAATAGATAAATAAATAAATCACGGGATAGTGAAAAGGAGTGATGGGGGTAAAGAAAGAAAATGAAGGACACAGAAATGAAAGGAAAAGGGGACAAAGAGCTTGAGGTAGATGGATAGAGGCTATGATAGCATGGATACTTTGATTAATAGAGGCGGGACTGGTTCATGGAGAGTGTGATAAGAGGAGGGAGGTCCATATGAAGATAACTGGGTGGGGAAATGGTATGAGGGGAGGATTAACAAAGGACCTCGGAGATGGCAAATGACATGAGTGAAACAGATAAAAGGCTAATGAAGCAGGAAGGAAGAGAACAAGATAATAAAAAATAAAAAAACTTTCTTGGAAAAACAAAAACAAGCAAATCTTAAACAAAATGGAAAGCTCTGAAATATGATAAGAGCAAATTATACAAATAGATAAAAGGTGGGAGCATAAGGGTGACACAGGAGAGGTGAAGTAAAAGGTGTAGAAAATGGGATTTTCAGAAGAAGAAAAAAATTTAACCGCCAACAAATTCACTTGTTCGATTTTGTGTAGATTGTTCATATCTTAGGGGCAGTCTTTAATCCAGATTTAGTAATGTCACATAATAATAGATAATAAGATGTTAATAATGTCTTTAAATTCCAAATCAAATTAAAAAACAAACAGGAGCCAATGTAAAGATGCTAAGAAAAGACAGAAATAAAGACTGTGTTGTCAGGTGACAAACATTTTGTAACAGGTGATTGTAGATTTTTTTTTTTAAAAAGGCAGTCTTCTTGAAAAGTGAACTATTTTAAGTGTAACATTTCTTGGGAGTCACGGCAAAATCACCCAAATCTAAACCAATTACAAGCCACAAGAAAACAATAAGACATGATGCACTGACCTTCCTCATACATGCCTCGCCCGCTTCCTGCAGTTCATTGTTGGTGGAGTTGAGGGCTTTAAACAGGGCAGCAATGATCTTCTCTCTGGACTGTGGCAAGTAATTACAAGCGGCAAGGGCATCTAAACAGGAAAAAAGTAGCTTTCATTAACAACACCCATTCATCCAGAACAACTTGAAATTAACACAAGAGTAAGCGTAAGCATCAATTAAGGGCTGCACAATTAATCAAATTGTTCTTCAATTGTGATTTTGGCTTCCAACAATTATGAAAACAAGATAATCAAGATAAAACGATGATTGTGCCACATTTATCCTCACACTGATGTTCTCGTTTTACGCACTGCTTTACTGTACAGCCGTGCTTTCAGTTACTGAGTGGAATATAATTTACAGAAGTGTTGAAAATATGTTTAGGAGTTTTCAGTAGGATGAAACCAAAATGTGTCACAGCCAGAATACACAGGCAGATGCTGGAGCGTTGTTTCACTTGTCGTGACTTTAATTATGTTTTGTCTCATAACAAAGATAAAACGGCATGTTTCCCTCTTTCTGCCTGTATGGCTTCCTGGCTGCTGAGGTGCTGATAAAACTACAAGCTTCAGCGTTGGCTTCCATTTCTTTTAACTCTGTCATATAGCAAAAATAAACACAGACCACAAATTCTTCTGCTACACACTCTTTCTTCCAAAGCCACTGAATAATGGTGTTAAATAATCATGATCTCAATATTTACCAGAATAATCGTGATTAGGAATTTTGTCATAATCGAGCAGCTCTACATCAATAACATTTCAACAATGGATGGGACCAATGTCAGTTTAAGCAGGGTCTACTCACTGAGAGCAGCGATGCGGAGGGGAACCAGGGAGGGGAGGCTCTTGTAACAGGGCAGCTTCATCAGAGCAGCATCTTCTGCCTCACACAGGTTCAACAGCTAGAAGGACAAACAAAGGTCAGAGGTCAATAATCAGAGAGCTAAAAAGGTGGATGCACACATATTGCTCTTTTTATATATTTTGTGAAAATATGCTAAATCTAAGCCTGAGACGCCTTGCACCAAATAACATTGTGCCAAATGAATTAAATATGTCAATTGAACATATTTTTTACTATGGAAAAAAGACAAAAAATTAAGAAAAACAATTAAGAAAAGTGGATTTGATTTTCTGAATCTTTTATACCTCTGTGTAGAAGACCTTATGCTCCATGACATTGAGGTCCATTGTGAAGAGGCGGGGCTGCAAGGTGGTGCAGAAGGTGTTGCCCTCCATCAGGCCGATCTGGGCATTGGCAGGCTGGTGGCGGAGCAGGTGTTTCTTGGGGGGAACCATATCTTGCAACACCTGAAGAGTAGAAAGCCCCAAGAAAACACTCAATTAATAAGGATTAAAAGGCATTCTGTTTTTTTCCTTTTTCTTTGATCACTCTGAAGATCTCTTAATTTTCAGACACACTCCTTAACTGTAGCCAGTTTTGTGTTTAAGATGAAATGATGACAGTCTTCTCTAGCACTGCATTTATACACAGTTAAAGAAAACTTTACAGTCCTTGGTTTCACCTCTTTGTGTGGTTCCATGATGACGGTAACACTCTTGCCGGTGACCTGGGCTAGCACCTGCAGAGAGTGCATGGCCTGCTTTCTGACAGTTGAGTTCGGGGAGGTGACCTCTCGGACCAGGTCATGCGTGACCATATGGAAAGACTTGTCCTGGGCAGCCAGCAGCTCCTCAGTCTTTTCTTCGTCTTTCAGTGGAGTGGCACAGCGCACAAGCAACTGCTCCAGGGTGGTCTTAGCCATAGCTACTGCTCCATTTGACACCTTATTGTGAAAATCAATAACTTGGTGAGTACAATGCCACTGCAGCGAGAGTAAAGTGGTGCGACAAAAAAAAAGGACGGTTACAAGTTGTTACAGTGCACCTGCTGCAAGCCTTTGAAAAACATCATGTGAGCACAATAGACGACAGCAAATGGATGCAGATAAATCATGGAACTCAAATATCAAATCAATAAGCTACGGTATTACTTCTACTCTACAACTCTCAGAAACTTTTATCTCACCTCTCCTGTTAGGTCCATCATGACAAAGAGCAAGGCCTTGAGAAAGGTGAGCTGGTTCTGTAGCACCCAGATCAGAGGCAGTCTCTCCATTAGGAACTTGATGGACACCACACCGCCAAGCTTAGCATACCAGGCCTGTTCATAGCAGCAGGCGCACAGACGCTCCACAATGTAGGAGAACAAGGGCAGCTGGCATGCCTGTAGATGTAGACAAGAGGCCAGCATAATTAACCCATTCCCATTTAAAAACGATCACATATGAAAACCTTATTCAAACACAGAGGGCTGAGCTGTGTTTGAAATCATTAATGGACATTACCACAGTTACAAAACCATTGGCAACATGAGCACTGGTGCCAAAGGTGCCACTGTCTTTATTACACCCACAAAAATCTGAACCCTTCAACACACTCCTGCCAGTGACTTACCCTCTCCTTGGAGCCAAGGATGATGCTGGCAACGTCAAAGATGACGGCCAGGGCCACTTCTCCAATCTTACACAGCTCCTTCTCCTCATAGGCCATGCAGATAGCTATGGCATCAATCAGAACCAGCGGATCCATGCCCTTTGAGCCATTCTCCTCACTGTGAAACATGGCTGTGCTTGGCTGGCTGCCCAGCTGGTAGCTTGGCAGTAAGAACGGACCTGGAGGAGCAAGGACAAGTGGAAAGGAATTATGTTACACGTAAAATATATCCATCTAAAGTAAATCGAAAGATGTTAAAACAACTATAATTATATTACTCTTTTAGTTAGTGTCCAATACAAAATGAAAAAGACAGAATTTTAATAAAACCAAAAAATAAGGACAAAATTGGAAAGTGACTGATATTCTTGTGCAGCTGGGAATCCATGCCAATGTAGGGTCAAAACAGAAAGCTAATATTAGATGTAGAGCACCAGTCCCTCACCACATTGCTGAGCCACAGCGACCATGGTATAATGGCGTATCAGGCTAGCGACGAAGGGCAGCGCGCTGGGCCTCAGGTCCTTTATCACAGCAGACATGAATGCCCCAGTCAGGGCCTGTTCAAAAGTTCTGCGTGCAGGTGTGTCTTGTGCTTTGTAGCGGTGAGAGATGATGACATTTGGGATCCACTTCTCAGCAAAGCTAATGGGGGATAAAACCACACAATGAATAACAGGATTACATATTAGGACAATATTATGTGGCAGTGCCACTGAAACTTTCTTTAAGCTAAGAGCCCAAAAATCATTTAATGGTCTGTGTTCAGCCCATTTGTCAATATTTCAAATAAAGATCCATGTTAATTATCTATATACGGTCCCCTAAAACAGTTACTCCGATTCTCTTTTCTTTGCTCTCTCCTCTGAGATTCTTCTGTCTTTCTATTCCTCTGCCTCTCTCTTTGTCCCCTGTTAGTATTTTTTGTTATTTACTGCAGCTGAAGGCAACTGGGCCTTGGTGTGATTGAGCAGCTGTTTTCTCCATGCTTGAGCTTGTGTTTTATAATGCCACACGCCAGGGGCAGGCCTGATAGATAGCTTCATTTCATTATTGCCATTTAAAAGACTGCTCTTTGGCAGAGTAGAGAGAAGAAGTTGAGAGGAGGGAGGGTGGGGTGTGAGAGAAGGAAAGAGGCAAGCAAGGAACGTGGCGAATGGAGAAAGTAGGGGGTAGCATGGTTGATAGAACGTCAGATAGATTGCCCTTCACTCATCCAGGGGCCTGCCACTCCAACACTACCGTGTTCTCCCCAGTTGGCATTTCATGATTTGCTCTGTTATTTTCTTTTTAAACTGAAAGGGTATATTTACAGTGACCAAATACTAACTGAGCAGAGGCAGAGCAAGAGAAATAAAGGGGACAAAGTCTTTTAAGAGAAAGAGGAAATCGAGACATCTTACAGAGGGAGGGGGCAGGCGCAGGGCCCCGATCATAACCGGCATACTTCATTACCCCTGCAGGAGAGTGTAAGGGGCATGGAGTAGCATAAACAGACAGGGGAAAGTCAATTAGCCCCTGCCCGGGGATCAATGATGGTAATGTGACTAACCCATCTGACAACCAACCCCCCTTTCTGTTTGTCTGTTCATGTATGTGTCTCCGCCTCGCAGTGAAGCCTGCCAGAGGGTGGGGGGCCTGCGAGTGTGTAATTAGCAACTCACGCTCTTGAGAGGGAATTGATGAGGCGTGTGTGGTGGGAAGAGACGTGAAGACGTGATGAGAGACTGAAAGCAGGGCAGGACAGGGGTGGAGGTGATGGGGAGGTCTGATGATGCACAGCTAATGTGGTGGGTGGGCTTGGAAGTGGGCAGACAGGAATAGTGGGGTAAGCAGTGGGCAGGGGTTGAGGTCAAGGTCAAGTTGAGTCAAGTGAAGGTCAATGAGGGGGAATGATTGATGATTTTATCACTTCCTGCCATTGGCGTAGATTCAAACGGACTGTCCACTGAACATTTGTGGACAAATGCACTGTCAAGAACATTTCTTCAAATATCAAAAAATGTTTGGGGAGGAGCATTTCCTTCAGGTCAGGATACATGTACCAAAGCCAAAAGAAAACTCCAAAACCCTCTTTTTAAAAATTAAAATGTCTTTGGTGTAATAGCATAATCGTGTTAGACCTAAAACGCGTTTTGGCATAAAGCCTTCATCAGACAGTCAAACATCTCTTGGAACACCTGGTCCTTTTTCTAGTGGCATTCCACCAATAGGAACTGTTTAAAGTTTTATAAAAACCTACATTTTATAAAAGTTATATTAAACCAAAAAAAGCACTTCTGTGTTAGTGGGCTGACAGGTGTTCATACTACCTTATAGGGCAATATGGAGAGCTCAGTATAGCATTCAACTCTGATCCTGTCCACTTTTTTTGTGGTCCAAACAAATGCAAATGATTTTATTTGAATCTCTCTTGTGATGGTTAACCACTGAATAATTCTGGGGAATATATCACAGTGCAGAAGCTAAAGACGGACCAAATTTTTTTTTAAAAATATGTCTGACTAATATTTATACAGAGACAAAATCGAACCCAGAATGTTTACTTACTTGGGATGAGACAGAAGCTGGTAGAGAGCATGCTTGTTGTCATCCAGACTGGTCATGGCCACCAGGAAACACTTAATGACCTCCCAGGCCTGTCGTCTGTAGTAGGGCTCTGTGTTGGCACTCTTAAGACAGTCAAGAGCTGTCTCTATCGCCTGAAAAGGAATAAACCAGAAAAACAAATCTCTATCAAAACTCTCAACATTTTATATTCTGAAATAACAATTTACTATGTTGTAAAACGCCAATATTCCTTATTATTAATATGGGAATTAAATTGCAGTATATGACTATAAATGTGATTCAATCGGAAGGAAGTAACACGGGGCACCATCTGGCCGAGCAAAGGTCATTATGATTTCTACATTATGGGCTGACAAGCCACACCAGCCAGGCACTTAAAAAGGGAGAAAATGAACTAATTAATGCCACTCAGAACATAGGGGAGAAGATGAGGAGATGCAAGAAGAGAGGGAGGGTGAGAAGAGAGAAAAGGGCACAGCAGAATTGAATTGTAAACCTGTCAGTTTATCAGGACATTTCTGTCAGGACTGAGGCTCTGATGAGTTCTCTATTACTAGTACTTGGATATGAGGTTTAGGGAAAAAATAAGATTTTGTATGCAAACTTGTGAGAAAGCACATCTTTCTACTCAAGTGTTTTGATTTCTCCGTTTACCTCAGAGCACTTTAAACTACCTCTTCCTTAATGTGCCAACTATCCATATGGCTGTATCATGAGCCTGCTAGAGATTCATGCCTTCAGCCTGTGCCGCAAGTGAGAATGTGTGAGTCTGTGTGTGCTGCTTGTGCCCATGATGATGGCAAACACACAGATGGATAGCCAGAAAGAAGGAGCAGCCATTAGTGAGAGTAAATAATGCCGTCATGGTGGCCCACAGTAGATTGATGATTACTGACTGGGGATGAGGAGGAGAAACAGGAGATGAATTTAATTACCTGGAGGACACACACATCTCCGCACACACTCACTCTCACACACACAAACCCCTGACAAGGATATATTGCTTTCAGTGGATCGCAATAATGAGGAATATCATGCTCTTAATCATTTAATTCTTTCTTTCTCAAATTGAAATAAAAAAAGGTTTTTAAAAAAAAAAGGGGGGGGGGTTCAGGAATTGTAACAAAGCGAGTAGCAGTGGGGTTTTACCTTCTCCATGGGTAGCTGTATGGACGCCTTGCAGTCAGTGAATTCGGCCTTGATACTAGGTCCCTGGACCTCGGTCACCACATAATGCAGCCTCTGAGACTCCTTCAGCATCTTCCTGTTGCTGCCACCAAACTTTCCCAACACCCTGTAGGCTACGTGAGAGATGCTCTCAGCCGGATTACGGAGTGTACGCCACAAGGCCTGCAGCACAGGAAGAAAGGGAGTGACATTATGAGGTTCAGTGTTCACTTAAGAGCTGATCACTGTCAAAAGTGTGATGACATATTACAATCATTACTGCTACACTTAACATCAACAAAATTCTGGGAAAGCTAATAAGTTGCTGTACGTAAGACACTACTTTATGTTAATAGCATTTAAGTCATAATTCAATTCTAATCATATTTATCCGTTAGGCTCTATATTAACCAATGCTTAGCCGGTGGAACTAATGAAAGGCAGGCGCGAACCACCCTTCACAGTTGAGCAGCAATGGGATGAAGAGGTGTATGTGACTGATGCTGGATTAGTGCATTGTCTGGAAAAGATATTGAGAGAACGTTCTTGCAAGTAGATATAAATCCTCCACTTTTTGGATCCAAGTGTCCTGTCAGGTAACTTAGTAAAAATTGCATTGGGCATGATAATGATGATCAAGACACACACGAACAACTGCCTACCTGCATGAGCTCGGCCCTAACGGGCTGAATGTGGTCGTAGAGGAAGTCGGGCTGTAGGTTGTCCACACACAGCTCCAGGGTGCGAAGGCCCTGGCTGACCAGAGTCTGAGAGCCATTGAGGGCAGACACCAGCGGATCCATTAGCATGGGTAAGTAGGGCAGCAAGGAGCTCAGACGCACTGGCACTGTCAGACACAACTCCACAAATAGATCCTTCATGTGCTGCTTGTGAAGGCCACTCTGCAGCATGTTCAGACCTGATTGCGTGGAAAAGCAAGATTGGAAATTAGGCGAAAAGAAAGCATTAGGGGAGGGTAGTACTTTTCCACACTTGTCAAATAAAACTCATCTTCAATACAGAGTAATGCCGTGTGAGGCTTTACCTTGCAGCAGGTTAGGCAGAAGGGGTAGGAACTCCTGGTAGAGCAGATCGTGGCTGCCTCCACCAATGGAGCGGAAGAGAGCCCTGAGAAGCAGGAAGTAGTTGTAGGGTTCCTTAGCTGATTGGGCCAGCTCCATGGAGCTGTTCACAATCTTGTGAAGGTGGGGCTAAGGAAGGGACAAAAAAGAGTTAGTTGAGAGTCACAAAGTCAGGCAAAAAAACCTGGACTCACAAGAAAGACACAAAACCCCCACATACCTTGAGCATCTGCTCGTTTTCAGCAGCAAAGAGTGACACTGAGCCAAATACTAATTTGAAGAGCTTGAGGTAAAGGTTTGAGAGCTCAACATTGGAGCCCATTTCTGGTAGTCTCTCAAGAAGATACTCCACTAGGATGGTGGCAAATAGTGCAGATGTTGACAAGTTGGCTAGGAAAGAATTGGCCACGATCTGGGAATTTGAGCACAAGTGATGAATTAAGACCGAGGACTTCTGTCATGCATTGACTTGTATAATTGTGCGAAAAAAACATCACCCTGTGATATAGAATTGACATGTGGCACATGTTTATATGCAAGATATCGTACCTGCAGTGCATAGTTCTTGGAGATCCTCTCCACCATGTACGGCACAGTTGTCTGAAAAATCTCCTTGAATGTGAGAGGGTTCATCATGGTGAAGACCCCAGCAAAGTGCTCCAGAACTTCTTTCTCCTCCTTCATGCGCACAGTCTGACAGTTGGCCACCCTGATGTACGTTTGCTGGTTATTGGCAACCTGAACCTGGTCAGGGGAATGGGTTTAAATCATTCTATTAATCAGAGCCATGTCTTACTGATATATTTTTATTTGTTAAGATTGTTATTTAGGTCCACACATTTTTTGTTTTTTCTATGTTAAGTATGAGTCCATTGCTCACCATTTAATTAAAGCCACACATTTAGAATAATAAAAATAAAACTAATACCTAAACAACACCATTTCTAAATCAACCAAAGCATAATTTTCTTCATAATATGTTCTGTTAATAGGTTTTTATATCACATATTTGAAAACACATGCCGATACCGTTGAACAGTGAAGGTAAAGTCAAGATCTTTGGTTGTACCTGATAGATGTCCAAGGCCTGCATGGCATATTTGACCAGCTTAATGTAGATTTGAGTCTCCTTTGGCTGAAGCTGCTTGTTAGGAATGAACTGAGCCTCTGGGGAAAAAAGATGAAACAACAGGAAGTCAGACAATGCATGCAAGTCCAAATTTCATCAAATAATCATTGATAAATATGCATTTAAATTCTATGCCTAATGCGATTGTGGCTATTGATCATGGTTTAGTGTCATCTTACCTCCTGGGGCCTTGCAAGAGGTGATGCCCCAAGTAATTGTTTTCACTCCGCACACAAGAGTCTTGACTAAGCTGCGGCAGTCTGACACCTGAAAAGACTGCTTGTCTTCCTTCTCACCAGCTCGGTCAAATGACGTTGTCGGGGGTGGGGGCGCCGTGGCAACAGGAGTGGGAGGAGCAGCGGGTGGGATGGCAGGGGTGGTGGATGGAGTGGGTGTGGCTGGTACCCCAGGTAACACCCCTGGGTCGACCACACCCATCTCTGACTGGGGTTTGCACTTTTTGAAGATCGAGACAAGCTGGTAACGTGCAATGGTGTGAAACTTCAGCACAAACACCTGATTTATAGGAGAAAGAGAAGGGAAAAAGTGACTAATATATTCTTGTATATATTATATACTTTTGTATACACCAGTGTCTTTTCTACTGATCCAAGCTCTGTGCTGCCTACCTCCAGCATCCTCATCAGGATGTCCCGCCCATTGCCGTTTTCTTGCTCTGACTTTGAGCGGATGCAGTCCACTAGGTTGAGCAGCAGCTTGCAGGACATGGTCTGGATGTTACTGGGAAGCGACTCGTCATCAATGTTCTTTGCGAAGAGCTGCACAGCTAGGGATAAATCTGTCAGGGGCAAGTTCTGACGAACATGGTGCACCAGGTCCGCGAGTGTGCTGTAGGCCAAGGGTCTGAAATGAAATGGAAATATGTAACTATGACAGTTGGAGTAGAATTCTAATATTTCATGACTCAACAGAATTGAAAACCAAAAAGACTGTGTTCTGGTTAACTGACATTATCTTAAAAGGCAGAAAAAGGAGTAGTCAGGAAAAGTTAGACAGATATGGAAAGTAGCTTTGGGATGCAACTGAAACTGCGGTGGGAGACATGGAGGAGAGAGGGAGAGAGAAAGGGAGTTAATGAGTGACACTGATAGTCCTGCCAGGTCTCAGGCAACCGCCTTGTTTCCAGTGTAGTACTAATAGGAAATGACAGCTGTTTTGTAGATGAAGTGAGCTAGTTTGGCATCTGAAGAGGGTCAACAAGTGGCAAGCAGCATGCCCTCTGGAGACGCGGGTGTGCGTCACACTTTTAAAGCGCGATTTGTGCTGCAATGTATGAGATGATGACTTCCTGAGAATTTTGGCAGTTGCTGAGAACTGCCTGTTTAATATGCTAGGACACTTAACATACACCTAGCTTAGCAATCAACCTCGAGAGAGAGGGTGCTGACACCAAGGAGATCAAATGATTGTGAAGGCACACAAAACTCACCTAAGTGTCTCCCGTGCCGTGTAACCAGAACCAATCAGGATGGATTCATCAAAAAGTTTGTCCATACAAGGTATAAACTCTGAAACACAATAATGGCACGATTCAAAGAAAAAGAAGGGGTGAAAATAAAAAATGTTGGGAAAACTGAAACATGTGTCTACATATGTTGCAATACATAATGTTAAATACATTTCTACAAGACAAGAGAACATGAAATTATTGTTTTATTAAATGTAATAACTCCCCCTGCTTTGGCAGCAAGAGAACTGTTACTAAAACACTTAGTTATGGTTAGTTTCCTCCGTTTTCTTCAACTCTACAATGTCAAATCTTGAGTCACAGGAGAATAAGTAACTTAGAAAATCATCAATGTGTATCATTGACTCAAGATATCATCATCTAATTTCACTCAGTCTCACTTTTCACCACTCAGTCACCAAATCATTTCACATTTTTATTTCATAAATGTGAAATGAAGTGACTTGGCAAGAATGTAGGCTGCTAATGTTTTGACCAGGAAGGTATAGCCATGTGAAAAATAGGACATTAAAATAAATAAATAAAAATAAATCACCCAGCCATTTCATTTTCTTTTTGTGTGCGTGTGTGTACATACGGCTACGTAGATCAGTTGTGAGGATGTGCTTGGCTGCGATGAGCAGTTCCTTGCGGAGGTGAGCAGTCTCAGAGGGGCAGTTGGTCAGCAGCTGCAGCATGCCCTTTACCATCTGCTGAGAGTACTTCCCTACCAAGTCCTGATAAGGTAGACATAGACAGACAGACACTAATAAAAGCACAATTCATTCTCAAAATAATAGTATATTCAGGGAAGCTATGTTTGGCAAAAATAATTAATATGCCAAGTCGATACCAATACAAGCCAAATGTCTAACCAAATATTCCATATGTTTTTTTCGGTTTGATATCTTTTAATTTTATTTGGACGGGCAGGGCCTTTTTAACAGCACAAACAACAGTTCTCTTAATCCCCTAATAGAATCCTTCTAGATGAGTTAGAAGTTCTTTAGTTAGTATTATCAGTGGGGTTTCTTTTAACACTGTTCCTGATAATGTCTGCACACAGTTAGCGTAGCAGCAGATAGATTCAGAGGAAGCCATTATGTGCCATTCATTCAGTGTGAAAAACTAAATATTAAATCGAGTAAACAAAGTCTTAATTTAATTTTTCAAAGAGACTATTTCAGCTTTGTTCTCCCGAGCTTCGGTGTCTTCATATCAGTGAGCACATTACGTTACACTCCGCTTCCTGCCAATCACCTGACACCAACAAGAAGAAATGATATCCAGAAATCAATCCTTCTAATACACCTGCTTGTACCTACATTTTCATGTTCTGGTGAATCTTTGCTAGTAGTTCATGTTAAGACAAGTGTGACAAGAGGATGCATTTTAAAAGTGTTTTCGCTTAAGGACTCATTGAAACTATATATTGAAGGCGGAAAATGATGCAACAAGCAGTCATCAAAGAGGTGTACCTGGTAGATTCGGATGATGTATGCTAGAAATGACAGAGTCTTGATCTGCGCAGCAATGAAGTCTGCATACAACTCCTTGTTATAAAGCTTGTGTTGCCTGGAAAGAAAGCAGCACAATTTACATATATAAGCCATTTACTCCAGTCAAAGACATCCAGGATGTTGTATACCTGCAGTAGGTGGCAATTACAGAGGTTGAGAGAAATTGTGGGTCTACATATGGAACTCAATTCTACATGGATGACTTGTCTGTTCACAGCTGTTACTGCACATCAGGATGACATTCTCTCTACACCTGCCAGAGACTGCTGAGGTATTTTTTCTAAATTAACTCTGCGCCATTTTGTACCTGTGGTGAATGCTTAACACAACCCTCTTATACCCTGAGAGGTTTACCTCCTGGTAAGCCAATTTCTACAATTTTAACTTCCCCAAATGGATTTTAACTCCTGGTTTGGCAGGCGAAGTGCCGGGCAACAGCATCAAAAAAAGTACTAAATAGGAAGATGGGAAGAAAAAAAATTAACTTTTAAACATGCCCAAACTAATTTTGATGGCTGTAAAGTGAAAATGAAATCTGTTAAAAGGCACATTAAATCCAATTCAAATCTGGGCACACAAGAGCCCACATACATGAGCTTGAGCATGTACGGACACAAACACACACTGATGCATCTCACCTGGCCTGAGGAGACACCTGGAGCATGATGGTGTTCATTATGAGGGGTACAAACTCGGATACCACATTGTGAATGTTCAGCTTGTATAGCTGAGGGCACAGAGCAAACACACAATCTTTGTTAATGAAAAACTAACCTCATTTTAATACACACACATTATTATTAGAGAGGAAGTGATACATTCCAAAACAGAATGTTTCTCTACTTTCTTTACAGGGAAACATGCTCCTGTGACTCCAATTATCTAAAACTGCAGACGGGCCAATTCAGTTAGTGGTGTCAACATGTAAGCAACTAAATTTCCAACCCATAAAGGAAGTATATTTTACTCTTCATGTTCAGTGTCATTTTCATGTTTTCTTTGCAATAAGTTCCAATGTTTTCAGGTGAAAGGTGTTGAAGTTTCACCTTCTTTTTCCTGTTGTTGAACCTTGTTACCAAGTGCCACTGTGTGGTGGTTATATTAAGAGAAGTTCAGGAGTACGTTACTAACCTGGTACATCAGCACCACTATGATAGGCAGCTCTGCCAGCACCTTAAGAGACAAGGACCCCCGTGGGATAATGGTGTGCTAGAGACAGAAACAAAGTTAGAAAAACCATGAGGATGATTGAAATAACTGGGTGACGTAAATGCTGGACACTCGCAACACCCTTCTACAGCTGAAGAAGCAAATACTGATTCTGACACATATACGATATACTATTGCCTCAGTAAACAAAAGGTAAACAAAGCTAAGTTTAGAGAAGTGGACTTTTGACCACAATGTGGCTGATATGAATCTTTACCAGTTCTTGCACACTTCTCCCCAGAATATCCTATTTTATGTACTTTTGTCGTGTTATTTGAAAGGGGTGTTGAGTAAAAATATTTTAACAGCATTGTATTGATGTTTTAAAGTCTGGTATTTTGACAACCTTATGATCAAATGAAGACCAATATCCATTTTAAGGAAACTTCACAAAACTGACAAAAGTGTATATGTTATAAAGCTTTTATTTTGAAAGTGTATACTGAAGGAGCGCATCAAGTATTTTTATGTATCTCCTATTTGAGGGTAAGTAAGCGGGCAGTTTTATGGTTTCTCCTATTAGTGTGCCAACATGGCGCACTACCACCATCCTGTGGTTACAGACAGTATTGTAAAAGGTATGCAGTATGGATTTAAAATAGTGGAGCGACAAACTCCTACAAACTGCTGGTTAGCTTACTGTTCGGGTTTCGCTGTCTTCTCTCTCAGGTGCAGTCTTGACCAACACCGATGTGATCATCCCTACCATTTCTGGGGAGGGAACCGTGTTCTCTGCTATCACCTGTGGGTTCTCAAAGTACCTGGCCTGGTGGGAGCAGAAAGACACAGAGGTTAGACGAAACACAGACGACAGGTGGAAAGGACGAAAGGCAGAGACAAGAAGTTAATAGCAAGTTACTCTGTGCTTCCAGTAAAAACACAATCAAATAAATCAATCCCTTCTTCACTGTAAGCAATGTCACCTGCTATAAATGTTGTACTTACAACTACTTTTGGAAGGTCTTTGTAAATCTGCTTCACAAAGTCCAGAAAGTGATGAATCTAATAAGAGAAAAAAGTTTTGAAAACATAAATTTTAGACATCAAGAAAATGTTCAAATGTCTGTGTTCTTTTTCACAAAGAATGTAAGGACACCAATTATTAATAACAATCACATCTCTGGCAACACAGGAATACTGACAAATATGCTTTTGTCTTTATAAGAACTAGACCATAAAAATTCTTTCACAACTTTTTTTCAAGCTATAAGGCAGAGATTCTCACCTCCTGAGAAATGGGAGGGCGGAACTGTTTATGCAGCTCAATGATGATGCGAAGGCATATCAGCACATTTTCTTCACTTTCAATCTGTAAAAGAAACAAAACAAGGACCTTTAACCCATCCATGGAAAATGGCCACACCATAGCTAGGGTATAAGTACATAATATTTTATTTTGTCCGCAAGACTACTACACAGTATTAAAAAACAAAACTATAAACACCACAGGCAAACTTCAGCTTTCGGGAGGGGGTAAATATTAATTTTCCAGCACTCTGAGTTTTATAGTAACTGAATGATGCAAAGTAATAAAACGTAAAAATGTTAAAAAGAGAATAGGACTCATACCTCCAGGAAACGGAACATCACAGACAGGATGTTCTTGGTGTGTGGACGAAGGTGTTCATTTGTTGGAATGCGGTGGATGATTTCCAGCACCAGCTTCCTCAATTGCTGAAAAAAGTGATAATATGCAGACAATTATACCATTTGATGGGATAAGATTGATTTATTAAATCAAACATGGGTGTATGGAATTACAATCAAATCAAACAGGTCAGATAGTTTGTGAATATTGGACCTTGTAATGTAACATAACTTGTCAATGTATTACTGGGACTAGTGTCAGTGTCAAGTATTTCTGCTACCCTAGATTTCTGTCTGTACAGTTTTTAAACATTGATGAATAGATAGAAATTGTTGAGTGTCGGAGGACGTCCAATCTCTTGTCTTTATACACATACCTGTGTAGGTTTTTCTTGAAGGAATTGCACCTCTCCATCCTGAAGAAACGTGAGGAAGCGAGGGATGATGTGTTCCAAGAAGGTGGAGTACTGAGGCGAAGAAGTCACATTCTGAAATTGAAAGTCCAATACAGGTTATGTTGCGAAGTTGCTTGGTATATCCTGCAGTCATGTTTCATTGCTGAGCAAGAGTTTTCTTTTTTGCTACAGGCTTATTTCACTGCATCAAAAATGTACAGTATTTTTTCTAGCTTCAGTTAAAACTCCTAAGACATTTACACTTTTTTGGAATCTATAAAAAACGTTTTGAATATCCATCATAATACATCAAAAGAGACAATGAAAATGAATCCCCTCCAGCACCAACTGAGAACATCCATCAAACTTACCTCAAAGTTCTCGCTGACCTCCTGCATCATCTTCAGCTTAGTTTCATCAGCTGGAAGTTGAAGGACAGAATAACGCCATTAATCAAACTTGCCAATTATACAGTTCCATTTTTCAAGGCCATCTGCATGCGCTCAGCAGGGACACTCAGATCTTATCAGTTTTACTTTCAGCGTCCAGGTTGATCAAAAGGTACATAAATGACACTCACACTTCAACACACTCACACAAGCACTCTCCCAGACACACGTACCCTTGACTGGACTAAAGCGTATCGCTCTCATCACATTGCCCATGCCAAGCACAAGTTATTCATATTATTTTTCTGACACTAAGCAGAAAAAGGTAACTACATTAATTCTTACATGAACTCCTATTGTACAGACATATTTTGATTAAAACTGCCGATTCAATCAATACTACATCAGGTCACCTATCCATGCTCTAGAAAACTAAACCAGCCCAAAAGTTAGCATTGAGGAAGCAAATAACATGATTAAATGGAAAACCACTGACTCTAAATCTCTATTGGACAAAAGTTATTGGGGTAAGACGAAGCACATGATAGTGCATCCATTTACTGACTTATATATATACAATAACAAATAATTTAAGTAAATAAGCACTGCTTGAAATTGTATATGTTATTAAATTCACCTTTTTTTTCTGAAACTGCATAATTTTCAGACATTTCCTGCCTAGATTATGTCAAGCAATACAGTGTGAGGTATATGAACTTACGCGTGTTGGCGTCTGTGAGTGCTGCCACAAACTGCAGGTACTTCTTCATAAGTGTAGTCTGGTCGACCACAGTGGGGCTGGGTGCAGGCACAAAGGCCATGGTGGCAGATGGGACAGACAGGGCTGCTGTGGGGATAGGGGCAGACAGCAGTCTGCAAAGAGCTCAGTGTGATCTCATGAACACTGCAGAAAAGAGAGGGGGAAAGAGATCGTTGTTGTTGTTAGTCTGAATGTAGAAATAAACGTTATATTTACTGAACATTTAGAAAAAATTCAGCGTGGGTTGTTATGGCGCAAATTAGAGTGTTTGACAAGCAAACCGGCAACAGCTCCGATCCACAACATGCCTCTTACCGGGCGCACAGTGATGACATCACGACAAGCATCAGCTAGCACAATTTTCGTACTCCGATATTATTTGTGAATTAAAAACGGGGTTTTCGGCATAACATGGGGGAATAGTTATAATATTAAGATGCATTACACGCTTATGCATCCGATCAATAAAGCCACAAAAGGCACATATAGCACACCTTTTGCAGAACACGTTTGCAACCGTTAGCTAATAAGCTAGCTTCCCCAAAGAAAGAAAGCGCTCGCGCATCCCCTAACGTTTAACTGAAACTTGAAGAGAGATTAAACAGGGAGAAAGTGCCGTTTTTCAGACAAGAAGTGGTTTTAAAGTGATTCGTGTACAAGCAGATGTTGAAAACACCTACTATTTCGCCAATGTTTATAAGAAAAAGGGAACATTTGCACTTACCAGCACAGACAGGAAACCGTCGCTCAGTATCCGCCGCCGCGCTCGCGCCGCTGGCTGCTCAGGACTTGCGACCAGCAAACATATATGATATCCCTCCGCGTATTGTTGATCGTATTTTCTATATGAATGTATGGATACAATGTAATGATGTGATTGGCAACGCTTTGTGCAGATGAGTAACTCAATTGATGTTCAGCTTTGTGAATATATTTTTTATTGGTCAGAACTTTTTATCTAGTGCCAGCGGAACGATACACCATCAATACCAGATGATATAAGACCATCGCTTTCGATGGTCTTCTGGCTCCCAGGATTGTGAGCAGAGGCTGTAAATTTGCGGGTAACTGCGCATCTATGGGCAGTGCTTTCTGGGAGAGGACTACTGGATCTCCAATAGAGCAAAACGTAGCAGCACGTACAGCACTTCAACAGTTATTACAGTATCGGGTGCACGTTGTTGCTTGAATACATATGCTAAATTATAAACTTGATTTATAGGCAACTTTGCCATGACAAAATAATTTCCTTTTACATATATAATTATATTGCTTCGCTTGAAGTATTATCATCATGTTGTTTTAGTAGGCCTACATGGTTATAAGTTCAAATATTTGCCTTTATTGATTGTCAATAAAACATTTACTAATGTGTTTTAGATCAGTGGAATGGAACAACTTTTGGTTTGTCAGGTTGTGTCTGAAAATAGGCTCTCCTTTGCTGTTTATCCTACTCTCAATAAAGGTTAATGGGTCTAATTTATTAATTCTGCATGGGCAATTATGTAAAGTAATTAATATTAGGTCACGAGTTTCACATTTTCTAATGAGATAATAAGTCGGCTGTTATGCATGTCAGTAAATCATTAAGCCAAGTGATTTAGCGGAGGGGTCTTCTTAATTAATAAATTGCCTAAAATATATAGAATGTAAAAAAACAAAACCTGGCAACGTAAAAGATATTTATATTAATGGGAATCCTGATGGATAATAACTGATGAAGACTTATAGGGGGCAGGCCACAAGTTGGAATGACACTGGAACAGAAGTAAGTTAATGTATTCATTTTTTAATTCATTTCTTTCATTTCTTGATACAACTGCATCCGTTAGCATGGTTTGTTTTTACCACAAGATGGCAGCCCGACATCTGATGTCTGCAAACTCTCCCTTCTCGGAAATACTAAGTACTCAAAGTAAAACAAGCACAGTGGCAATCTTCTTTGTAATAAAACACCAGAGTATATATCATCTGTTGAACTAGGGGCCGCGGGATACAGAATAGGTAATGAAGTTGGCCTGAGGTTTTGCAGAAATGACAGTTCCATGTTAGTTTTTTATCTGAGGGCTGGTGTTAGACTAACTTAACATAAATTGATCTCGGATCTTCTTCTTTTTTTTACTCACACTTAGTACTAGAGGATACACGTGTGACATTAATGGGGGTCAGCCTGGAATCTAGAGTCAGTATTGTTTTTTTTATTTTAGATATTTTCTTTAGGGGATATTATATGGCTAATGAAACTACAATGAAACTACAGATGTTACAGTTGTCAAATATTAGTCATATAATTAATATTAGTCCTCGTTTCATTGTTTTTATATTTCTCATTTGTTCTTCTTTGAGAATAGGGGGCGCGGGTTTTTGTAATGGATATCCTGTAGACAGTTTATCTCTCTCTTTCTCTCTTCATTCTTGCATTTTGTTGGTCCTATAGGAAAATCAGTCATTGTTCTTTTTTGATATTCCTATGGTTTAAGACAGTCTAAAGATATTAGTAAACATGAACAACTCCCTCCTAAATCCAAAAACTAGAGTGCTAAAACTCAAATTTGTGATGTCAACAAGTACACACGTGGAACTGCTCAACAGACAGGAGAAGGAATTGTGAAAGATGTTATAGAGGAAACTGAGAGACCCCAGAGGAATGTTCTGAATATATGGGGACATTTTCTCTTTCAGAGCCGAGAACACTGAAAACTAGGAGAAACCCTTCAGCACACTGTCCATTTACGCGTACAGCTGGAAATACCAGATGAAGGTCGTAATGACCGAAACGTTTTATTTTTAGTAATGATTTTCAGCTGTATAAGCGGACAGTGTGCAGGAGTGTTTCTCATTGTTTTCAAGATTAAACTTTCCTCATTCAGGTTTGCAGATACGTTCTTTTTAAAAAGGAATTGACAACACTACAATTAAATATAGTTAATTTGGGTATAAAGACAGAACACACACAAATCAATCACCCATTTGTTGTCTATGGAGCAGCTCCATGCTTTTTACTTAATGACATCAAAAGTGTGAGACTTAACTTCTCTGGTTTCTGGCTTTCAGAGAGAGTAGCTCATGTTTACATAGATTGCACCTACCTAGGCCATGGGAATAACATGTTGGAGTTCTTAATGTAGGTGGTTCCCCTTTAAGTTCCTGTCATGCACATAAATTAAGTATATATATTTAGGCTATATATTTATTAAGACTATATAGCAACAATGTTCTCATTTTTCATTATATTTGTTTAAGCGTTTTGGAAATAATAGTTAGGCTGAAATAGTCATTACCCAGTCTCCTGCCCGCATGCTTTACTAATGGCTTTTAATTCATAATTCTCTCCTTCACAGCCTCCTCTTTTCATAGAGCGAACCCAGTGCTGACAAAAGACCGCAGAATCCTTACAAGTTTGTGTCATATATAATATAAGAGGTAATTTGACGTATAACGTGGCATTCTCATTCTCTTTCTCGCTCTTGTTTCCTTAAGTAATGATGATCTGCTAAGAGGTGTTTGTCTCAGGTTTATTGCACTGTCCTGTTCGATTCATTAGAGTGTGTTTTTTGTGTTTGACAGGCACTTTATCCTGCGAAGGGAGAGTGGATGACACACTGGTTCTCTGTGGGGGTTTTTTTTGTGTTTTTTTCCAAAAACCACTCATGTGTCCATTACATTTGTGTTTTTTCAGTGCACTGCTGTAGCTTCTGATGCCCCTCATAATGAACCCCTTGCATTATTTCTCATATAGAAAGAAGTGCACTTTCCCCGAGACTGAGTCTGGATCCTCAATACCCTGAAAATCTATTCATGCATCTAAAGCTCCCATGCACATTCACTCTTTCTACCCATACACGCTCCCGGGGTCTGCAGAACATGAAGATATGATCTCTGTGAAAGAGGCAGATGAAAAATTCTGTAAAAGACTCAGACCACACAGTCTTTGTGAATACGGTGGAAATGTAATGTCAATGTAGTCCCAGCCAGTGTAGTGTCAGAAACATTGATTTCTCCAATTCCATGTGCTGTTTTTAAATCAGCTGGAGTTTAAATTGGACTGGCAGATACCCTTTGTATTTGCCACCTGCAGAGCAGAAAAATAGAAACAGGTGTGATGTCAGAGTAAATATTCTGGGTTTGACCGAGGGACGCAGAGTCTGTCACTGAGGATGGTAATTGGTTCGCACAGGCTTTGCAAAGCGTCCAAGCGCCGTGTACCACAAGCTGAAGGTGTTGATAGTCAATCACTGCTGACAGATCCTGCTTTCGTTCTTTCTTGTTTTTCTTCTACCTCACATCATCCAATATCTCAGAAAAATAAAATAGCATTTGGAGATGGGTATTTTCCATGTTGTACAATCTAAATTCTAATCTCTGGGAGTTCAACCAATCTATTTCTTTTTATATGAATGGGGTCTAGTTACAAGGGCGGAATAGTCACAATGTAGACACTGACTGGCTGACAACTTGCTTTTAAAGTCCTATGAAAGACAGATTTCCATGTCTCTTATTATAAAGCAGGTCAAGGAGCTATATAAATACTGTGAAGTATTCAATTCAAATCAATCCAGCTAAATCATAACACAAGTTATCTCAAGAAACTTTACATATAGAGTAGATCAAGACCACACTACATGACTTATTCATAATTTACAGAGACCAAATACATGTAAATATATATATAGTTATATATAGTTATTATATACAGTATTAATCCAGCAATCCTGTGCAAACAGTGGCAACTAAAACCTTTCCTTTAACAGGCAGAACGTCGAACACACCCAGCTCCGTGGAGGACGGCCATCTGTCTTGATCGGTTGGGGAGAAAGAAAAAGAAAGAGAAAGTAAGTAAGTATTAAAACAGTCAATCCACAGAGAAATGCACACAACCCTTATTCAGAAACTGATTGAATTGATATGAGTCAGTCATGATGGTATGCAGATGTGAAGCATTGATGTTAGTCTGAGACTGCCTCTAAGACTGGTAACCTAGTAACAAACAACTTTCCATGCAGTGCTTAATCGACATCTTCATCTGATCATTAATTTAGAGCAAATGAGAATTCCTACAGCTGTGTGTCTCGCTGTTTTAAAACACCGACATTGATCAATGTGTACTCAGAGAATATAACCAAACTGTTTCTACTGTAATTAAAAAATTTCCTGATTATATGCACAGTCACATGTCATTTGGGGCATGGTTGGACACCATGTTCGAGTATACACAGTACGTCTTCCAGTCCGCACACCAGGCTTTATTGACATATCACAGCCAGGCAGGCAGCTAATTGTTTACCACCACATCCTGTTTATTCACTGCATCTTTTAATGAAGAGGCTCACCTGCTGCATCTTTAATGATTTGTCATGTTTTTGAAGGCTGGGAAAACTCTGGCCTTTGAATCTTCATGCACCCCTTTTAAAATGTATGTCATCATTACTTGCTTACATCTGATCTGGCTGTTCTTAGTTTTAGAGTAAATGTTACATCACTGATCTTAGCCAATGGTAATTTATGATGCAGATATTGTACACACTCCATCACCCAGACAATAAGATTATATCAACAGTGAAATATTATCAGAAGGAAGTATAGAGTTCACATTGAGGCCTGGCATGTTTGATTTTTTAATAGACGTCAGATTTTTTTAAATTCCCATCCTGACTTACCAAATACTGATTGGTTATAATTGATACTGATATTAAAACAAAATGTCACACAAGCATTATTTATTACTTTCATGACCTTTTCTGTATTTATACAACTTTTTTACTAGAAGCCATTATTCTCTACATGTAATTAAAAGGTCAAGAGAGGAAAAATGAATGAACTATCCATCTCATAAACATTTCCAAAATACCAGGACCACAGAAGGGTCCGACATCTTTGCAGTTGGTCTGTTGTGAGATGATTAACTCCCCCGGAGTCTCCTATTGCTTAATTACCTTTCCAAATAACTCAATCAATATAAAAAATGTTTGGCCCAGCTGCTCTGTGACGTCAGCTTACTACGACCAATCCAGAGGCTTCTACTGGGCACCGTTTTTGATAATCCTCTTTCCTAAGAGGAGCTGTCCGATCAGCACCACACCGGGCGCTCTGTCGGCTCCAGAAATAGTCCCTTTAACACAAGCCACATTAAACGGGCTTACGGTGACCGAGGCACCCCTGATCGGATTTTCTGCTCAGAATTGTCTTCATTTTGCCTATCAGGCATGGCGCTATACTTTGAAGGAATAGTTGATGTTTTTAGGGTACACCTATTTGGGGTCCTACCCTTGTAAGAGCTAAACTTACGAGCGCATTTCGTTAGTGTTAAGGGTTTAGTGTTTGGTTTTTCACTCTCCCCCCTTTGACTTTCCTTTAACGTTAAACGTCGCCGGTATGTTTTCACTCTTGTGTTTTTGCGCGCTGTTCTGCACTCAACTAGCGAGAGGCCAGGTGGACGACGGGAAGCGATACATCTGCCGGGCGATACCCCTCAGCGGAGACGCCAGTTGCCCCGTGACTTTGTTGCCCGAGCTGAACGCCGGGAGTCAGGAAGAGGAGCTCAGAAATACCGTCATGCAGCTACGGGAGACGATTTTACAGCAGAAAGAAACGATTTCCAAACAGATAGGCACAATCAACGAGCTGACCACCAAGCTGTCCATCTGCGCATCGGCCACCGACGACAGGAAGTACGACAAGGGGGTATCCTGGGGGAAAGAAAAGCAAAATACAATGGGGGATGTGCCCAGAGATCCAAATGACACCATCGACAGTCTTGGAAAAACCATGCAAGGACTCAAGGACCGGTTAGAGAACTTGGAGGTGAGTCGGAACCAAAATGCGCAAAGCGGTACCCCTCTGTGCCAAAGCCATGCGTAAAAGCAGAGTTTGACTCTTGGAAATAATTTAGGTTTACCACACCTTGTCTATTCACTGCTCAGCAGTAGGTTTCTGAGGTTCATTAGGTGTGGTCATGGTCATCTGTGAGAAAGAGATGAATTGGCTCTTTATACTCATTATATTTAAACTCCATATTGCGGAGGACAGATTATGTCCGAGTACAGTGCTTCTCTGACAAACTACAGTGCTTTAAAAAGAATGAAAAATGTCTTCGCCACAGTCTCAAAATGAAAAAGTGTTAGTGACTCTGACCTCTCATGCTTTATTATAATTATTAGGCCTATGAGAGCAGCTAAGGATGGTTCATGGCCACAGTTAGTTTATCATAATCTTCAAAATGAGCTCATCTAATACCAGGATTGGATAACTGGATCAAATCCTACACAGTCCTCAAACTACATTTTCAAGCCTGTCAGTCCTTCACGCTGAAGAATGGACTTAAAGAGCAGTGTAATGTAAGTCATCCCTTGCGGCTCTCATGGAGCCCTCACTGTCCCCAGTCATCTCTGTGCTCTCCCTGCTCAAGTTGTCCCATCCTATCCTTCCTTAGCAACAGCAGCAGCGAGCAAACGTGTCCGGCGCCTCATTCCCCAGTGAGCTCCGCAACCTGCTGCAGCGTCGGCTTGGGGAGCTGGAGAAGCAGCTCCTGAAGAAAGTCAGCAACCTGGAGGAGGAGAAGAGCATGCTGTCCAATGCCACAGCCGCCTACAGGCTGAAGACAGAGAGCACGCTGAACGCCCTGGTAGACAGGATCAGTGAGCTAGAGAAAGGTAAAAGGAAAAGTACTGTTGTCATTCAGTTCAAACTCATTTCATCATAATTGTTTAAAGTCCAGATAAAATGTGGTTATGAGATGATCAAGTAGTAAAGAGGATGAGTAAAATGGAAAATGGTACAGGGGCTTAGGGGTTCAAAATGTCAGTGGCCTCCCCACCTAGCCTTCACCTGCAAAATGTCACTCGAGGAGACACAAATCAACCATGAAGAGATGCACAAAGACCACAAAGAAACATACAAATAACTACAGAGACACAGAACAACCACACAGCGATGTAAAATAGCTGCAAAGAGACTCACAACCACTCTGAAAAGAGGCAAAATAACAACAAAGAGGCACAAAATAACCACAAAGAGAGACAAAATAACAACAAAGAGAAACAAAATGACCACAAGATAACAAAATAACAACAAAGATACACAAAATGACTACAAAGTTACAAAATAACAATTAAGATACACAAAATGACTACAAAGTTACAAAATAACAATTAAGATACACAAAATGACTACAAAGTTACAAAATAACAACAAAGAGAAACAAAATGACCACAAAGAGAAAAAAAAATAACAACAAAGAGAAACAAAATGACCACAAAGAGAAAAAAAAATAACAACATAGAGACACAAAATGACCACAAAGGGACAGAATAGCAACAAAGAGACACAAAATGACCACAAAGACAGACATAATAACAACATAGAGACACAAAATGACCACAAAGATGGACAAAACAACAAGTCGACACAAAATAACCACAAAGAGACCAAAAATGATCAAGTCTGTGCTCAGGGGCCCATTATCTGATAATTTACCTACAGTTCGATGGTGCGGCACAGAAGGAAAATGCGTACAACTCATATATATATATATATATATATATATATATATATATATATATATATATATATATATACAGTATATATAGCATGCAACCTGTACATCTACTACACTAATTGAGAGGAGGCAGAGGAAGGCACTCAGGGGAAGGAAGGAGTTGAAAGGGTCTGATGAATCAGATGTTGTGACAGACAAGGATATATCTATTTTTTTTACATAAAAGGGGCCTTTGTTGAGGCTTTACGTCACCACTCAGTGTAATACGCATGAAGGGAGGTGACTGTGTTTTACCTTCTCTCTCTCTCTCTCTCTCTCTCTCTCTCTCTCTCTCTCTCTCTCTCTCTCTCTCTCTCTGTCTGTCTGTCTGTCTGTCTCATTACAGGAGGAGGAGACTTCAAGTCCCCAGAGCAGTTTAAGCTGTCCCTCCCCCAGCGGACCAACTACCTGTACGGCCGCATCACTAAGAGCCTGCCAGAGATGTACGCTTTCACACTCTGCATGTGGGTCAAGTCCAGTGCCAGTCCTGGCATAGGGACGCCCTTCTCTTACGGTGTACCAGGGCAAGCGAACGAGATTGTGCTGATCGAATGGGGCAATAACCCAATAGAGCTGCTCATAAATGATAAGGTAAGTTGTTTCCTAAATCTGCTAAATGTGCATATTGAATGTTAAGGGTCCCATATTGTAAAAAGTGGCATTACAGTTATTTCCTCGCTGTAATGACAGTGAATAGACGCAAAAAGCGCAGATGCAGAAGATTTGGAAAAGCTGACCAGTCAGAGCCAAGCTCAGACAAGACAGCAGATAGTATGAGAAAAATTATGTGTTTTTGAACATTAAAGCATGTAAGCATGTCCTAGTAGAAATCTAAAATTAATTATGAACCTCAAAATTAGCGTACAATGTCCTCTTTGAATTTGGCATCATAAACTCCCTTTTACTAAAAACGTGCAGAGTTTTCATTCAGCAGCCATGTTTTTTATGTAAGCAAACCACGATTAAGCACGGCCTACTTTGACCCACAGGTCGCCCAGTTGCCTTTGGAGGTACGTGATGGAAGGTGGCACCACATCTGCATCTCCTGGACCACACGGGATGGACAGTGGGATGCTTACCAAGACGGAGCGAAACTGGGAACTGGCGACAACCTGGCAGCCTGGCACCCCATCAAACCCGGGGGGGTCATCATCCTGGGGCAGGAGCAGGTAAGGAAGCGCAGTAGGGACCCAGTGTGTTTGGCGTATATGTGTGTGTCTGTAGATTTAGCCTTCACTCTTGATCCTTTGCCATGATCGAAAAAAGCAGCCACTTATCTGGAATCACACTCTGTACCCTCAGCTACCTAGTGCAGTATTTTTACACTTTCAAGGCAAACACCTCCAACAAGCAGCGTTATTTTTACGGAGCCCCTTTTCAAACCGCAGATGGAAACGAGAAAATCAACCACAACTAAAGCAGCGGGATCAAATGGTGACAGGTTATCATGACAAAACAATTAATAAGATCATAGAAACCTGTCACTGCACACAGATGCTGAGGTCTCTGTGCATTATTATCCGATGACTTTGGTGATGCCCTGACTGTTTAATCCAGCCCCACCAGCCAGTCAAAGAGTTCTGTTATCCAGTGAAATATTTCAACATAGACTGATACTTGTCTGATGTTCCCAGATGATTTGTGACCCTCTGACTTTTTTGTGTGCCATAATGAGGTTGACATTTGGGGTTTTACGTTAAACGGCGGAATTGAATTGAATTTGAATTGAATTTATGAATTTGAATAAAATTTATGAATTTATTTCAGACATGTCAAAAAAAGAATACAAAATACAAAACTATACACAATTAAATTAGTTTACAAATAAGAAAAAATGTAATGTACTGTGCGATTAACTATGCCAAAAAGGAGTAGGAAGAAGTTTTCACTTACTAAATCCTACCCCTTATTCACAATTCAGTAATTGCTATCATCTATATTATGTATCTACTATGTGTACAATTTGTACTTTTTTTATTTTTTATAAATAACATATAATATATAAAATACAATATATATAAAGTAATATAATATGATGTATAGGCCTACATATAAACATCCATAGAAACACATAAATATGCACATAACCGTAAATATACATATATAGCCCATATTTATACACAAAGCATTTTTTTGTTTGTTTGTTTGTCTGTCTCAACAACTATTGGATGGAACCCCATGAAGTTGTAGTCGAGACATTCATGTCCCCCTTTAGGATGAACTGTATTCACTATCATCAGGTCAAAATGTTATTTGTTATTTTGGTATGTGACAAAAATCGCAGTGCAAGACAAAATAGAGTGATATTGCAGTGAGGATGATTTTGTGGCCCTCTCACTTCTTGATTTAATATGATAGCAGTTGTCCCAAACAGGGCTAATGAATGTATGACATTAGCAAGAAGCTATCGTTAATCGTCTTTAAATTGTTTTGCTGTAAAGTGCTTAGTGCCGGGAGACAAAGTGAGATTATGAGATAGAATTTTGGATGATGACATTTGTATGTATTGTGGCTCTGAGTGATCAAAGTCTTTTAACGAATGGGAAAAAAAATGCAGTAAATCAAACCTGTTCCAAAACTTTAATATCAGACGAGAAGATTCAAATTACATTTTTCTTTTTTTGATAAATGAGCGACAATTTCGGATGAAAAATACAGACTTGGTATGCAAAGGCATTTAGTTGTGTAGTAAAACAACTAAATTGTCAGAAAACAAAGTAGCATTGACGATGTTATGAAGCGTCACTTTCATTTGAAATCCCAACTGCAGGCCTACATTATAGAAATAGTTAACTGCATTCTACATATTAACAGTATACATTGGTGGTATGTACTGTAGTACCCTGTGTATTGTGACATTCAGTCAATTAAACAAGCCTCTTTAGATTTCCCAATGAAAGCCCAAAGTGTAAATAATCATCTCTTACATACATCAAATAGGCCATCAAGACAGTTTTTATTCATGTATGAACTATTAAGGGAGAAACAGTCGCTAACTGCCGGACGTGGCTAACACTGATTAGCTCGGGGCAACATGGTGAACACATTAAAATGGCTATTTTACCCACTAATACTGCTGAAAATAACACCAAACCTCTGCAGTAGCATGATAAGAGTCCTTACATATAAAACAAAGCACCAACGATGTAGTTTATTAAAACAGTGTTTTGAAAGACTTACCTACTGGCCCCGGCACCAGCTCCTCTCATAGTAAAGTCCATTCAAGTCAATTACCAAATGCAACCCAAAAGGAAGGAGCCCATTTGTGCTTTGTTTTATGTGTAGGGACTCTTATCATGCTACTGCAGAGGTTTGGTGTTAATTTGAGCAGTATTAGTGGTTAAAAAAGCTGTTTTAATGCCTTCACCGTACTGCCCCGAGCTAATCAGTGTTAACCACGTCCGGCTGTTAGTGACTCTCCGGGATTTCTCCGTTAATAGTTGTTACACAAAACAAATCTATCTCGATGGCTAATTTGATGAATGCAAGTGATGAAAAAACCATGGGATGATTTTGCACCAGAATTTAAATTTATTCCTTTCAGTGGCATATCAGAGCTTTACAGACATGAACACACATGTTGCTCCATATGACGTGCTTCAACATTTGCAGCGTTGGAACAGAATAAGGAATAAAACACTCATTAAACAGAGCCGTTTAATGACTACTCCACCTATAGTCCCACTGAGAACTTCATCCACCTCAGAAACATTATTACCTTGGATAATAATGTTGATGATGCTTTTTTTAAATGTACATCCTGCTGTTTTATGGCCCTCACAGGATGTGGTAGGTGGGCGCTTTGATGCCGGACAGGCCTTCGTGGGCGAGCTGAGTCAGGTGAACCTTTGGGACCGCATTCTGAAGCCGGTCGAGATCCAGTCCATGGCTAACTGCAGTTCTTATATGCCTGGGAACGTGATCTCCTGGCTAGCAACCAACGTTGAAGTGTTCGGGAGGGGAGCGTTCAAGCGGCCCCTGGAGTTGTGTCAGGAACGACTGCCCGATGCTTAAAACTCATCCGTCTGCCTCTAGATTAGCTGCTGTTTCCATCCATTCAGCATTTTTTTTTTATTGTCTGCTCTTACCGTGAGGCAGTTTATGGACTAAATGTTCATGAGTAATGATTTTGTTTTATTCGCTCTGCACAGAGAGATATTTGAGATTTGTTACCCAGATGCAAGGTTATGTAGAGGCCGACATTGTCATTGACTTCTGGCCATTTCATATCGATCAGAGCAGTGTCCTTTCTTTCTCTACCATGACTAAGGTACTTCAGTTCTTCAATACGCCCACCACCATGGTACAAAGGTCCCGTCAGGTACTGGTGCTTAGACATAATATACATCCTCATCCCCACACAGTCTCCCACACACCCCTCCCTCCACACTAAGTAATGAAAATCCACTCTAGTCCGGCACAGACGCACGCATGCACCGCTCCTACCGCCTGTCCAGACTGGCTGACTTTGACATGTGAGTCCATATTGCGTGCTGCGTGGGAGTGAGAAAAGATTAAAGGTCGAGCTAATGTTATGTCTATTCCTTAGCTAGGGAATTGGCTTAAAGCCATCACCAATCACACCTCCGATCCTGACATGTTAAGTTGTTTTTTCAAGGGGACTATAACGGGGAAAGGTACAATATGACACTTTAGTAGCTGAAAGTCAGAGTATGTGTGCAATAATTAAAAATTCATTCTCTGGTTGAAGCACTACTGTTTAGTTTTCCAGCTTTTCGTATGAGTTCAAACTTGTTGAAAAGCTCCATTCTTGTCGTACACAACCAGTGATACTAGTGAGCCTATCACAGTGCTTTTATTCCTTGCCTTTTTCCATTTGAACAAATCCCGTTTAAATCATGTTGGAAATATATTCATAGCTTCAATGTTGTGACATATTTTTACTTGTGATTTGTGGAGGTGGAATGTCTAACCAAGCATTAGAGAGAAAATAGAACAGATCAGACCAATCAAACTCTCTAAAATGTATTTTTAAATGTACATTAATCATTTGTATGTGTAGGACGTTTCTATCTCGTGTCTCTGACCAGAATTGTATTTTATTTTTTTAAACGTAACCTCGTTTTTTTAGCACATTTCAGCGCCTATATAAGGTATTGTCCATCTCGTCTTGTGGCCTTCTTATGGAGACTTAAGTGCCATTAAATGTTTTCTGTGTGCTGAAAAACATTTGCTTTGCCAATAAATGAAAATGCTGCAAAAGAATTTATGAATGTCTGTTTTGTCCATTTGACATATAGTTGGTATTTAATCAGTCAATGAATGTGTTTGTGTATGGCAGATATATACCAGTTTAAAAATCCCCGTCCTCTTGTTATTGTATTGGTATTGGTCAAGGTGGCAAGATGACACAGGAGTGACATGAGGTAATTACACAAGCTGAGCGGGATCTTTACGCTCCGATGGCTTGGGTGAGGACAACAACAGGTGTCCCGGGTGGCATTAGCAACACTTAACAGATGAGAGAGGCCGAAAGGTCAGGGGAGGCGTCACATACATACTCCCTCAGACAAAGCAGCCCTTTCCAACCACACAGTGCTCTGAAAACACCTCAAGCAGGGACAACATTATACGTGCATTTTGAAGGCCATAGAGTACAAGCTTCAATAACATCCAGACTAATTCAATTCTAAGGTTTACTAGATTTAAATGCAAGATGTCGAATGGAGCTATGAGTGAGCTGAAAACGAATCAACTTTTGAGAAACAGATTGAGAAAATAAACGTGGAAATATAAAGAGGAGTAAATTAAAAGATTACATAACTAGCCTAAATAAATAAATGTGGAAATATTAAGACAAATAACAAAATATAAAAGCATAAGCATTCTTAATTATTTTCACATATATTTGTTCATTTATTTCTGTGTAGAGAAAGAATAGGGAAAAATAAAGTGATGAAAGTAATTATAAATGTAAAATATATACAAAAAAATATAGTAACCTATATGCAATAAATAAATAAATACATACATATTAAACATAAATAAATAAATCCATACAGACAATAATGAACAAGTAAATGCAAAAGTAAATGAAAATGCTTAGAATTATTCTTTTATACTTCATTATTTGTCTTAATCTTTCATCATTTGTTGATTATTTGATCTATTCTTTTCATATTCCCACTTTTTTGTATTCTTTTTTCGAGCACTACTCTATGGATCTCTTCAGACATGAATTGGGTTTTGTTGTTGCAGCCTTCACATCATGATGTCGGCTGAAGTCATCTGATTAATTTGTATAATTCACACAGGGCTGTTTTTCAGATGGCCTTGTCTGGGGACACAATATATGAATTGAATGTTCATGCGATTGTAAAGCACTTCATCATTCCTCTCTTCACAACATGCCCTTTTCTGACAACACAGGATGAAAGGGGAAAAAAAGCTATCGCATAAATGTCTCCATCTGGCTATTCAGAGGTAAAAATTAATCAGTAATGGTCATGAGATGGAAAAGACGACATCCAAGGCCAGTCTGTGTCTGTTCATGCTTTATTAGTTTCCCATCTGATTTTACAAGCTGATAAATTGATAAAAACCAGGTTTATTTGTACTGTACTGTGATGTCAAATTGATAATCTATCAAGAATGTTCAAGAGATGCAATGGAGACTCATTCTTACAAGCAAATTACCTTGAACACTAAACAGCATACACAAAAAATAAACAAAACACAAGAACACCGAAGTGGAAGATGGTTTTCTTTTCAATTTTACAGTGTCACATTATCAGGTTATTACTTAAAGCTGCACTAATCAACATCTCTACATGAAAAATGGATCAAATGACTGTTTGACATCCAACAGTTCCTCTCAGCTCTACATCCAACAGTTCCTCTCATCCAACAGTTTTCCCATCCAACCCATCCAACAGTTCCTCTCAGCTCCACGGAGTGTTATAGCCCCTTGTTTTAGTTTTCTGGCCTGAGACTTTCCTGCAGCTAAACAGCCTGCTGTGTTTGTTTTCAGCAAAAAATAACAAATACCAACTGGTGAACATAGTGGAGTATTTAGCAGATAAAGAGCCAGATACCTCCCTTTAGGAAAAATGAGCTAAAAGCAGAGTGAATATTGAACTTACATTGATCAGGTGGCCAGAAACATGACTCCAAATGAATCCCTAGTTGTGCATCTGCTAGATGTGTAAATAAGCAACCGTTTGCATCAGCTTCATAAACATTCAGCTTTTTCATTCTTTGTAAATGATTTTTGAGTTTCCCCACTAATCCGACAATACGACACAGCTTCAGCAGATGTGAGCGGATGAGTTAAAAGCCACGTTAGTTAAATGTTCTTTCTCTAAGACCTTTAACCACAGCAGTGTTTAAGCTCAAGGTCGATCCTGTGATGGAAGGGAGCTATTCATCACAGCACCTGCAGCTCTCCTGACAGCTGACATTCATCAGTAGACTCACAATTAGTAATGTGACATCTCTAACAGGGGAAGAGCTGTCTTTAACACCATCTGCAATTTCCCAGCTTGGGATCAATAAAGTATTTCTATTCTATTCTATCAAAGCACTCAACAGCATAGAAATAATCTGACTGACTTCAGCACACCTGTGAAGTTAACATACAGTCCCTACTTTGTTGTTACGTTTCATACTTTTTCTTATTCAATACACATTTCACTTAGTGCCAAATTATGTCTCACTAAGTGTCTCCAAATTATTTAGTCTTCATAGTGCAAAATGTATTATAATGTGTTTACACAACTTCCTATTACTTTTTGAATAGTGTGTTGCTATTTCAATGACTATTGGATATTTTGCCATTCAATTACAGATACAGACATTCATGGTGTCCAGAGGATTAATCATAATTCTGACTATTCCTCTAGAGCAGGTGTCTCAAACTGATCCAGTAAAGGGCCGCTGTGGCTGCAGGTTTTCATTCCAACCAATGTTGGAATGAAAACCTGCAGCCACAGCAACCTAGAGCCACAAGCAGGAAAACATTTTCACTTTTTCAGTGGAATATCTATAAATTGAGCTTATGTCCCAAATTCAGAACAGTGTGGAAAAAAGGGTTCTAAAAAATGTGTTTCCAGAGAGCAAATCACAGCCCAAAAGTTATACCTCAATATGAAAAAAGAATCATAAATAAATGAGTGGTTCGATCCATTCACAGCATGCTTAACACTCATTGTTTAAACATGACCTGCAATTGGGCTATTAATTTATTATGAGTTATATGAATGTTGGCCTAAGCCCTGTTAATTGATCACCATTACTTTGTGGGGTATATAGAGGGCGTGTGACCTACTAGTTTCCTTAGCATTGGTGATTCAACTATTTATTAACACAGTTTATACAATATGTATACAGACAGACGGACACTGCTTATGTGAGCTGATTTCTTAGAATTGACTATCAGGCTATCAGGCTATGTGTTATGTGCTTACGATTCACAGCTTTAGCTATATACAGCGATAACATGGTGATATGAAAGATAAAAGTAGTTATTTAACGCCATAATTGTGCATTTTCTCATGTGATATACCTGCATGTACATATATCCACAGCATGCTGAAGCACAGAGGTGGTTAAGAGGAGTATTGAGTCCCATGCTGCAAGAGGAGCGGCTCCTTCTCGTTGGTGAAGTTAAAAAGAATCGCGCTTTGACCTTCAGAGTCTTGGTTCTTCAGGAATACAGCGTTGCCGGCAGCAGCATTCTGCAGAAATTACATATGACCAGACAAATGTGGTGAAACATGCTTTTGTTTCAGAGTTGCTTTTAGATTAGATTCAGTTTCACAAACTATGACGAAACTAAAGACATTTCTGGGAACTTTTGTGCCACACATATTTTGTTGGTCAGGCATGATTTATTTCTAGGCATAGACAGCCTCCTTGTGGTCACAAACTGCATTCAAGTGCAATTATTGAAGCACTTTATGAGGATTTGGATTCTGTTCAGCAGAGCTACAGAAGATACACACACACCAGTGATTATTTACCTCTAAACACGATGAAGCATGTCAATTTTACTATCACTTTAGTAAAACCTGTACCCAGTTTTTCCCCACACAACACACATTGAACCCAGTTTGATATTATTGCATCACACCTATTTTCTGTTTCATCATGTCCTTCAAAGACACCACTAAACCCCTGGATAATAGACATGGATAGATTACTGAACGGGCCTACCAGGCGCAAGCCCAAGGGCCCAAAGTTTGAGGGCCTAACTAGGCTTTATGTACCGACCACAAACAGATGCAAAATGACCACAAAGATACATGAAACTACTACTAAGAGACTAGAAATGACTATAGACACATTAATGCAAAGAGACTGTGTAGGAACGATGCTAGCCCTGCCCATGCTAATAGAGAGTTATATTGAAATATAAAAGAATACTGTACTTCATATAATGTAAGTCTTTGTTAGATGTCCTAACATGTTCAATTCTGTACCTGTGATCTGTTGTAATGGCGAGGGCGGCAGGCAATGACTGTGATGAAGGAGAAGGTTGCTACAAGAATGGCAGCACATGACAGGATGAAGAACATGTGGGGGTTATCTGCAATTCAAATGGGAAAAAACACGTTAATTGTGATTCCTTTTCTGAATTAAAGTTGACACTGAATACGGTGTTCCTCAAGGAAACATTCTAGGTCCTATTCCTTTTTCAAACTGTTTTTGTTTGCTTTTGTTTGTTCATCTGATCTTATTTTGTTCAGCATTTTGGGCTGTATATTTGAATGAAATGCACATTAAAAATAAAGTAGTTATAGTTATGTTAAAGTCCCCTTAAGCATCTTGGTGAGAAGAAGCTCTGTTGACACAGCAACAAATACAAATGTAGTCCATGGATGAAAGATAAAAGCTTATGATTAGCCACAATTAAAATTAGCTGTATGGAAATATGACCTTGTTTAATATGTAACACAGTGTGTGGCTGGCAGTTAAAATACACTCAATAGCACAGCAGGACAAAGAAGTCAAAGTATTCAATACCAAGTCAAAATGTTCCTGTTTACCAGCTATTAAGAAGCTGACACTAAAAGCTGGTTATTGTGACTTTTAGTTGGATAACAACAGCGGCGAATCAATTAAACACAGCAGACATGTGCTGAGCAGTCAGATAACCCTGTGCCTGGATTCCTCCATTTTCACTGTTCCCTCTCCGTCTGCGGAACTAACGCAGCTAAACAGCACATGGTATGTTTTATCTGAAACACCTCATGATACAACACTGCTTCTCTTAGTTTCAATACTCTTTTAGATTGTCGAATCATCCTACGGAAGCCCTGCAAGGCAAGTGGAAAAAAAAGATTCTGATCCATTTTCTCAAGAACAGGTTAAAAAAAGGTTTTGCCTGGATTTGTTTTCATCTGTGAAAACAGGTGAGAAGAAACAAAAAGGTTTATGCAGATTCTCTTTGATTTTCAGGATCAATAAGTGTTTGTTTTTTTAATACTTAAGAGAGGCTGAGGTGCACCCCTTTACCAAAGTAAAGAGTCCCTGATTTTGATTAATTTTCATTGATTCAAACTGCATCAAAGCAGAGTCCATGCACTCAAGGCTAAGAGAGATGTTCAGATGGCCATATATGTATAGGTATACAGTATGTATGTGTGATAATAAGATTGATAGGTGATAAAAAAGATAAGAGGATAAAATAATCCCATTTGCCAATAAACTGCTTAATTTTAAAGGCAAATATACATTTATAATTTGAATAAATTAATACAAATATTAATTTGATATATATATATATATATATATATATATATATAAACATATATATATATATATATATATATATATATAAACATTTTCAAAAAGGAAATAAAATAGTATGTAGTTCTGTTTTGTCGTGTTTGATTTCAGTTGCTATTGTAAAAGCATCTTTGAGCATGTATTATTATTATTATTATTATTATTATTATTATTATTACTTCGAAGTCATTGAATTAAAACAAATTGACAGACAATCGTTTTGATTACTCATCAATTAATGAGAATCTATAAAAACTTTTCCATGGTTCATGTTAAGTGCAGTGACAGCTTGTTCTTATAATATCGAAAGTCATGAGACTTTGGTCTGACTTGTGTGTTGTCACTTTGAGGCATTAGCCTTCTATCTTGAAAATATTGAGTCTAAAACTGTAAGTACTGTGTCATAGTACATGAGAAGTTGAAGCCCTCTCGATCAATAGAGAGTCTCAGGTCTTCCTGTGTACTTTCACAGCATGACGTCGCATCAATTGAGGGGTCATTAAGGTCACATGTCAGTCATGTAAGAGGTGTCCCAGTGACATGGATTAAGGTGTAAATACACAATACACAAAGGCAGTATAAGTATTTAAAATTCATCAGAAAGAACCAATTGTAAATGCCTTGAATGTGACATTCCTTTCCCGGGAGGTGTCCAGGCCTCTTTTACGTGTCATTCAAACCATCAGATCTAAAACCCTAAAAATACGGTCCAGTATAATAAAGTGAAAGAATCTACACAAACGTAGAGTCTCAGTCTTTTTGTGTAACTTCATGACAATGCAATTTTAGCATTAACTCTTAGACTTGGGAATGCTTTCATAACCCTGAGAATGAGTTTCCTGAACCTCAGATACACCACGTTCAGTTCCCATAATCACGCTTCTTTTTTCACCCACCTTAGTTTCTGTCTTTCTGTCTCTCCTTCCATCTTTTTCTTATGGAAAGTAGCCTGTGTGTGTGTGTTGTGGTGGTGGGGGGGGGGGGGGGGGGGGGGGATTGCCACTCACTTTTCTTGACATACAGGCTGAAGGAGGTCTTCAGCTTGCTGATGTCATTGCGGACGCTGATATCCAAACAGTGGACTCCAACAGAGGTGAAGGTGTGGTTCAGTCGCAGGGTGTTCTCATACAGCATGGTCAGCGTGCAGCTCTCCGTCATGTCCGGCACACAGTCGATCAGGAAACGCCAGCACACCCACATGGGAGGACTAAAGACAAACACACACACACACACACACACACACACACACACACACACACAATGCATAAGCATATTACATTTAATTTCAAATTAAAATCCTAGATATTAACGAGTAAAGAGATAGGATGACATTCTTAAAGACAAACCAGTCTTTAATTGCAATGAATACAAAACAAATAAAAACAAAATGCAAAATGCTTACCTTCCGTCAACATGGAAATCCAAACTGCTGCTCTGAGACACCTCATAATCAGAAGGCCCCTTCAGCTCAATGTTTTTAATGGCATCTACAAATTAATTTCAGTTATTAGTCATTTACATTTTGTACACAAGTTGTAAGGCCAAATATGTTGCTTTTAAAGGTCCCATATTGTAAAAAGTGAGATTTCAATGTCGTTTATGATTATAAAGCAAGTGGAGGTGCTATATAAATACTGTGAAAGTATCAAAACGCTCAATCCACAGAGAAATACACACAGTCTGTATTCAGAAACTGTGCCTTTAAACGGGCAGTCAGGAAGTCTGTACGGTTGTGATGTCACAACTTTATTGTTATACTGTATGTAGAAAGTGCCACTACAGTGCCATTACAGTCATTCCCGGCTGTAATGATGCTGCAAGCGCAGATGTGGAGAACCTTCGACTACTGACCAATCAGAGCAGACTGGGCTTTTTCAGGAGGAGGGGTTTGTAAAGAGACAGGCGCTAAAACGGAGTGTTTCAGAGGGTGAATACAGGTATATTCAGACGGACAGTATGAAAAAAATAATGTGTTTTTTGAACATTAAAGCATGTAAACATGTCCAGTAGAAACTCAAAATACAAATATGAACTTGAATATGACTATGATATGGGACCTTTAAATTTGGTAAACTGTAGATAAACTCAAGAATAAATGCACAAACCGAGCACTTGGACATCCGTGGAGTAGACGTCAGTGATTGGAGGTTCATTTTTGGTCACACTCACTCCTACTTTCAGCTGCAGTGTGTAGTTCCCTGATACTGAGTAATGATAACGGACAACCGGCTCAGTCCCTTGGATCACCTCTCTGCATTAAAAGAAGCATTCAAAGATAAAGAAAAGCATCCCACTCCTTTGTTAAAATTTCAAATTTCAAATATCCTCGTACCCGTTCCCTAAGTCCCACGTATAGGTGAACTCTGCCGTGCTGAAATTCTTTTGGGGATCAAAGAGTTCAAACATGGTCTCAGTGGGAACATCTGAAGCCAGTTCTCCTGTGTCCCTCACAAAGGTGGCATTTCCCTCCATCTGATAGAAAACCAACTTCCCAGCGATATTTTCTGTTTTGAAAAAGCATATTATTAGCTGTGAAGCCATGCCTGTAATAAACGTATAAATAAGAAATGCTGGATGACCTACCCAAATCTGTCAAAGGATCTGTGGCGTCTGCTCCACCCAAGACAACCAAGGGAAGGAGCATCAAGATCCATGCAACATTTCTTCTGCAAGCATACATCCCACAGTTTAAAAAGTAAACAAGAATATCAAGTGTCCTAAATGTGATAGATGTTAGAATTACCTGTCCATATCTGCTGGTCCTCTCACCGGAGGACCTCAAGTAGAAATACAGTTAATCCTGAAAGCCGAGTGGTTGGACATGGGGGAGGAAAGACGGTGATGTGGCTCTAAAGTTACTGCCTGTGAGATTCAGAGCATGCAGATGAGAGCTGTAAAGGCTTGAAATTGTCACCATGCGTTTCAATCATGTGGCTGTGGAACAACAATCAGCTTTTGAGTAGGACGCTCTGGCCTGGGTCACATTCCCGTCAGTGATGTGGGGCATCTGTCTAAGATGTGGCTTGTTTTATTAACTGAGAAATTACACTCAGAAATGATGCCTAATTTCACATCTTCTAAGGACAGTGGAGGCATATTGAGATCCACATGGTGGTGCTAACAACTAAGAATTCTTCGATAAGCAGGTTATTCAAAGCGACTGGTTACTGGGACTGTTCCTAAATTATGTTTAGATAAAGTAAGTATATATAATGGAAAAAGTGTTAACAATTATTTTTTGCCTGTATTCAGATTCGATTATAAAAGTTAGCATTATCCCCCACTTTCATTTACAGAAACAAACCAAGGTACACTCAACCGGTCCCTTGACCTGCAGGGCCCCAAGAGACCCAAATTATTTTGGGCTTGTGGTCATTTAATTTATTGCTTATTTGTTTGTGATTATGCACCACTAAATTACTCTATCAAATGAACAGTTATTCTTGAGGCCTTAGAGAATCAAGACTCCTGTATAGGGGATACATCCATTGCTGAATTATGCATCGGGCTAGTGAGCCCAGTGCCCCAAGGGCCTCAGGCACATGGGGCATGGCCCATGACTTGTAAAGGAGCACAAGGCCCTGTGTGCTCATAGGAAGGCATAACCAATGCCCCCCCCCAAAAAAAAACAACAACCAAAACAACAACAAACAAACACATGAGCCCAGGGGCCTCACAGGACAATGATCCGGCCCTGGATGCTCCAGTCTGATATGTCGGGTTGGTATAACAGCTGGTACTCACCTCATGATCATGACATGGCCGTTACACACTAAATACAGTTTCTTTTTCAGTGTCATTATACAATGCGGTGTTTCCTGCTTTCATTCAGTCAAGCTGAGCGGCTGACTCTATTTTATATCACAACAAAGTCTGGCCTCATGATGATTCCAGTTCCACAGAATGAGGTGACAACAGATTTTAAATTTCCCAAAAAAACATGAAAAGTATCTAATTATTTTTCTTCATTGGTTATTCCTGGCCACGCTCTTATAAAATGTACACAATATGCATATGATGATATTTTACATTGAGAAGTATGCCGCTTTATCTCAATCATGACACCTGGTGCCTTCACGTCTCAGCAAAAGCAGGCTGGTGATAATTCTCTAATGGCTTTTCAATTTGTTGGGGTATACTGCCCTCATCAGGTCATGAACTGCCATGTTTTACCATAAATTTTCTAATGTTTCTAATTGTGACAGTTTATTTCATATGATAGGTGTAAATACCTCATCATAAAAACAGCATTTCCCATTTCTTCGGGCTATAGGATTAAAAAATGAACAGGAAGTGTAGAGGCCACGGCTTTGAATGACTTCAGCACGTCTGCGCCCACAGGACATCACTAGTTTCTCACACTGCTCTAGTTTGATCTTGGTCCGTTCTTCTTCAGTCTCTTCCACAGTTTAGTAACTGTAATGGGTTTCTTAGACATTACTTTGTTGCCAAGGATTTTCCAGAGATTCTCTATGGGGTATATGTTTCACAAAATAAAGGTTTTTGTTCAAGTACCATGGTTATTAAAAAAAAAAAATACTAGTACAGCAGTGGTTTAGCCACAGCTGATATTCTATCAAATTCTGAACATTAAAAAATAACAATATTAATTCATTTTTCATAATAATAATATTTCAGAATAAATCAAGTATTTGTAATTTGTCTAATTTGAATCTCCAGTGTATATTTGTTGCGTAGCCTTATATTTTAAACTGTATTTCTAATTTTACTTAAAAGGATCTTAAGCAACTTCCACCAAAACTACATCAATGTTAGGAGCCCCACGTCTGCATTAGAGCGCCCTCTATAGGCGCATTTTATCTCAACACCAAATACACTGTGTCGTGGAAAAATAAAAGGCATGTGGAGGCCTGTTGTAAAAAAAATATTAGAGTTACACCATCTAATAACTTTATTTCACAACACGAGAACTTCGATTTATGACACTCCGTGACGTCACGGCGCCCTCCCTCGCGCTCCTCCGCCCTCCCCATCAGCCCTAAACGCACGGGGAAGTCTCTCTGTGCCCCAGTCAGTCAGTGCGTCCGCCGCCGGCCGCTCAGAGTCTCTCTGCCCGCATGCACGGAGCGAGGGGTGCAGACAAGTAGCAGGACCGGTTGTGGAATTTATTATCTGGAGTGAGTGAACACCTGGATTAAGAAACACATTTTTTCAAATTTAACTTCTGGGCTTGATAAACAACCTGCCATCATGTCTCGAGCTCCAGATGATGTGAGCAAGCTTACTGAGACTACATACAAGGTAAGTCTCACAGCAAGTGAAAGGCATAATAATTGATCATTTATAGATGTCAAATTGGGTTTGTGATGAATGCTAAGAGGGATTATTTCATTTTAACCCTGACCATAAATCATAAATAACACTAGGCTGCTACTGTATGCAATTGTTTTATTTTATTAGGATAGTATCTTTCCATTTACCAACCTTTGGATGAAGAACCCATTGTGTCTCTTTAACACTGTAAAACAAAATAATCTGACAGCTACTGAAACTTTTTCTTACTCAACAATGCATACACACACAGTGCATTCAAAGTCCTCCTGTCTGTCTGGCATAAGTTGAGTGAGACAGAGGTTTCTCCCACCAATCAGCCTGTTCTCGCTTGTCAATGGACAAAGTGATTTGATCAATAGTCACTTGACCATGGGATTAATCTTGATTACATTTGCACTGCTCCCTCTCATGTTTGATAAGCAGGTGAGGGAGTGTGTGTGGCTGTATTTCTGTCTCTGAGGACCAAATGTTACCAAAATCCAAAGAGAAAAAAGAGGTTAAGAGTAGAGGATAAAATGCTATTTAATGCTTGGGGCTGGCTATAGTATACAATAGTAATAGTAGAATTAAAATATAATTAGATATAATAGATATAATATACTCCCTGGATTAGAATTACTAAGTGTACGTGTTTTGTTAATCTCTCTGTGTAAGAGAGCGATAGAGAGTCATACCTGTAGTTTACAGTGTGCCACAGTTTCAGCTGTGGGAGAGAGAGCGAGAGAGAGAGTTAGAGAGAGTAAGAGAAAAGAAAACAAGGAACCTGTTTCCCTCTTTTCTCTCCTCCTCTGCTGTAAAGTCATACCTGCCCCTTCATTGTTCTGCTGAGGGCGTGCCAGAGGAATAGAGACAGGGAGGTGAACAGCACTTGATTGTTGAGGCATTTCAATAGAGAGAGAGAGAGAGAGAGAGAGAGAGAGAGAGAGAGAGAGAGAAGGGGGGCTGGGGTGTGAGGGGAGAGTGATGAGGTTCATGCCACAAATAGCTGCAACTCTGTGTAGGACTTTGCTCTTTTGAGGGAGTTGTAAAGGCATACGTGGGGGTCAAGTTAAAGATTGAAAGTTTTATTGTTCTCACATGGTGATATTTATAGAGCAACAGCACAAACACATGCACTTGTTTTCATGTATTTGTCTTCTCCACCCACTCCCACAAAAATAGCCCCATGAGTTTTATTATTCTCGGCAGGTCCCAGTAGAATGAGAAAATGACTTATCATTAGATTGCTGGAAAGGTTGAGGAAAAGGTTGTGATTGTTGTCTTTTCTCCACAACCCTCTGACCGCCGCTCTCTGTCCCAGAATGTGATGGAACAGTTCAACCCAGGCCTGAGGAACCTGGTCAACCTTGGGAAGAACTACGAGAAGTCAGTCACAGGTAAACACAGCTTTGGACCCTTAGGACGGCACCTGCTGATCTATAAGTTTCAGTGATAACTTTGAATTTGACATCATTGTACCTCACTGTCAATAGTTTCTCCACTAATTAAATAGTTTGGTTCAATTAAAGTTTCACCAGAGCACAAAATGATCCGGCGAGTTTTCAAGCCAGTAACTCGATGTCTGTCTCCTTCTACAGCGATGACTCTTGCTGGGAAGGCCTATTTTGATGCCGTCTCAAAGGTCGGAGAGAATGCTATTGTGTCTCCAGTCTCCAGAGAGCTCGGTGAGTAAATCCACCCACAGTGAGTGAAATCTCAAAGGGGATCTGCATGATATCCATGTTCGAATATCTCTGTTGCTGAAGCTAGAGAAAAAGATAGTGATTCATCACCTTCGTTTCTGTTAAAATGTACTTGAAGGAATGGTTTGACATTTTGAGAAACACACCTATTCATTTTCTTGCTGAGAGTTAGATGTGAAGCTTGACACCGGTCTCATGTCTGTACAGTAAATATGAAGCTAGAGCTAGCAGCTAGTTAGCAAAGCTAGACTGGAAACCACTAGCCTGGATTTCTTCAAAAGTAACTAAATCTACCTACCATACCCTCTTAATCTGGCTTTTTAACACGTGAATTCGCATTTATTTATTCAAAAACCAAAGTGTAAAAACACAAATCTTGGCTTTATCATAGGTGTTATATTAGTAGAGCCGTTATTTTTACAAATAACACCAGGTGGTGTAAGAACAATCAGGTGTGGACAAATGTAGAACAAAACAGGAGATTTTCCACATCAGATGTTTTCTCTTTTTTTTAATTTAACCTTTATTTATACAGGTAATCTCACTGAGACACGGTATCTCATTCTCAAGAGAGACAGCAAAACAACACACAGTTAGATAGAACAGGACATTCACACAAAGAGAAAACAGAGATCTGCAGAAGGCAGGACGTGACACGGATTACACCGCGGATTAGACTGAGCCAGTTTGTAATTGGTCATTAACAACCAAGTCTCTTGCCTTCCCTTGAACTTGGCTGAAGATTTTCGACAGAAGTTCCCGAATCTCATTATCTGTCCAGTGAGACATCTTTGTTGCCGTCTAAATGACTCTTCTTTTTCACCCTCGGAGGTTTGTTTTTTTCCGTTTCGGGTGAGCGTGTGATAGGAATGCCACGAACACGCCCACTCGCTCGCCAAGAATTCTCTGCACAGTGATTGGCTGTATTCACATATGGGCTCACTTGGACAACACATGGACTTTGTACTATGGGAGCTGGCAGGGTAAAGTCAGTTTGATATCTGACCCAACTGTTTCAAACATTTGCATTCTCGCATACAGCTCAAGATCATATCCATTAAACAAACACGATATAACTTGTTAATTAGCGGGGTTCAGAGATGCTGGTGGGCAGGATTTTGTTGCTTGTGGACTGAACCATTCCAGTCTTTAGGCTAAGCTACATAGCCTGTATTATACATACAGACACAACAGTAGTTTCAATACTATTATTTAACTCGAAAAATCATATTGGAGTATTTTCCCAAAATGTCAAAACTGATTCTTTACAGTCATCATGAAATGACGAAAGTGTCTCTTTCACTGACATCACCACCCTTTGGCATCCAGTCGAACACTGATGCTGGACAACGTCAAAATCCGGTTCCAGTGAAAACGTATCATGATGACATATTTTCCCAAATGTGAGTCATTTATGCAAACATCTGGAAACAGCATAGCAAGAAAACCAGAACCCTTGTTGCAAAGTGGCAGCACATTAATTACTGTGTGCTCTCTACCTCTTACTCTGATTGAAGTGCCTCTGCCATCAAGCTTGTACAGGTTGTTTTTCATCCATACTGTGACTCCAATTATTCTATTAGTGCTAACAATTGGAGCTGACCTACTTTGTCCGGGGGTCCTAATTTCATGGTCTTTTCATTCATTAAGTTCTTTCCTTGTTTGTTGTTTCTGCTGCGTCACTCCTTAATGCATATGTAGCCTCATGTAAGCTCAGGTTGACGTGACAGTGATAGTGGATAAATAATGCTCTGTCATTTAGCCCTTGGTCTTTTAACAGAAAGAGTGACTATTAAGTATCGCGCAAGTTCTCTTCTTTTAGATGGCATTTGAATTTCTTCAAGTCATAAACTCAATTTGATGAATGAAAATGTCAGACTGAGGTGATTTCCACAGGGCTGCGCTGAGTGAAAGAGCTTCGTCTGATGAAAATGTAAATAAAGGAATAAGGAAGTTGACAACATACCATGGCAGCTGTTTGAAAATGAAACCATGGCGATCATGTTTCATAATGCTTAATGGACAGCCTTGCCAACATACTCCAGACGCCCAGATATCACATTTCCGACTTTCCAAACTTTCGTATATAGATACACAGGTTAGCCTTCTTATTAGCAATTATGATACCAATCATATAGGCCAGATGCATAAAATTAGTTATACAATCTCCATACTTAAGGAATGTTTGCTGGGCCGTACCTGTCAGGTAACAATGCAAGTACAGAAACGCTTCATTAAATAATGTGTTCATGTTACACGGTTGGCAGGTGACATTTTCAGTGCATAACGAAAACAGCGGGGTGTAACAACTAAAGAAATGCCACACTAGGTGCTCCGCCATTTTAAAACATGTGGAAAGTTTGCAGCTTTGACATTGAAGGCGGCATTGCACATGTACACCCACAGCATATTTCAGTAAAAAAATGAAACTTAAAAGACCAGACAAAAAGGATGATTTGGTTAAAAAAAGAGTGCTTTTATAGTAGTAAAAAGTGACTATTTGGTCCCAGTCATGAGAATCCCTCCCATCATTAAAGTGACCTCTATTAAAAAAGCACATGAAGTCTTGAACCCCCAGCTCAGCAGTCATTCCTTGACTGTCTGGTATTGACGACAGCGAGACAGTGTGACTTCTTTCACACGTTGCAGCGAGCAGAGTAGCAAACATGCTGAATAAATAGAAAGACAGAGGAGACTGTCTTCCCACCACTGATCCTCCTCATCCTGCTCCTGTTCCTCCATGTGCCTCATCAAAATCCCGCCGCCGGTCTTTACTGTCTGTCTGCAGATGCCGGGGGAGGCTCAAACTGTATGGAAATAGATAAACATTTACTACACTTACATTTGTTTTTTTTATTGGTGCTTTATGTAATAAAACAAAAGACATAGGACAGTTAAACAATGATAGACATGTAAGAACGTACAGATTTTAAGAGAGGACAGCTTTCTCCCTTCTTCCTCGTAAATACTTCTAAAGGATTATGGCTGCTTGTTATTGCTGCATAGGAATCTTTAATAGTTCACTCCATCTCTAACAGTAGGATGCCTTATTTAGGCATACAAGTCAAATCATTTTCTTTAATCTTGGCTGTCGAGAATGACAGACCAATTACAATAATGTGTTGTGACTAGATCTCTGATGCAGACACCTGTAAGGATTTTTTCTCTGAAGTGAGTGAATGTTGTTTTTTTCCCTCCCTCGGTGAATAGTGTGGTGTAAAAAGCACTTGCGTCACTGTAGTTGGCAGGTATTTGCAGAAAGTTACCTAAGGCTTTTACTTCATACTGTGCTGCTCCTTTTCCAGGACTACATTTGTCCACATTTTCAAATTGATGCTATAATTGAGGTTAAAGTACAGCCTACTTAAGGAAAGACTTTTATTAAAATGACATAACTGCCTGAAGACAGGCAGATGAGTGAAAACATTTAGCCTGTGCTTTTTGATCTCTTTTTTCTTGACTTTAAAAAATACTCACTAGGAAAAAATGTCACTTTATCAACTTTCTCACAGAATTTCTGATGAAAGCCAGCTTCTTGATAACCCTTAGATCAGATATACCCTCTGCTGTTTCATAAAATTATCTTGTCCCGACTCTGTCATCTGTAGGTAACCATTCTAGCCTTTCACTTAGCCTACCCCAAATATTTGAGAATTTCAAAAGTTCAAAAATGTACTTTAAATTATTACTATGTAACTTTTGAAAGAAGAAACAACAAAGTCTTTCTCTTTCAAATTAAAAGTTGAAAGGACAGACCTAATAGCTTACACTCCATCGGCAGCTAATGGTGGCTAATGTATGTGGGGAGTGCAGCTGTGTTCCCCGGGTCCTATGTTCTCCGCTTTGTATGTAATTTTTCCCCAAAAGGGTCCGATATTCCTCACTTTTCACAGAAAGGGTCCTATGTTCCCCGGTCTGTTATTTTTTCAACATATAGTGCCGAATTCCCCGGTAAATACGGTTATGTAGACCCAAACACTACCCCCTGAACCTGACTCTAACTGTAACCTCTAACCCTGACAAAATACTGAATTAAATCCATGAAGGCATAGGCTTATACGACAGGGGAACATAGGGATGACCCCTGTTGGTGTTTTAAGGTTTTCTGTGTAACCAGTAGCTAATGGTGGCTAATGTTAGCTAACATAAGAAAGTTATTGCGGTGTAGGTTAACTGACTTTTTTGCTGTCTCATTTAGCATATAGTCTACATTTCACCTTTTCACGAAAGTAAAAAGAAGTAGGCCTAAACAGAACATAGCCTATCTGTGTTTGTTTTGACAATCCAGTTGGAAACTACATATGATTATAGCTTGCCATCAGTGCATAGGTTTCTTTTTGTTGTCATTCATCTATGAAAGCCTACAGTGACATGGTCATATATCACACTGTAGGCTCTATTTAAAAGTCATAGTTTTCAGTGGGTGTACAATTAGAAACTTCCTGTGTAGGGAATGACTGAACTCTACCGGGAGTTGACATTCCACTCAGAAAAGCAGTAGGTATTGAGGGACTCAAAATGTTACAGGAGAAAGAATAGCACCATCTCCACCCCTTCCACCTTTTCTTTGTTTGTCAAGCCTCAGCCCAAATAGTTTTTTTGAAATATTGAAGTACACTTTTGGCATGAGAAAAATGGTAATGTCAGCCAGAGCGATTTTCTTTCTCCCCAGAAAACGAGGATTTAGAACTCAAGACAGCAGTTTCCTGCCGATAGCTTCTGCAACAGGTTTCAGCTTTTGAGAGGAGCTGTTTCATCTGAAGGAAGGTTGACGTTATAAGAGTTTGTGACATATCAAACCTCTGGCTTAACTATTTCACAGGCGTGTTCTGCTCTCTAGACACGACACGGGGTATTATCTGTAACATCAGTACATGATGGGCAGTTTATCTTTCATTGCAGACACAACATTACCACAGCTATAAATTATTCCCAAAAGTCAGTGAGGGTTCACCTCCCTTCATTTTTCTCCCTGTGTTATATTTTGTGTCCGAGAACATCCGGACCACACTCATTTTTCCTGGCTCAAAAAACCTTGCCTGATGCAGAGGAGCTCACCGTGAATAACAATGCATCTCTATCATGAATAATGCTAATTAAGACTATGGCCCCTTCCGCACTTCATACCCCCAACTTCCATCGCCCTTGCTCGGACCACACCCATCTTTGAACTCAACCTTCATTTTCATCTAAACACACAGTGAGATGTGACTATATCTTCTATGTTTGGAACGCTATCACAGTGACAAAATCTATCTCCTTTTCATGTATTTTACTATGGTAACTCTTGTAAAACAAAGAAACTTGCATTACAACACACACAGCAGAAGGTTGACTTTATTCTCTCCTCCGTATGCCAATACGCCACAATATCTTTACATAGAAAATATTTTTTTGCTGTTATATTAATGCTCAGAATATTGAGTACAGCCCCTTTAACACAAAGTTAAAACAGCTGGACAGCTCCAGCCGGGGACAGGCCGCCAAAAAACGGGGACTGTCTCTGGAAAATAGGGTCGTCTGGTCAACGTATAAGTTGTAGCAGCGCTACCACTCATGACAGAGGAGGGCAATTGCTGTAGACAATTAGCTGGACCATAGGGCATAAATGTATTTGGGCCACTAAAATACCACACAGTCACGGTTTGTTTTCCCAAACCTGCCATAGACTGTTGAAAACAAATACAATTGAGTAGGATGGAGGTTGTTTTCAAAGAGTCCACTCATTGTTCAGTCAGTTATGACTCCTCTCTTCACACTCCACAGCTCTCTAATGATCCCAGTCCTCAAACAATCTCCTTCTGCATCCACCGTTAAACTAAAGGCTCCTCAGCACACTGGGAGTTTCCTCCAAGAGACCTCTAAAAAGACCAGAGACCCACTTACCGCTCAATAAACCATAACGTTGGAGTATCTAAAAGCCCGTCACACTTCAGTCCTTTCACAAAAATATCCCATGATTCTTTTTGACCCCTCCTGCGCTTGCTCAGCATCTGAAACTTAACAGCTATTACAGATTTCAACCAGTATTTAAAGAAAATCACTGTTTATAAAACATTTTCTCTCCATGTAAGGAACATATGATGCACACGTGCAGTTCCAAAGGTGATTTGAGGTTTCCTGTTGATGCTCGTGTCTGCAGTTACGATTATGTGATCTCGTAATAAATGATGCTATGAGCAGTGTGTGCTGGCAGGTCGTCGCTCTATGTTAAGGAAGCTGTCATGACTATTGATCTGCAGCAATCACAGTAGGCATGCTGAACAGCAGTAGATGCTCAAATCCCACCTTATCACCATTAGTGTGATAAGCTGACTATACTCAAAGTTGCATCTTTCATTTGGCGTAATGACTGCATGGGTGCTATCCCAAGTGCTCTTATCACATACTGTCTTCGTATGTGTGTGAAATAACTGAGTGTATATTATAGAGCTGAAATGATTCCTTGATTAATCGATAAGTTGATCGATAGAAAAATAGACAGCAAGTAGTTTGATTATTCATTAATCACTAATACTAGTGATAAAATGACAAATTATTTAAGATGCGATGGGTATTTTTATCACCACTGTTCTATATTTTATACACGTTAGGTGATGATTTAATGAATTGAAAAAAAATAAATAGCAGATCATTTGATAGTAATGGGATACATCCCTAAATGTCAACTTAGTAATGTTACCCTGGAAATCCAGACACATTGCTAGCAAATTTCAACTTGCTCTGCCGCTGCCTCTGGGCACAGACCGTTAAAGCTCATTAACTATGTCAGAAAATCCTGAATCACTAATCTGTTGTGGGAGGGCGTAACCGTGATGCACCATCAAAGTCAGCAAGATACGTGACCTTGTTCATTTCCCTGATGTCGTAGTCGGTCGTAGTGCTATCCACTTGCGTGCAGTGGTATTTTGAAATGCAAGCGTTGGTGCCGCCCCTTGAGTTGGGAAGTTCTATTGCTCGTTGCCAGACCCTACGTCTGGATAGATGTGGGTCTGGATTCCCAGGCTAAAGTAATGTAGCTTTGCCGTTAGTTTGTTTGAGTTTATGCAGCTGTTGTTCACAAAACAATCTCACCTCAAGGTCCATAAATTAGCAACCTGTGCTTTCCATGATATAACACAATCTTCTTCACCAAATAGGGTTGCCCTGTTTTATGGATACTTGTTAATTTTATGTCCATGTTGGATTCAAAGTTGAGTTTCAGTTCATTATTGCACTTTACGAAACAGTGTCCCCTCAAGAGCCATTTATAAGCTGATCTATAGGTGTTAATCACATCATGATCGATTCAGTGTTTGTTGGTTTTAATTCAGTAAAATTCTAAGATTTGTTTGCTTTGGTTCAACAAGATAAAAATCATATAAATTGGACCGATTAAGTTTTTTATGATGATAATGATATTCCCATCAGATGACAGGATATTCTGTAACCCCGTCATCGATGACAGAAGAGCTACTAAGCATGTGTCATAATGAACCCTCCAGACTCCAGACGGAGTTTAACCACACTAACCTCCCCATGTGTTTCCACCACAGTGGATTAAGCATTGATCACAGTGACATCATTATGATAACTGGAAGGTCATCTATAGCAACCTACAAACAGTTTCTCTCCCCACCTGCACTCGAATGACAGTACTTAAGATTCCGTTCGATCCTTAGTCACATAGGAGTTGGCTGCATTTCATCACAATCACACTGCGACCATGTGTGGGCAAGCCCAGTGATGAAGCGTTTCCACAAGACGATTAACAATGACCACTGCCAAGTTCACCGCTAACTCATAAGTTGCTTATACCTGGATAGAGGAATAAACGCAATAGAGGAAGGATTTACAGATAGATAAAGTGGTGGAATAAAGGCAAGCCTAAGGGAAAGGTGGCAGTACGTCAGCTGCTAGTGTTTGCCCTACCAACGTCATCTCATATTGTACAGCTTCCTTATCTAACACCCAAGAGCCAGGGGTTGGCACAGGGCACTCCCAGCTAATAAATGGCTTCACCTGTTGAGAATGTCGAAGGCGTTGCTCTGCGTCCATCAGTCTTGTTAAACAAACATTTGATACAGGAAATAAAAAAACCTTAGAAATTACGTTAACTGCACCCGTTTTTAAATTAGTCAGTACAATACCAAAAAGAGAAGTCTTTTTAACAGTTATTTCTTGCACTTTTTCAGCCTTCACTGTGACCTAAGGTCGACAGCACAGTTGGGGTATAAATGTTTAAACATCATTGTGCTTATTTTCATGGTTTCATGCTTTAATGTTAAAAAAAAACTCATCTCAACTCAGAATATACTGTACATGTATTCACTCTCTGCCTGAAATGCTCCGTTTTAGCGCCTGTCTCTTTAAGACCCCCTCCTTAGAAAGCCCACTTTGCTCTGATTGGTCAGCGTTTAAGGGTCTACGGCATCTCCGCTCTTGGCGTCTCTGAACCGTCATAGCAGGGGTGACTGTGACTGACAGAGGTGACTGTAAGGGCCTTACATCACAGCCTTACAGAAGTCCTGACGGCTCATTTAAAGTACCAGTTTTCTGAATACAGGCTGTGTGCATTTCTCTGTGGATTGAGCATTTTGATACTTTTAGTATTTATATAGCACCTCAAGCTGCTTTACAATAAAAAAAAGACATGGAAATTTCACTTTTAATAATAATGGAGCTCAGCTCAAGTTCATGGTATCTAGTTGTGAGATACAGTATCTGAATCACTTTACACGATTTGAGCATGGAGGAGTGGAGGAGAGGAAAAGTGTTCATAGTAATGAGTCTTAAGTCATGTTAGTGAATCATGAATAGTGTAGTTTTCGACAAGGATCTTTTTATCAGCCCTGTACAAACCTGCGTAGAAATCCATGTGAACATGGCCAGCCTTGTCAATGTGAGATTACGTTATCTTGGTACTTAAAATCCTCTAAAGAGAAGAGATAGAGATAGGAGATAAGATAACTGAGAAAAGGCCACGCTGCTGATGAACTTGAATAGCGGTCCATTTCAGCCCCAGTAGTAGCCAGGTACTTCTTTTAGTTTTTTTATTCACACTTCGGCTAGGGAAGAGTCCATTTTTGTACTTTTTTTAGACTTTAGCTCTTGCACCTTATATCCATGGAGACAAAGCCTACAATCATCAGTTCTCTGACTACTTTACAACATTGTACACGGCCTCACTCTCATTCATGATTCACCGTATACCAATGTGTCGTAACTTCTTGTATTCGCCCTCCTTCTAGGAGGCTTTCACACCCTGTTAACCCCAAAGGTGAAACTTGCAGGTGTACAACGGCCCCTTTGAACCCCCTCCTGGCCTTTCTCGGCCTCCCCCTTACACCATTCGCAGTCCGTTGTTGGGGCTGTACAAACAGCCCCTGAGCCCAGCGCCACCCCTCCCTGTCGAAGCACAAAGGCAGCATTTACCAGTACGTTCTGGTGACCTTCAGAGGGCAATGTTGTTGTAGCTGGACGCTGCCTGCTGGATCAGAAGTACAGCTCTGTATCAGCGGCACATAACATTTGTTTGCCCTGAGTGGAGGCGTGCAGGGAGGAATGTCAGGTGTGTGTTTAGGTAGAGCATGCTGACATGGGCTACTTTTAGACATTTTTTTTATCCTAAAAATCACAAACACCTGTGCTTTTCGTCACTTTCTTCTGAAGGTGTTGAAACTCTTGCAGGTTGTTCCACTTTTGCTCTCTTTCATCACGGTGGCACCATCACATGTCCAGATATGATACTGTTTTTACAGGTTTCACCAGAACACTGTCCTATAGTAAACCTTGAGTCTAGATTTCACCCCATTGTGACAGAGGTTTCACCATAAACTGCTTAGCCACGATTGTCCACTTCTGTTTACAGTATTGACCCTCTCCCATTGTCTCATGTCATATGCTGCTCTATCTATGCTGTAGCCTGTCTGTGAATGGAGACTGTTCTCTATCTGACTGCACAATACCAGAACATTTCATATAGATTACTTATTGACAGCTGTTCAAATATTGAAAGGAGATAAGTCATCTGTAAAATATGGGCTGTAAAGATGTTTGCCAGGCTTGATGAAACCCAAGTCAGGAAATTGGGGAAATATTCATTGTTATTGTTTATTGTTGATGGTTAAGTTATCATAAATGAGCTCCTGAATCTGAATTTTGTTGTACACTGCTTCTGGATGTTTCTGATTGCCAAATGCTCTCTGTAGGGCTTTGACTCCGAACTTTGATTTTCGAATATAATTCAAATATTTAAAGAATTAATGATATTTGAACTAATATTAGGCAACCCTTAATATTCAAACCTGTTATGGACATTAATTTTTGTAAATGTCTTTGCTTGTAAACATTGTTTTCAATTCAGATTCCGAGGCTTTTTCACGCCTGGTGAATTTGTGAATCTCGAGCTCATTAGCAAGGTTATTATTGGGCTCCTGTAGGTGACAATAGCGTCAGTCGGTACTCAGCATTGAAAAGCTGATGCTAATTATCTGGGCAACATTCTCTAACAGCACTCAAGTTGTGAATTTGTTGTAATGTAACAACAGGAGATGATTTACTCTGTGCTCAAAGTGACGCTCGGAGCTCCGAGTGGTTGTAACAGAATCACGTGAATAATTCCAGGATAACTCTGCTTTTTTTCATTGGTTGTTGTGTTAAATCTTACCCAGACACAATAGTGCTATTTTCTGATTGGCTATTGTGTAACCCCCTTTAAAGACTGAATGAGTGACTGTCATGCGCAATGCGTGAACCTTGAGAGGTCTGGACTTTTAATAAAAAAACAGTCGGACAGTGTGTTTTTCTTCTGAAAACATCATTGCCAATTGACACTAAATATATTTGAATATTAATATTGATATTAAACAACTGAATTTCAAATATGACTTTTGGGCAAGAGTCACAGCCCTAGCTCTCTGTCACCTACCTTCCTTAAAGGAATACTTTATTTAGAGAAACGTGCTTATTCACTTTCTCACATGGAGTTGGATGAGAAGATTGAAACCAATCTCATGTCTGTACGGTAAATATGAAGCTACCACCAGCAGCCAGTGAGCTTAGCTTAGCACAAAGACTGGCAACAGGGGTGAAAAAGCTAGAATGACTCTGTCTCAAGGTAACAAAACCACATTCCACCAACTCTAAAGCTCACAAATTAACACATCCTATCTTTTATTGTTCAATAAGTTAAAAAGATTTGGCAGCACTCTTCTTTTCTAACTCTCGGCAAAGAAAGCAAATAAAAGTATTTCCCAAAACCTCCTCTTTACCCTGGACTGAATGTATTTCACTTTCTTTGTAGTGATCTCTGAAATACTAAAGGTTGTTCCTGATGTCTTTCTAGGTGTGGTTCTAATGGAGATCTCAGAGGCCCACAGGAAGGTCTACAATGAACTGGATGAGAATGTGAGTAGTGCTAAAATATGACTGACGGTAGAGTATATTTTTCTTTTTGTCAACTAATCCCATAAAAGAACAAATGCAACTATGAATTGTTATCAATAAACTATTAAAAACACATGGATGAGCTTTTCCGTTGCAGCATTGTACCAGGTGACATGTTCCTTCAATGAGATGGTGTCGCAAACAGATGCACAATTGACTAATGTTTGAGTGGTATTTTGTTAAAAAAAAAAAAAAAAAAAACTACAGTGCCCAGCTGTTAGGAAAGTGTATTGAAAATAAGATAGATCAAATAAATGAAAATATCTATTTGTGAGTTGCTTATAAGATTTACGTCTTTACTAGGAATAAATGGTCTCTGGGCTTAAAGCCTTAGCACACCAAGTTCATGTTTTTGTCCGAAATTATTGCACTTTTAAAAATAAATATGACCTCAGATTGTGTCACTCACATTTACAAACCAACTTCAAAACCTTCGTACGTCATTAAACTTTTTGGAACATGTTCATATTTCTTTGTTTGATGACTCATACATGTAAAACGTCATCATCCAAATAGGCAACTGACGAGCTAAACTTCATCTCCCAAAGCACTTGACGACAAACACAGAGACGTGGAATTTAGAGATTATGTCAGGTGTTTGCAGAACAGCTTGGAATCGTAGATGGTACCGCTTTGTGCTACTGGGTTAGCTCGCTGAACGAGAGTCTGTCGCTGAGCAGGGGCTAGCGGAGCAGTGTTCATGAATGAGTCATTCCTCGCCGTTTTTGGGGGGCATAGAATATTAAAATGTATCAGACTCAATGCACAAGGTTTGTTGAAAAGATTGTGGGTTTCGGTCTTTTCAAGGGATTTGTTGAAAATACAAAAAAACGTAGATTATGGCCGACTGGGACACATTTTGTTCTCACAGCTCTACAGGTTGTTCCCTTCGTCTTTGTTCCATCCTGTCTGTTCCTGAATCAGAAGATTGAAAGCAACACAATGGATCTGAAGACTGAAAAGAGACTTTCGTGTGTTATAATTATGTCATTAAAACAATTTTGTACAATGACAAGTCACCTGCTGAACCTTCACTGATTGCCGACACTCGTCTTATCTTCACATAATCGACAGAGATCTGTTTGCTACACTGTCCTTTCACAACACATTACCTCTACGACCCTTTGAGCTCATTCTTCTCATTTTAGAGAGTTTAAAGTTGTAACAAAAGGTGAAAGAAAGTTTGACGAGAGCAGAAAAACCACAGAATCATTCCTGACCCTGCTGCCTCTGGGCGAAATGCTTCAGATACCTACGTGTGACAAGAAGTAAATTGAAGTGTCGCCAGTTTGACTACGGCAAAATAATTTTGGAAATAAACACAGTCTCTTAAAAAAAAGGAAATAACATACTGTGTGAATGAAGTACACTCTTTCATTTCTGCTCGTGACTACCCTGGACTGATTGTAATGTATCTACGAGAGGGGAAAGTTGTTAATCTTTAACCATAACAAGCTGATAAGACACCCCTGGTAGAATCTCACCCTCTCAGAAACCCATTATCATGCATTCCACCAGGTCCCTCCTGTTATAAAAACGTCGCCATTGAGCCAAGTGACTGAACAGTACATTACGTTTAGAACAGCATGTTTATGCGGCATGTTTTGTCTCTCTGCAGTTCAAGAAGTTCCACAGGGATATTATTATCGAGCTGGAGAAGAAGACAGAGATGGATGTTAAATACATGAATGTAAGTGTAATCATAAAATCCCTCTTGCCATCCCTTATAAGAGTTATATTACAAATATATTTCATGGGCTTAGATTTTCCAATTAGACTCCTGTCACATGTCTCATGCCTCTTTTGTCAAACATCTCCTGCAGGCCACCTTCAAGCGATATCAGTCTGAGCACAAGCTGAAGCAGGATTCCCTGGAGCGCTCTCAGACAGACCTGAAGAAGCTCAGGAGGAAAAGTCAAGGAAAGCACTCATCCAAGTATGAGATCAAAGAGAATGAGGTGAGACTGAGACCAAAGCGACCCCAACCTTTTTTCCCTTTAAAACATAGCATGTCTGATTTTTTGTGTGGCTTTCCAAGCACGCGGTTGTTGCACGCTTACGCTCGGATGCCCGTGAAATGAATATGACAAGTGTACAATTTATGTGGTGGGGTGGAAAGATGTGAAAGATAGTTGTCATGATAACACATACCAGTGCAAATGAGAAAGAAGGAGGAGGTTTGATATTCAAGGTTTTGCGTTCCAGTTGTACTTTAATATTAAGTAAGGCATCATTGATCAGATTAAATACACAAACACTAAAAAATAACTTTTTAGACAGGACAAGGGAGTAAAACCCTCAAAGGTGCCACCACGCCTGTAGCTCTTTGCAAATTCTCTGTTTTTACACGCTGCAGAATGAGTCCATTATACCTCGGCACACTGTGTTCAGATACAGACTGAAGATTGTGTTGTTATTGAAGGCGTACACACCCAAATTTGCATGTACGCCTGAATGCTCACATGTATGCAAGCACACACAGTTCCAGGATCCAGGTTGTATTAGATGCAGTAAGTGGAATTCATCTTTACCAAATAGAAACCAGAAATTGCACTTTGTCATAAAATGTCAGACGTTACAGATCAACTTGTATTTTCAGCATGACTAGATAATTATATTATGCATGTTTTGCATGCCAAAATACAGCTGGTAGCGCTGCAACACAAAGGAAAATCCAGTTTACCTAAATTCTCCATGCTAATTAGCAAATGCTAGCATGCTAATCGCCTTATTTTGGAAAAAAATACATAAAAAACACGATTTTGTGAGTCAAGAATGTCGCAGTTTGTTGAAAAACATTTGCAGTTTAAGGCTGTGAAGTTAGAAAGTGATTAGAAAAACTACTTACCCCAAAGTCGCATGTCTGTGTGCTTCGTAAAACTAGACTAGTGGCAGGTCCTGAGTGTTTTGATTCCGGGGAGAGGAGTTAATGTGAACCAAGCCCCCAACACAGCGACTTCCTGGTTGATCCAACGAGAAAGTGCTAAAAATTGAACTTCTCAGAGTGTCCACTAGGGGCAGGTTTCATACTAGAGCAGTTTCTCATTGCCCCCCATGTTAAACAGGCCGTTTTCACAGCATAATTAAACCTGTTTAAGGCCCTGTACGAAAAAAACCTTCTAGTCTGTACGTTTAGGTCATATCTCCATGACAACACTGTGGGGGGTGAATTGTTTTGTACCAATCAAATTTTTATTTTATTGGAGGTTAAAGTTTATAAATAATTAGGGCCGCGGCCTCTTGAGTGACAGCTAGCATCTGGCCATCACTTCTCCTCGGAGGTATACGTCAGCCAGATGGACACATACATGCCCTTATTGGGTAAGAGGAAATTCAAGATGAGAGAACGGACCTCGGCGGGTATGCTACGTCCATTTTTTATACAGTCTATGATGTGAACACAGGTTGTTACAGATTCTTTCGCCCCATAGTAGCTTAACGTTGAATTAAACGGACAAATCAGGAGACGATTACGTTTGTTTGAGACAAGCTTGTGTCTCAGCAACAAACTCTCACGAGATCTGGCAACACAGCTTAGCTAACCCCAACTGGAATGTCAGCAAAAGATAATATAAATACATTATGTAAATATATACAGAAAATAAATAATAAATAAATACAGAAATGCACAAGATAAATTTAAATGTCCATAAATACAAAACATACAGTACAATATTACTATCAAAATTTGGAAATATTCTCCAGGAAATAACAGCCTTTCATTTGAACCCATCGATAGGTAAAAGTGTACCTTTTTTCTATGTTCTATACTGTAAACAGAGAATAGCAGTGTGGTCCTATAAAACATTTGCATTTCAGGAAGGAAACAAGGTAAATCAAGGGTTCCTGCCAAGTGAACGAGTGTGTACACACACACATAACCTTGAAAATTTACTAGTCAGTATTGACATCATCTTGCTTGAGCAGGTTGTTCAAGTGCTATGCAGTGACCCAGAGTATACGGGATGAACGCTGTGTACGCTTCCAAATGAGTGTTGCACATTTTCGGCTGTTTACGTCCTGCTGTCCACTACGGACTAGCAGTCTTAACACCTCAGACAGCAATTTGCTTTGTAAATCAATGCAGTGAGACGCCATAAAGACAGCAAAGCCTGAGCGATGACTCCTGTCTGTCTCTTTTTTTAAATTTATCGACTGTTTTCATGTCCTCACCTCGATGATGGACGGTGTGTAAGCCCTGTTTGCCTCGAGAAAACAGTTCTGCTGCTGACATCAGAATCTGTCTCCTGTTTGTCCTTGCACTTGGATGGCACCTTTAAAAACATATTTCATCATATTTGAGGCCCCTCCTCTCTCAGAAGTGGATTTTCTCATTATCTGATGAAAGATAACACCGGTGGACTATAAAGGAGGTGTGGCTGACTGACCCAGCTTTCTCATAATCATGTGTAGCACGACCAGCGATGAGTCCCGTCTTTCTGCTCTCCCACCTCTCGCTGAGAGTCTGGGCGACTGTTTGCTGTGAAAATTGGAAATGAAGAGACTGGGTTCAGTGTCTGACAGGCTATCGTAGAGATAGAGAAATACACTAGACCGAAGTGGAGGGGTCTTCGACAGAGCCCTTAGAGACAGGCTGATTTACCGTCACCATGACAACCTGGGAAAATGGGAGAGATACCGTGAGGGTAGTGGGTGTAGAATAAAGGGATGGAGGAGTGGGTTGAGAAGTCATTTAAAAGAGTGTTATATGTCTCATGCGAGGTCCAATTGTGCATAAGCCCTCTGTTACAGGCAGGATACTTCTCTGCGGGGAATGTTTATTTTTCAGCACACTGATTTTATCGTGTGCGCTGTGATCGAGCCACAAGCAGCAGGAGATCCCAATAAACTTGTCGCTAAGAGCAAAAACGCTGATTAAAACACTCACGAGTGCCTCGATTCGTGAATCTGACCCTAGCACACATACATTAAGTTGCAGCCACCGAGTTAGCGTTTACTCAGGAGCCACTTTCCCACTCAGGTCTATAGCAGCACGTTCACAATCCTCATGGATATGCCCTTTCGATTCACACTGTGACACAGACTGCTGCACAGCTGGAGGTGCTGGCCACTGCAAGATGAGAAAACAAAATTTTAGTAAAAAAATGTAAAGTCTTAAACAAATGAAGAAGATGGCAATAAATGAACATCGAAAAATAGGCAAGATTTAAATTGAATGGAAATTAAGTGAAAACAAAAGAAATAAATACATTTCTTTATTTATATTATTATTTATTTTTGTCAAAAAATGTTTTCATTAATTTATATTATTTTCCTGTAATAAATATTTATTATATTTGTATCTATTCTTTCCTCTTTTTTTTAATCTGGATTATTTATTATTTTATTGGTATTGTATTTTTTTCACCGTTCTAACTTCTAATCAGCCTGATGAAGTGCTTGCTCTCACTTTAAATGTTTAGTTCCTTGTTTTTGTGGTCAGTTGTGGAAAATTGTCTCCATACAATATGATGAAATGCAATCTCTCACTCATTTTATTGCTCATTTGAATCCTGACTAGTTGTAAAACCTAGTTGTTGACCTCCTTGCTGTCCTATGCCCTTATCTGCAGTATGTGGAGACCATCTCGTCACGCCAGGTGGACATGCAGAAGTTCATCGTCGACGGCTGCAAAGAGGCCTTACTGGAAGAAAACAGGCGCTTCTGTTTCCTGGCGGACAAACACTGCATGTTTTCCTATCAAATTATCAGCTTCCATGAGAAAGTAAGCGTGGACGGAGAGGTGATCCTGCATAGTCAGACCCCTCCCTTATGGTCTGTTGAACACCTTTTTCCCTTCTCTGGTGTTTCCAGGCCAAAGAGATGCTGTCCATGAAGCTCCCCAGCTGGCAGGAAAAGTGCAGTGACATCACCAAGGTGCCGGACACGGTTACGACCATGATAGAGCAGCTGTCGAACACGCCGAAACAATCGCCGCTGGTTGAACACCGCAACATGGTGAGTGTGAGGTCGTGTATGTCACTGCATCATAATGTTGTCTGTGAGATGAGGCTACATTTCAGATTATATCATTAGCTTTATTAACTTGTCTTTGATCATGTGTTGCTTTTCATCTCTAAGTCTGATCCTACTGTGAGATGCTTCAGATAAAAGCTGTGGATAAAAGCATTGCAGATAGCACATAAGTAGAACAAATCATGTAGAAAGGACTGGCCCTGGAGTGTTTCATGTCTTGTTGCTAGCATTTTTATCTTGCAAAGGATATTTGTTTTATCAGATTGTGTGTGTGTGTAATGTGGCTGGTTATCATTAATCTGGCTGTCAGCTACGGGAAACCCTCAATGTGCTGCTGTTGTTCTTGTAACGTCCACTGTGGCTATTTATTACTGCGTAGGACGGAGACATTAAGTTTCAATTACAGTAATGACGGTTCATGGCCTTGATAAGGACTTTCCCCTGGTTGTTCGTTTCATTATTACTCTCTCATATTCACATCACATATTGCATGCGCTTGTCACAATCTCCTCAGAAGAACGTGGAGTCAGTGGGGCCTCCTCCAGCGCCGCCGCTGAAGGCACAGATCAGTCCGCTGGCAAACATGTTTAACCAAGAGCCCAGGTTTCCGCTCACCCCCCCTGCAGACCACAACTCAGGTAAGGGTAGCTGCTCTGAAACAAAGACTTCCACAAAATGACTCTGACATCTCCCAGTCCTGTCGTTAATCAGATGCATCACAAAGTCCTATTTCTTCAAAACGGAACAAAAAGCATGGATATCATTAATTATAGAACGCTTTTAAGGTGTAATTGGTTTCCTGCTTTAAAGTTTTTATCAAAGGGGGGGGGGGGGGGGGGGTATTGTGTGTGATATTGTGTTGCATATGATAATAGTTTTAAAGTAAACTTATTTGCTGTCTGGTGAAGAGTTAGATGAGAATATCAATGCAACTCTCATATCTATAAAAAGTAAATATGTAGCTACGAGCCTGTTAGCTTAGCACAAAGACTAGGAAGGGGAAGCAGCTGGTCTAGTTTTTGATTTTAAGTTTTGACTGATTCACCACGTCTCCTCCAGACCAGGGCAGTCTCGGAGAATTCAGTCTGTCCCGGTCGACGTCCCAATCATCCGGTCTCAATGTGGGCAGGAAGCCCCGAGTTAGGACCATATTTCCCCACACGGCGGGCAACAACCACACACTCCTCAGCTTCGACGAAGGCGACATCATCGCCCTGCTCATCCAAGAAGAGAAGGACGGGTGGCTGTACGGAGAGCTGGAGAAAACACAGCAGTATGTTTGTAATTAGTTTCTTATTCAGGGACGTGTTGACAGCTTCAGTTTCTGGAAACATGCATGATTTTTTTTGTATTTTTGTGATTGTTCTTTGCCTCAGGGTGAGTCATAGATTACCCATCCCATAAGTCTCATCATTCTATATTTGTATTGCCGACTAATCCCATGAAAACTACTCAACTCCTCACAAGCGTTGCCTGTGGCCAAAAGTCTGATGAAGGTTGTCCCTCTGTGCCAGAGATCACCGTTGTTGACCAATATGTTGCTTCATTACCATGAACACACCCACTGCAGTTTATTTTGAGTCAGTCCCACATGCACACTACTCCTTAATGCACCACATGCGTATTAATCTGCCAGTGAAAATAGTCCCGTTCCTGTTTGAGTAATGTTTAAGACAGTGCTCAGCTGTTTAAGGAAATTGTGTAGCCTTTTAAATAGAGTAAACGACATATTTGTGAGCTGTTTTTAAAAGTCTTGGGTACTAAATAGCATGAACAAGCCAGGGAAATCTGAAAGTACTGTCACACAGATCGTTGTGACGGTATTATCCTCTGAGCTGGATAGAACATGAATACAAACTTGGAATAGGAATTTTTATTGTGAAATCGTTCCCAATCTAAATACAACCGTTGGCACACCCACGAGAGGAAATGTACTTTCATTCCAACAAATATGCAGCAGTACATGTCTCACATAACTCATAAGTTAAGCAGTACTCGTTTCTCACTTTGTGTTTGTTAATATAATGTTGTGCTTATACACCATGCTTGGAAACACAGAATATGTCAGCTATGTTTGACATGACAGTCGAACAGCCCTCTCTCTCTCTCTCTCTCTCTCTCTCTCTCTCTCTCTCTCTCTCTCTCTCTCTCTCTCTCTCTCTCTCTCTCTCTCTCTCTCTCTCTCTCTCTCCTCTCTCTCTCTCTCTCTCTCGTCCCTCTCTCTCTCTTTCTCTCTCTTTCTCTTCTCTCTCTCTCTCTCTCTCTCAATTCAATTCAATGAATGTGTGTTTGTGTATGTATATATTAACACAATGAATAATAATATGACAATTACACTACAATACATTGATAAAATTGGTACATTCAAAATAATAATTAATTCAATTCAAGGAACATTTTCAAGAAATAATTCAGTCTCTCTGTCTCTCTGTCTCTCTGTCTCTCTGTCTCTCTCTCTCTCTCGCTCAGTCTTGCCCCGCCCAACCAGACAACACACACACATGCAAAACCCGGTGCACAAAACAAGAGGCATCTTTTGTATTTCTGTCCAAAATGAATTATTTATTTACTTATTTTTTTCTTTACACTGGCCCATGATGACGAGTGAATGAAATGAACATGTCAACTAAAAAAAAACTAAAATCAAATAAGACTCTATGTCACCTCCAGAAGGCACAAAGGGAAACATTTGTGTCTCGTTTATTCAAATCATCCGCTTGGAAAAATGTTAATGTGCAACATGTAATGTTTGCATGTGTAGCTACAGCAGAAAAAAAATGCATAAAGTAATCTCTGATTTGCCTGTGTAATTACAGTCATCTTCAACTCCACACTAGATCAATTAGGACTCATAATGCAGGCAAATTATTACGTGATGCTCACCAGAGCTTGTACCGACCATGTGTGTGTGTGTGTGTGTGTGTGTGTGTGTGTGCGTGTGTGTGTGTGTGTGTGTGTGTGTGTGTGCGTGTGTGTGTGTGTGTGTGTGTGTGTGTGTGTGTGTGTGTGTGTGTGTGTGTGTGTGTGTGTATGCGCGCGTGTGCGTGTGTGTGTGTGTGTGTGTGTGTGTGTGTGTGTGTGGTTAAGTGCCTTTTTGAATTGAAGTGGTTTTAGCAGTGGTTTGTCAAGATGAAGACATGTTGGGAGATAAATCACATTACATTCTGTTTCTTAGCAACAAATCCAGTGCACTGGTCTGATAAGCCAGAGACGTGACTTGGAGAGAACTTCTGAGTCTCAGTGAAAAAAATCAGACTGTCAGTACATCTAATTCAAGTGCGTTGTCTGTAGCAACGAACTATTTTAACTCAGAAAAACAGATGTCCTTGCAGTCTCTAGTAGACACGGCTAAAGTTACTGTCACTTTACCTGCTCTGGCTCTTTAATGATTCGTTTTTATGTAACTAAGAATTTTTCACGTCCTGCAACTGATCATATTTGAAAAGTGACCAATAACCTCTTGGTGGAATTGATTTATATTATCATGCGGCTAAAAATACTTGTGCACACCATCTGATATTCTTAAAGAGATTAATTATTTGAGTAACCTAAATGTAAAAATGACCTACCTGGGTGGATTCTACTGTTATTATTGTCCAGGACAAAGATGATCAATTTGTATTGGCCTAGATTTCACTGAAGAAGTCTGTTTAAATAGAATCAGAAACATTATGGCTTTTTTTGTTGGTTAATTTTCTTTTTGTACATATATCAAATGTTTGGTTTATATTGTCTTTAAGGAATAGTTTAAAATCTTAGAAAATACACTTATTCACTTTCTTACCAAGAATCGGCAAGATTGATACTTCTTCCACACCTGGAACTCTTTAAAAGTTGCCGTTATTATGTCATATGGACTTTAGGAAGATAACAACAACTAATGGGAAACCACATGATCAATGAAAGATAAAGATTTATTATGGCTGTTTATATAAAATTGTTTTATGATGTTTCTGATATTATGTTGTTTGTCTTCCTTATTAGGCGGGGCTGGTTTCCCTCATCTTACTGCAGACCTTACACTGAGCCAGTGATATCAAATAGGTAGGCATGCATTACAACATGCTGAGAGGTGAATGTTTTACGGCGGATGTTTTATAGCTGAACCATTCACGTCATATGTGTCAGCAGCAATCTTGGCACTCCGGTGCGTAGTCTGAGTGTGGCCAGTCTGCCAGAGCAGGATGAGGAGGAGCCTGTGCTGCTGCCGCCACCAGACTACAGCGACGACGCCCCCTCTAGCCCAGCGGTCTCCTCTATACCCTCGCCGCAGAACACGGTCAGTAACAGTTTGACTAAGCATGCACCAACCACATATCTTCTGTTGTATTTATTCAATCGTTCCTTTTTTTTTTTGGTATGTGGATGAGATTAACTTGACATTATTTATTCATTTGATTCATCATCTGTTACTCTTTGAAATGAGAATTCTAGTTATTTTTTAATAATGTGGTACTTAAGATGAAGTTAAAAAACTCTCCGGTGGCACAGTGGTTAGAGCAGTCGTCCCATGTAAAGAGGCTGAAGGTCCTCGAGGCAGCGGCCCTTTGGAGCATGTCTCCCTCTCTCTCACCCCATTTCCTATCTCAACAATGACTCAATATACTACAAGCCGGAAAAAACAGAAGCACCACCAAATGTAGCACCAAGCAACACAATTAGCCATTAGCTAGTAAACCTGTTGTGCATTACGTAGCTAGTTAGCCAGACTAAAGTTGGTAGAAACCGAAAAAGAGCTAAAAGGAGAGTGAATATTGGATTCACACTCAGCAGGTTGGCAGAATATTACTCCAAATAAATGCTAATGTGGCTTTGGCGATGATGGATATGTAAATAGACAAATTTGTTCGGGTTAGCTCTGGTTGCGTGGCTAACATTAGAGGACTGTGGTTGTGCTAGATGGGTTTTGTCTAGATTGTAACTCTAGATTTGCGGAATCTCTCGCGAGCCTTGCTGTCAAATAACCTTACCTTAACCGTTTGAGGTAAAAACCTAACCTCGACCATCTTGCGAGAGTTTTGCAAATTTTGGGTTACCATCTAGGCATGATCGTGCTACGGCTGACATGTTTGAATGTCTATGAAGTGGGCCACACAGTCGTATGCTCAAGAAAAGTTCTTGTGTTTTTCCTGGCCCAGAATCTTTATTGACCTAAACCTAATTCATCAGACCCGACTATAATCTGACTAATCGTGTCTTATCAACATCTCCTTGCTGCTTAGTCATCGCCTCCACGCCCATAAGAAAGAGAACAGCCACAAACACACCTCAATTCCTCTAACCAGTTTGACTAAATATACTCTTTTTATCTAGACGACTATTTCACAAAAGGATGTTTGAGCCCTAAACATGTTACATATCCCTCATTACTGTATGAAACAGACCAACGAGTTGTTGTATCAAATTTCTTTGAAGACATCTGAACAATGCTCCCAGCCAGGTTTTGCTAGGTTTTTTCAGGAATTTAGAGATTAGAGGAGAAGGAGAGGGTTACATAAAGGATAAGACGTACAGACACTATTTCATTTTGTGCCTACACTGTGTCAGCTGACTGAGAATGAACTAGTAGCTGCCCAGGCAGCAGGCAAGCCCGGGCACACTTCTTTCTCCCTCATCATCACCTTCCTCTGTGCTCTGTCTGCACTCGGTGTCCTTTGTATCTGCTGCCTCAGGGGTTTACCGTGAAATAAACCACAGTGAGCCATGTTCCTTTCAAACGACAGTAATCCCAGTGCTTTCATTTGTTTTCCTTTTCTCAACTCATCGTCATATTCTTATAATTCATCAATTAAAAAAAGAAAACGTACTAATGCCTGATTCAAACAGTTTTTTCCCTAACTTGACTTTTGTCTTTAAGTTTATTATTGTGACTGTGGGGCAAAGGTGGACCCTTTGACCACTGCTGTGATGGTGTTTGTTTGGTGTCAAGCCTCTCAGGCAGCGATCAAATCCTTTCTCCTTAACCTTAAAATGTTTTTGTATCCTGCTGGACACGGATGTTAAACAGGCTGTAGAGGAGACCCTCAATTGAAAAGTCTCCGTTTCAGTGAGTGGCTCAGGTGCTCACTTTTTGTTATGCTAGTTTGTCATGAAAACATCACTGATAAGAGAGCAGTGTTGGGCAGAATTTGGTAACCAGTAAGGCATGACATTAATGAGATTACTTTCACCAGTAGCAAGTGGTGTGACTTATTATAAATTAGCCACCCCCTTCTGATTTGAAATCCAACAATCCAATCACATCCCTGGATTTATTAGAGTTAAAGCTGAGTGTGCTTTTCATCTTGCCTGAAACTTTTATAGTTTAAAGCCTCAGGTGTGCTAATCAGTGATTCCCCTGAAATTCAGAGGTGCATATGCAAAGTCTGAATTTCAAGAAAGGACCTCAATGAGCAATTTTGTGGGGTGTTGTTACAGAAAAGTAATAAAATATAAGTAATGTAACGACTGACTCTTGTCAGGGAGTAGTAAAGTCAAAATATTACTTTTAAAAAGAGTAACAATAAATGAATATTAAACTACTTTTTTGAGAAACGAGCCCAACACAGTCCACCACAGTTTTTACTCTTGAATTACATTTACATATTTCTGGCAGTTTCGAGGAAATTAACAAGGATTCTGTGAACTGTTTTGACACAAGAAATCGACAAAAATCTCAAGTTGAAATGTTGTTACTCTTATAATTCCTAAATTAGGTCATTTAAGAGTTTGTTTAGGGCAGTACACAAGCTTGAAAAAAATCTTCTTCAGGGAACATACTGTAAGTCTCCACAGTCTGCATGTTCTGTGACATCTAGATGTTGTCTGCTCTCTAATGGAAGAGCAGGGTAATGCATCCTTTTCCGTAATAAGTCATGAATGCAACGACGGCCATTACTATAAGTTTGATAACAGAGGTAAACGATAAAGATCCGTAAAATAGAACGAGTTAAAGTTACTTCATTAAGTCAGCCTCTTTACCCAGCCTGGCTACATTCTCTAAACTACTACTGGCAATAAATCCTCTGACATATTTATTAACTGTTTTAGCTCCTCTATAACTTAAAGGATCTCGTACGCAAATGTGTGCTGTAGCAGCCCCCAAGGCACATAGCGCAGTTATTTATGTTCCTCAACTTTATCGTCTGCATGCTCACTTGGTTCTATGGAGGCGATAAGTTTATCTCCGTCCTCAGGTGAGAGAAACAGCAGTGTGTCTCTCCCCGGTGTTTCTAGATCGTCCAGATTCCAGAGTTGGTGAGGCCTGAGGTTAAAAGTATGTGTCAAAGCTCCACTGCACTGATTGGGGGGGCAACCGTTGATGAGAAATCTTAACAAACCAGTCTGACAACAGTGACTTTCTTCACAGCTGGAGGGAGGGTGTGGATTTGTGGTGACTGTGGTGCTGTGTTAAATGTTGTGTGTTACTTCTCTTTGTCTTCTGGATCTTGAAGGGTCTTTTCTTTTGTTTTTTGACAACAGGTTTCTTTAGTCAATGGGATTGCAAAGGCTCCCTTTCTTGGGTGAGTGACCTAACACAACTAACAACTCACAGATTTTCACAGATGTGTTAGTAATCCAACTTTGGTTGATGACCAGATAATGATGAATTTAAAGACGTTTCATATCAACATTATTCCCGTTTTCGACCTGCAGAGGGGGGAATCCATTTGCAACGGTCAGGCTGAGACCAACGGTTACGAATGACAGATCAGCGCCAAACGTGTAAAGCAGAGGAGGAGGATTTTCACCGCTGTCATGCCTTCAGGGGACTCATGCGACATGGGACCCCTGCAACACACTGAATATCACCCCCAACCTGACATCTCACCAGCCTGCATGCTAGTCTCTCTCAGTACCAGTCTGCTATATTAAAGGGATCCATGTTTCTTGGCACAAGTGTGTTTGACTGTGCCAGTGTGTTTCACATTAGCCACAACAGGGAAACATAAGCGACACATGGAGAAGCGGGAATTCTGAAAAGTTGCAAAGAAAATATTGCATAATGAAAATTCACCCCAAAATGAGAATTTAGATTATCTAATCAGCAATTTGCTGAAATTTGTAAATTAAATTGATACATTGTTCCCGGTGGCTACTTCACAATAAAAGCCACCCTTAGTTTCTGCAGTTGAACGCGTTTAATGTGAGGCGGTGGCAGTTTGCAGTTGCTGTAACTTAATACAGCTCTGATAGACAGTAAACAGCGAGGCTGATTGATATCTATGAGATAACACTGCACTGTATTACATGCATGCATTGTTTCCTGTGGACCCCTCGTGCATAGGCAGGTAATCGAGATCCAGCACCGAAATGGCGGACTCTGCCACTACTGATAAAATCTACTATGACATATAGAGAGATTATTACTGGATGTAAATACATTAAATGCAGAAACAATGCAGATCATAAATAGTAGTAAAATGTGATGTGATTTCATGAAAATGATAAGTATTATAACTTTAAATTTCAGAAAAGAATTAAAACTTGCAAACACTTTCGTCTTAGCCTTCTCCCAAAGAAAGGAACTTGGAAATGGAAGTGTAAAAACCAGTTTGTGCACCCCACCAATTGAGTTTCTACTGACACGACATGACTAACAAGGAGATAAAACCTGAATCTTCATTTTGGGGTGAACTGTCCCTTTAAGATGGCAAAGAGATGCTTAGGCAGTGTCATAAGGTCTTTTCAGGCTTGTTTGTGCTGCAGTCAGTGCAGTGTTTTAATACAGAATGAAGAGATCCAAATGTAAATGATAGTGACCAGATGCTGAGGGAGAAGATCAGCACCCAGGCTGTCTACCTGACTTGCCAAAAATAAATATATTATTTCTGTTTTATTATCACTATTATTGTCTTTCTTTTCTCAAGAGGCATTACCATAGACATCCAAAGGTTGTGAGAATGAAGGGAGAGTGACGTGTTGGGAAAAGGGTTTGTCATTTGAGTGAAGGCAAAACAGTATGTCCCAGTTTAAAATAAGAAGGCTATTTATATACATTTAAGTTTGTATGAGATATTTAAATAAGAACATGTGTACAGAAGTCCATTCTGTGAAGGTGTCCGTTTTGAATCTGATCACCATGCTCATGATCCAAAGCTGATTTTGATTTGACTGCTGGTATGTATTTAAAATGGGCAAAAAGACCTTTTCACTCCTCATGGTTTTCACTGTTGTTACAACGCACAGTTTATACAAAAATAAAAAAATGTACATTACTGGTAAACATTTGCATTGTATGTATAAAGTGGGTCATTGTTTAAAATCTAAGTATTAACTGTTTTGTGAGGGAAATTACTTCTTTTTGCCATGTATTTGCTTTCCAGAATGTAAATGTATGACGAGGAACGGACTGATGAAACAGTTTAGTGATCCTCAGAGACCCGCTCAGGTGTGTAAGTGAAAACCTCATAGTTATTGCCACATGCTTTCTTCAGAGTACCTTGCCACTGTGTTGACCAATGTAGTCTTTTTTTTCTCAATAAAACAAGGTAAAGCAAATGTGTGTTTTCTGTGGTTTTAGAAGCATAGTTGAATAGTCTTTTATCAAACTAATACACATAATACACACATTTAATAAACAGTGTAAAGAATATTAGAGAAACAGGAAAAAAAAATACAAGGAAAAAGAGGTTTATTTTATGCGTGTGTGCTGTGACATCAAACATTACAGATTCGAAGAGAACTTGAACACTTGTGGTAAAAAAATATGAAATAAAAGAGACTGATATGGAATATAAAAGCGATAGTACTGTAAGGAAGCAGTGTCTACATCAGGGTTCATGTCCCGCAAGAAAATTTGGCCTGGTGGCTTTGATGAGATCATAAATAACAGCTAGTAAACTTAAACAGGGCTGTCTGACTGCAAGGAAAAGCAGTGAAAACATTCTAAATAAAGAGTACACTTAAACTGATATAGGTTTTTTAAATTGGCTAAATGTGTTCATCTGCAGCAGTTACAGCAGAACTTTGCTTATTTTCCTTGCCTACCCTCCTGCCTGCCCCAAACGGATGGCATCCACTCTTATCTGACTATGGATGTGAAGGCCTACCAACCCTTTGTACATCAATGATACAACCCCACTTCAAAATGTCCAAATTATCCCTTTGGGTAAAAGCAATACCACAATGTAAAAAACACACTGAAACAAGTAAAAGTCATGCATTTGTTTTGCATGCAAAATATACCTAAAGCTAGTGGCGGATTAAGGAGGTCAGGGGCCCCTAGGCTACTGTTTGTTTGGCCCCCCACATTAGTAATTGTGCTTTATCAGGAAAAAAAACAGCTAGATCAGAGGAAAAGTCTGCAAACTTGAAAAATCCTGTTAATTTAGGAATTTTCTTTTGTAAATTTTGGTCCCACTGTTCTTTCAGTCGTGGTGCTTTTCTTTTTCATGCTCCAGTATCACATTTCCTTTCTGACATTTTGCTGCTGTACTGTTTAGTAACAGTGAGTGACGTATCATTGACAACAAAACTGACCTTATGAACCCGGCCACATGACGGCAGCTGATTGAGTAAATGTATCCGATATCTAGCCAATCAGTTTTTTTTATTTTTCTAAGGGCCCCAATAGGAGGCCATTTTTTTCCCCAGTGTAGTAGATAAGAATTTTTTTTAAATAGTCTGGCCAATCCAGAGCCCTTGCACACCTGGGTTGCAGCCTAGGCCAGCCTGTGCATTAATCCCCCTCTGCTTAAAGCATCCTCAGGAGCTAAACTAAATTATTAAGTGACCTCACAAATCCCAGCAAAGCTTTGCACAGCTCCAACCTAGCTGGCCTAATCAGCCACATAATTGAAAACACCTGTGTGGGTGTGCAGGTATTCAATGCATCATATTTTATAAGGTGATCAAAATGTATATTAAAATATATGAATACGTATATAATTTTCTATTAAATAAAAAAGTTGCAAGAAATTATAATTTATATATGATACGAACATATGAGAAAAGTTATTAAGCCAAAACTTTGGTTTTTGAATTTGGAATTTTTAAATAGTAATAATAAAGAGGTAAAACAATGATAATAATAATAATAATAAATATAACTAACAATAAATTATGGAGGGTGGGATTGAATGGGTGTATTTTCGTAAATGTCAAAAAAGAAAATCAAATCAAAATCAAAATCAAGTATTTGTTATGGATGTATCTCTTTGCTTTCTAGATGTGTAATAGTATTGTTTTTGCATGACCCTTCCTTTTTTCTTTTTCACATGTATGAAATAAATTTAAATCAAATGGAAATACTCAAGTAAAGAACAAGTACCTATAAAATGTATGTAACAGTACTTGAGTGACTCTTCCTTCGCGCCCCTGAACCTGAATCGATGCAGTTTATGAGTCAGCAGCGCCCCCTGTCGGATGTCACTACTACAAACAGCATCAGCCGGAAACAGCCAATAGGAGTAGAGCTACAGCGACACTTCCTGTTCAACGTAGGAGAGAAATGATGTGAAAAGCAGAGGGTACCGGACACATTATGATTTCAGACAGCTGTTGACACGGTTCCTCTCGCTAAAGGACCTGCGGTGACACCTCTCCTGCGCAGTTTGACGGTTTATGAGAGGAAGCTCGAGGTTGGTGTGTTTAAACTCCTGTCCATTTGCTATTTCTAGAAGGCTTAAGCCTGTAAGCCTGCACCAAAAGCGAGCTGAGTGTTGTCGTTAAAGCCTAAAGCTGTTTTTGTTTAAGTGTCCAGTGAACGTTTACAGCTTTTCTCCAGTCATACACACCTGCAGGGGTGAGGCTCATTTGCAGCCTGTGTCACCGTCACAGTAACAAACACAAACAGATACATGTCGCTGTCTGCTCTAATACCTGTCCGAGGATACGCCTTTAGCAGCTCCATCCCTGCCACTTACGCAATGTTGTGAAACGGAGAGACCACTTAACCATGCCTTTATAGCAACCTTGTTTTTTTGTTTGTTTTTTTACTGTAATAACTGTGTAGCTTTCATATCATTTCACATTACGGTAGCAAACCGGCTTAAATGTTGTGTTGATGACTTGTCCAGGTTTTCCAGGATGAAGAATATGGGTCAGTAACCGGCTTTGGTGTCAGTCCTCAGAAGTAGAGCAAAATTGATGTCAAAAAACACACTGAGACATGGTTCAGTGCCTCCTCAACACAATGACAGATTTTTAGTCTTATTCTCTTCCATAATAACATTTATTTATCTGCTAAATCTTTTTTGTGCTTTCTGTCAGCATCTTTCCTCCTTAACCTTTGACCCAATATTTTTTTATTAATTTATTAACCCTTTATTTATACAGGTAAAATCTCATTGAGACCCAGGGTCTCATTTGCAAGAGAAACCTGTTCAGGTCGGCAGCAGCAAAACACTAAGTTACAGACTAACTGAACACACAGGAGACACAACACAGAACACAAACAGTAAAACAGTAAAATATTACAGTACAAAGTGCAAAGGGCAAAGAACAGGATAAGTTCAAATTAAATTATGTACAAGTGCGGACACAGACTGTCTCAACAGCCTTCCTACAAGCAGTTTGAAGTCCCCTAAAGAAGTAAAGCTGGACAGCTTCAGCCTCTGCTGGAGCTGGTTCCAGGTCGCAGGCGCAGCGTAGGAAAAAGCCTTCTTGCCAAGCTCAGTACGGACTGACGGGACGGCAAACGAGATGTAGTCCAGGGACCGGAGGCTGCGATGGGACTGTTTCCGTACCAGATGCATTGACAAATAAGATGGGAGCAGCCGGATAATGGATTTATAGACAAATGGATACCAGTGAGTGGTTCTGCGCATGGAGAGTGAAGACCAGTTTGTGAGAGAGTACAATGTACAGTGATGTGTGAGGGGTTTACAGCCAGTTATGAATCTCAAGGCCCCGTGATATGCGGCATTCAGTAGTTGCAGGGAGTGAGCAGAGGCATTTATATATACAACATCCCCATAATCCAGGAGTGGCAAGAAAGTGGCCGCAACAATACGTTTCCTGGCTTTAAAAGAGAAACAGGCTCTATTTCTGAAGAAAAACCCCAGCTTTAACCTCAATTTCTTCAGTAACTGGTCAACATGACATTTAAAAGAAAGGGTATCATCCACTGTGATGCCTAGATATTTGTAAGTTTGGGTCCATCATAACAAGCATTAGAAAAAAACCTGTGACCTTCATGGCAAAAATACCATTTAGAAATGTGTATACCTTGAAAAGTCACACAGCAGATAGTGTATTAGATGCAACATGCTGGCAATGGCGGATACAGATTTATACATTTATTGTAGTAGTAACTTCATTTTGAAAGCTACATTACCTACATTCTCCCACTCTGTTCCACAGGTTCCCAGTGCAGCCATGCCCGTCTCCCTGCTGTGGGCGGTGGATGTCTATGGGCGTGTCTTCAGCCTGTCTACGGCAGGGCAGCTGTGGGAGCAGTGCCGCGATGCCCAGATGGAGTTCAAGCGGGTGACGGCGGCCCGGCAGTGCTGCTGGGGCATCGCCTGTGACAACAACATCTACCTTAATGTCCACGCTTCTGACCTGCCGATCCGCTACCAGGAGGAGACCTACGAGAATCAAGTGGGTCTCTTCCACCAATCAGGGTGTCATCATTCTCACAGAGGAAAAAAATAGAATCCTTACTGCGTACACAAAGTATCCTACGTGATGTCGAAAATGTAGAGATCCCCTTGAACTTGTGTTATGTGTGGTTTAGTGAATGAGAACATCCTCAGTCAGCAGTGTCCCACTTCCTCTGTTGCTAACAGCTGTGTGCCTTTCGCAAACACATTAGCAGCATGTTGAACTAGTTTTTTTAAACAAAATTTCACGTGCAATGAAAGTATATTTGCAGGAAGAATAACCATCAGATATTCATGCTTCCTTCCATGCGAATGATTGCAAATGTTTTGGACCATCAGGTTGTTGTCACCCAGCTGTCAGGTTACAGTATGTGCATGAAGTCAATACTGTGCAGTGGCTGTGATGTCTTGAAATGTGTGCATGCTCGCACACACATGCACGACAGAATAACACTCTAAACGTTAGGACCGGCCGCTGACTATTTGTCTTTCAGAGGCTGTAGTAAGCTCTATTCATTCAGGGGAGACTTAATAATTCCAGTTTTAGATGTGAAAGTAAGAATTTATTAAAAATGCATGACAAATATGATTGAATGAGAATCTTTGGCGATAAAACCCCATCGAGACTTCATGTTAAAGGGGTTGTGAAGCCAAGGGTAGAGCAGGAAACCCCCGATGGAGTCTAGACACTGGTGGTGGTGAAGAGGAGATGACTGAGAAGGATGCAGTGGAGAAGAAGTCCTGATGATGGAGATTCCGCTGAAGACTTGGGAGGTGAATTGGGTGGAGGTGGGTGTGTGCCATCGCCTGACACCTGGAATGACAAATGACAGCACAGAGGGACCTCTTTTAAACTTTTGACAGCTACAGCCTGATTGGCTGAGGACATCAAGGAGATCCCTGATAGGTTAGAGGACGGTGACCCGCCTCCAATTAGCTGATGGTTCATCTAGATGAAGAGCGACAGAGGGAGAGAGAGATGTGAGATAGGATGACGAGGGACAGTCTCCCTGTCATTCAGATATTTTGAAGTCAGAGGTCATGGGACCCTTTTGAAAATGGCCATGCCAGTTTTTTTCCTCACCAAAGTTCAGCCTAACTTTGATAAGATTGGATAAGCAAGCATGCTTGGTGGCCCATCAGATTTCACCCCTGTAGAAACGCTCCTGTTTTCAAACACAGTGAAATCAGGAGGGATGGCATGAGGAATGGATTAGGGGGAAACATTTACTCTTACTTTGTTTGTTTTGACCCTGTGTGGTCTAACATGCCATCTCTTTCCGTCAGCGATGGAATCCCGTCGATGGTTTCTCGGAGCGTTTGTTGCCAAGCGACCGCTGGCAGTGGAGTGATGTCACGGGTCTGCAACACCAACCTATGGACAGCTTCTTGCTTCCCTCCAGCAGCTGGGAATGGGAGGGCGACTGGTACGCGGATGAGAACTTTGAGGGAGAGCCCACAGAGAAAGAGGCGAGTCTCCAATTTGTATCTTTGCTCTCATCAGTTTTCTGTCATTTTAATTCCCACATTCTTTTAATAGTTGAGGTTTTTGTATTTGCAGGGGTGGACCTACTCCATTGACTTTCCCGCCACCTACACTAAAGACAAAAAATGGAACTCCTGTGTCCGTCGCAGACGATGGCTCCGATACAGGAGGTACAAAGCCATGGACACCTGGGCTAAGGTAGGTTTTGGCATCTGTGCGTGCATGCGTGTGAGCGTGTGTGTGTTCAGTTTGTTCACTTGTGTGCGTGTGTGTGTGTCAGATCCCCTCACAGCAGACAACTCTACCAGATCCTTTCAGCGACATCAGCTGTGGAGGTTGGGAGATCAATGAGGAGCCCAGAGGCCGGCTGTCACTGTGGGCTGTGTCTCTGCAGGGCAAGGTACAGCTCATACACTCATACAAACATATTCTACTGTCTTCCCATGCATGCACACATTTTCTGGTGTAGTGACTGTAAAATGGCCGTAACCATTGTCTCAGCCATTCAAATGTTCTATTGATTTTCCGTTCAAGAAGGTGTCCGACTTGTTTGGGTTATATGAAAATAGAAATTTTGAAATGCAAGATAAGTTTTGAATAGTTCATTTAGCGCGTTATATAATACTAGTTTAAGTCTGCTTTGCTTTTTGCTGCCTGTAGGGGTCTGTGTGCGGTGTCAGGACACCGCCCAGGTAATATAAGGGTGTGTTCGTCAGGCAGAAAACCAAATGTCAAGTAAAAGAGGCGGTGGTTGAAAAAAGTATTTTGACCGCTTTATTACGATCACTCATAGCTTATAATGTTTTATTTGTTTACCTGTGTCGTTTCTTTAATTTAGAAGACAGTTTTGTTTATTTTTGAAGTGTGAAATACACACATTCATTTTTCGTTCAATTTCAAGTTTTACGAAATCTTTTGTAAGCGAGTTGAGCTGACCCTGCCAGCTGAAACTACGGCTCAAACAAAGAACAGCCGAGACAACCATCAATCAGTTTTGTTTTGCTCAGTAATCCAACATAGTTGATAGAGGCACATTAACTGCATATCTTGCAGCTTGTACTACTGAACCTTTACTGTCATGCAGCTCGCTAAAAGTCATGCTTCTTAAAACAGAATGTTTATTAACAGTATCTAATGTAATTTGTTTGTCTAATCTAATGTAAGATTTTGCGTTCTATACACACTTACACACGCATACTACGGATATGTTTGTACCTTATTTATGACCATAGCAAGATCACACGCTCATAGTTGAGTTGCTTGATGCAGATGTATTTATTTGCTCATTCTCCTGCTGTCACTGTGGATTATCTAACCCCTCCCTTTCTCCCCAGGTGTGGTTCAGAGAGGGAATCTATCATCACAATCCTGAGGGCTCTTTGTGGGTGGAGGTACCACTACCTGGGGAGGTGGTCCAGATCAGCTGCGGCCCGGGGGATCTGATCTGGGCGGTGCTGTGGGAGGGGCAGCTCATTGTCAGGGAGGGCGTCAGCAGAGACTGCCCCAAAGGTACACCGACTCACCGGTGCGACGAGGACGTGATTTGTGTGTGATTTTTATTGTCTGTATTGAGAATATTTGTTTGCATGTCAGGTACCTCCTGGGCGGTGGTGGACTCTCCCAGTCCTGATGTGGGAGCAACACATGTCGCTGTAGGAATCAATGTTGTTTGGGCTTTGACCAAAGACAACAAAGTAAGAAAATGATTTTATGAATATTACTAAAGACACATTGTTTGTTTATTTTTGGTTGGACCGTAGAGGCAAGCACTATAAACACAAAATTCTGTCCCTGAGTCTTTGAGTGAATATGATCTATAAAATACTGTTTTGTAGCGTCCAACATTTTTTGTCGTGCCTTATTCCTAAGGTAAAGGGGACACACTCGTGGCAGTATATCAGAGTGTGACATTGTCAGGGAAAGGGAACCTTTGCCTATGTAGGAGCAGTTCAGTGGAACAAGTCCTGGAATTTTTTTATCCTCAATTGTATTTGATCTCTAAATGTGTGTAAGGCGTTTTTGATACAATTTAATCAAGTCAAGATAAAGTTACACCATTGACCAAAGTGAGTGATGACATGAGTTTTGGTGTTTCCCCCATTGGTCTTCCAAAAACAGTCCCAATACGACCTCAGGGGGCGTTTACTGCCGTTCTGTCCATTTGCAAAACAGAATATCTGCTGATATTGTCAAAAGTGTGAATTGGTTTATTTTTACATAACCTCCTGACATTAGAGCATGCTACACAGGTGGCCTTCTTGCGTACACGCATTGTTTACAAATGTGAATCATTGAATGAATGTCTGAATGTTTTTTACCATCCTATTCTCTATCGTTGCAAACAAGCTAAAACTAAAGCTGGCTGTAGTAGTATAACTGTTTCACTCAGTTTTTGTCATGTATCTTACAACGTGATCGGGAAAGTGTCCCTCTATAGTTATTTACAATACTCATCTGTGCAATTCCAATATTGGTGTTAAGCACAGTATTTAAACAGATGTGTGTTACGCTCAAGAGCCTCTTTTCTCCCCCACCCTCCTGCTTTGCCAGGTGTGGTTCAGACGCGGCGTGAACTCCCACAACCCCTGTGGCTCCGGCTGGATCAACATGGTGGGAGAAATGATCATGATCAACGTAGGACTCAACGACCAGGTGAATTGCAGCCACACAATATCATATTCTGTGTAACACTGTTAGGAAGCAACATGTCAAGTACCTTCCTCTCTGCTGGTTACTTTAGCGTTGCCACATTGCTTCTAGGATCGAGTTGTGGGATGTCAACCTGTTGTTGTTGTTGTGTAGGTTTTGGCTATCAGCTGTGAGGATCGGGCAGTGTACTTCAGACAAGGTGTGACCTCTAGCGAACTGAGTGGGAAAACCTGGCGGGCCATCACCGCCCCCCGAGACGGAGAACGGTCCCACTCCAGTGCCAGCGCGGGCAGCCTGCAGAGGTGGAGAGTGGACGCACACACACACACACGGATATAGATGGATTTTCAACATTTTAGGGAGTGCTTCGACATAAGTAGAGCCACGCACAGATCACAATCATACAAGAGTCACAGTTTAAACACGCCAAACATTTATCATTACATGATTAGAATTATTTGCTGTTATAAGAATTAAGTGTTAAACCGATATACTGTACACATACACGTTCTATGATAACCATAAGACACAGGAAGCAGTTGTAGTAGGTTACAGACATGTCTCAAGTTCAGGCCGTCATCACTACATATATATGCACTAATATTAAATGTTTGCAGAGGGAAAAAAACGTAAATTCATTCAGTCCCTCTTTGTCTCCCTCCATTTCACAGTGCTGGATGTTACTTCTGTGGCGAGGTGCGTGCTCAGTCAGTGGCAAGCGATGTGGAATCGGACACAGAGAAAGGATCTACAGATGGAGCCAGCCGCCTCATTGCCTCCCCGGAGTACTTCGTCGACGCCCCCACAAACCTCTCCGAACAACCCATCGAGACGCCCAGACCCCGCATCCCCAAAGTCACCAGCGACAGCTTCATCTCCGAACTCGTCTCTGACCGAGAACCAGGAAAGACCTCAAGAGAGTGTGGTCCCGCCCCTCCAACCGTCCTGGAAGAGGGACCCATCCTCGGAGAAGAGGAAGTCAAAGCCCTCTGTGCCGGTGTGGCAATTTCCCCCAGCCAGTCCAGAGGTCCTCTTGACCCCCAGTGGAGCAACGTGGATCTGGAGGAGGGGCAGGTCCAGCAGGCCCAGACTGCAGCAGCTGTGGACTCAGCTGACACCTGCAGCTTGTCGTCAGTGGCTACGTACACTCTGGCCATGGACGACCCGTATGGAGCAGATGAGCACCCTATGTGGGCGTGGGTCAGCGGAGGCGGCTGCTCCGTAGACAGTCACTCCCAACTCAACTGGTTCAACTGCTCTATGAACGCGTCATGTGAGTTAAACCGTGAGTGAAAGTGAAACAGAAAATGAACCTCATTCTCAAGTTCACCTATCTCTAAATCTGTGGTGCAGTTGAGGTTAAAAAGAATCAGTCACTGTAGTTTAAAAACAGTTGGGTTTTTTCTTCACAGTTCATGTTTTTTTCTTTCTCTCCTTCCCAGCTTTGGTCCAGTCAGTCCGGTCCATGAGTCTGTCCGTCACCCCAGCCCAGACAGCAGCCTGGCGGAGACAAATATTTGAGCAACTCAGCGAGAGGACCAAAAGAGAGATGGATGATTTCAGACATTACGAACAGGCCATAGAGCAGGTACTATGAAGTTGTGACCTGCTTTTACCTACCTTTGTTCTGTCTTTCCTCTCTCTTTTATCTATGATTAATTAATCCACTCCTCTGCCTGACCGCTTAAACCCAATGCAGTCTGTTTGGGTGAAGAAGGGAACCATGCAGTGGTGGAGAGATTGGAAGCCACACAAGTGGATAGATGTTCATTTTGCCCTGGAGCAGTTCTCAGGACCAGAGGGCAACAAGGACGGCATCCTCTTCATCTATTACAACTTTTATGAGGAGAAGAAGGTGAGAAAAAAGGTGTATATTGTGTCTATACAAAATGTGACAGTTTCATAAGCCTTCTTGAGGAAATAGTTGTTTTGATATTGTTAAGGTCAGATTGTCACAAAGCCTGTATATGTGTTCACACAATGGAGACCTCTGGCAATAGAACAAGGCACTGAAATAAATCAGTCCTGCTGTTCCTCTCACTACTGTTTTTCTCTTCATCCGTCTTCCTCCATTTCTTTTTTGTTTTTCTTTCTATTTACTTTTTTTCTCTTCTTCCCTCTTTGCTGTCTCTGTCTCCAGTACCTGCACGCTTTCATCAACGAGATCACCATCCTGGTTCCTGTGCTAAACGACGCCAAACACTCTTTCGCCGTCTACACACCTGAGCGGACCAAACAGAGGTGGCCGATCAGATTGGCAGCAGCCACAGAGCTAGAGATGCAGGACTGGGTACGTACTGATACTGCACAGCACCTCTACTCCCAGAAAACCAGGATGGCTCATACTAACCAGATGATCTAAATGACTGTATGATGTGCACACATTTCTTTGTATCAAGATATTATTAATTATTCCTACACTTTTCTTTTTGTAACTTTCTTTCTGTCTTTTTCTCTCCCTCCCTTTTCCACCCGATCTGTCTACCTCCACCTCCATTCCCGGCCGCAAGCTGGCGTTGTTGAGTGTCTCGTGCTGCGACTCCAGGGGGATCCAGGGTCCTCCCTCCAAACAGGCCATCTGGTCCGTCACCTGTAAAGGAGATATCTTTGTCAGTGAGCCTATTCCTAGTCTGGAGGCCATGCCTTACCCCTCAGCCTGCGACCAGATGTAAGAATAAGAATCACTCCTAAGCAAGGGGAAGTTTTCTCTCTTCCAGTATTTGCCACATTGTCTTTTTTTTAACTTAATCAAACAGCCTTTGTGAAGCATTCTATCCTTTTGTGCAGGTTCTGGCGGCAGGTTGGAGGGCACCTGCGCGTGGTGGAGTGCAACAGTGTTGGCATAGTGTGGGGGATTGGCTACGACCACACTGCCTGGGTCCACACCGGGGGCTATGGAGGAGGCTTCTTTCAGGGACTGGCCAGCAGCACAGATAACATTTACACCCAGGTGGACGTCAAGAGTGTCTACATCTATGAGAACCAAAGGTGGAACCCTGTCACGGGCTACACCAACAGGTACAGTGCTCGCACCAGGCACGCCGCAAATTTTTGCAATCATTACTCTGGTAGAACGATTGCATTGTTCCCAGGCTAATATGTCTGACTGTGACAATAGACACCGGGGGCTCTAAAGCAATAGGATTGTCACGTTTAAGAACTGTGATGAATTTGTACCTATATATTTCGTTTACACTTAATAAAACACAAAATAAAATGTCACAAATACTGTAATATTTACTTCTACCCTCTAAAACTACATGTCACTGCAATGTGATGAGATTCCAAGTTTCAAGAGCAATATCCCATTTCTTTTTTTATGCCTCCGTGCCGCGAAGCATCCACGTTTCTGGCAAAACAATACACTTAATACCTTTCTAGTAATTCCTTCACAGTCGTCATAGTCTACATGTATTACAATACATCTTTCAATGTTGTTTTGCATGTCTGTCCGGATTCATGTAATGTGATTCCAGACAGACAGACATGGATGTAAACTGCAACTCGTGTGCTTGGTAGAGGCATACAACCGTGAGGTGATCATCCTAGTTTTCACTAATTATCTAAACATTTAGCATAACACTGTGATGTGACAAACAAATACAAACATTACTACTCAAGCTGAAGTACATGTTGTTTTTGTAAAGTTGAGACAAAATGTGTTTGGTTTATTTTAGAGGGCTCCCTACAGACCGCTACATGTGGAGTGATGCATCGGGACTACATGAGTGCACGAAAACAAATATGAAACCCCCATCCCCTCAGTGGACATGGGTAAGTACAGCTGCACACACACATAAACACACACACACACACACACACACACACACACACACACAAACAAAAGGAAATGCTCTGTGGTTGGTCTGAAACCAATCCTGTGGTGCGCAGATTAACCACAATCCTCTGTTCTGATCAAACTATAAATATTTGGTCTTGAATTATCGTCGACCAGGTGTGAAAACAGAAATAAAGATGTGTTCAGTGTTTCACTTCCCATATTTGCTGTTCTCAGGTGTCTGACTGGGCCGTTGACTACAGCGTGTCTGGGGGGACAGACAAAGAAGGCTGGCAATATGCAGCTGATTTTCCAGCGTAGGTTTCATTTGCTGTTCCTCAGACCCACCTGCAGTGTCGGGTTGTTTTTCAAGTTATACCGCCTTCATAGTGACTCATCAGGACTTTTAATCAATTTATTTTATCCTGAAATTCTCCCTACTTTTCCCCCAATCTCTCCATGCAGGTCATATCATGGCTATAAAACGCTGAAGGACTTTGTGCGTCGCAGGCGATGGGCCAGGTACTATAAATAGCAACACTGTCATATTCGTCCCACCAGTGTATTTGCTCAACGGATACAGAGTGGTCTGAGAGTGGCCAGTGCACTTGACATTTGCGTGCGTGCGTGCGTGCTTGCGTGCATGCGTGCGTGTGTGTGTGCGCGTGCGCGGACCGAACAGAGGAGTGAGAGCAAAAATGTGTTAATCTTTGGTCAGTGTGGGCAAAAATACATTTAAGGAATTGAATGAATTCAATGTTGATCACAAAAAGTTTTTTTTTCTATATTGAATGTGTGACTGATGTGAAGTATGTAGAGGTGTTGGACACAGTAAAAAGAGCATCTTTACAATCATTTTACTCTCTTTTTAAGCCTTACAAATTAGATACTGCAGGCAAAGAGAAATAAACTCAACGCCTGACTGTTAGAAAAACACATGGCATTTAATTTGCCATTAAAATGAACACTAACACGTATTAAATGTTTAACTGCCAAACCCACTTTGCTAGAAATTGAGCATGTAATTTAAAGCAGCATCTTTAGAGATTTTTATAAAGGGTTCATTTTTATCCAGGCTCCTGATTATCACTGAAAAGTCTCTTTCCTGTTCATTGTAAACCTCCACCTGTCACGCACCTACATCACTGGTAGTCTGACCACATTCACAGGAAATATCTACCTGTTCAACAGCGATTAAAGTGTGTAAGGATCGTAGATCACAGTGTAGAGCTAAAATAACACCAGTAACAATACAGGAATTTATCTATTGCCCCATTGCATGCTGGGATGTTTGTCGTGAGCTTGATCGTGTCACATGATCAGCACTCATCCATTCATATTAACACTGATCACAATTTCAACCTTCAAAATAAGAGCGTACTGTTATTCAAAATAACTTCATCCATGATGAGCAAGTCAATCCTCTAAATGCTTTCAATGAACCAAAGAAACTGGATGAGAAAAAACAGATTACACATTTGAAGAACAGCGTTCTTTTACCACATCTCCTACTCCAGCGGCACCTTTAGCTGCAGATGTTGTGACCAGAGGCACCTGTGTGGTCACTGTGTTGTTTCCTCCTGCACAGGAAGTGCAAACTGACCACCACAGGGCCTTGGCAAGAAGTTCCGCCTATATCTCTGAGTGACGTGACCATCCTGCCGTGTACAGCTCAGAGCAGCGTGGATGTGGTTCCTTTGTGGGCCATCAGCAACAAGGGAGACGTGCTCTGTCGGCTGGGAGTCACCACACTGACACCTGCTGTGAGTCACATTTATCGTAATAGAGAGAACCCATGTACAGGTCTAACACCATTTGGTGAGTCGGCCATAAACACAGCCATTTTTCTGTTCTCTTTGCAACTATACAGAACAGCAGTACATTGTCCCTCCTCTGCTTTTGGGGCTTTTTTTTTTTTTACACAGTTTGATATAATAGTGCAGAATGAAAGTGTTTATGTCCAATTCCTGTTGATAAGTAAAGTTTTTCTGGTCGTTCTCTCAGGGATCCTCGTGGCTCCACGTGGGAACTGACCAGCCTTTCAAGTCCATCACCATCGGAGCCGCCAGCCAGGTTTGGGCCATAGCCAAGGACGGTTCGGCCTTTTACAGGGGATCCGTCTCTCCACAGAACCCCGCAGGTCAGTGTGAGAAACCGTGATATTCCGCGTGGAAGAACAAAGAAAGTCACCCATGCCACTGTCAGATTTAGATTGTTTAATCTAAAACATAAAGATTTAGCAGAGTTAAGGAAAAATGCTTCTGATGCTGCAAACAAAGATGATTTTCCCTGAAACAGTATCATGTGTTGTGTCTCCCTCTGTAGGAGACAGTTGGTACCACATCCCCTCCCCGGCCAAACAGAAGTTGAAGCAGGTGTCTGTTGGGAGGACGTCAGTCTACACCGTAGATGAAAATGGTAAAGCAATTGCATTTGTATTTAGAGCTTACCTTTCTGCAAACATTAATTTTAACAAATAGATACCTGATATTTATGTCTCTTGGATTTCTTGTCAAGGTAACCTGTGGTACCGGCAGGGTCTGACCCCCAGCTACCCTCAGGGCTCCTCTTGGGAACACATCTCTAATAATGTACGCAAGGTCTCTGTCGGGCCTCTGGACCAGGTCAGCACCAGGACAACATTGTTTCACTGTTTGCCTCTTTTTGTTGCTGTCTACATTAACGTAAATGATGCATGTGTGATAGCCATTGAAATTCTGTGTTGTATGAAGCATCACAGAAAGACTGGGCCGATGAACACGAGCATGCTGTGGGTGATTTATAGATGTTACCTCACAAAATGTTTTGGGCATTGAAGTTAAGTGCCTGGCACCGCCTGACTCTCGGCTAATCCAAAAATGGGCAAATAGGGTGGAGCGTGGATGGAGGTGAGGCGGGCAAAATAAAGCCTACAATCTGTGCCAGCTACCTGTTACTGCAGCCATTATCTTTAGGCCTTGATATCATTTAGACAGGTTAGATGTATCAAAACATCACCTCTGTACAGTTTTCATGAATGGTGAAATTAGCTATAGAGCATAAAAATGTTTGTTGTACCGGGCTTTAGACATTTCTGCTATAAAGTTGTACAGTTTAACACAGGAGTCTACGGGGTTTGACGCGCTTTTGGAGTAACTGCAGTTTTTGGCATTTTCGCAGCTTCAACGCAGCTTTTATGTGTGATTCAGAATATATTTCTCGTACCACTTTGAGGTTATAAATGACCCTTGCGTTTTATTTGTTTGATGGGTGATTTTTGTTGTCGTTGGGTAGGTGTGGATCATAGCGGACAAGGTGCAGGGCAGTCAGGGTCTGAGCTGTGGAACAGTGTGCCATCGACTCGGAGTCCAACCTTTGGAGCCGAAAGGACAGTCGTGGGACTACGGCATTGGGGTAAGGCACTAAAGGAACTGGACTGTATGAGTGCTGTCAGAGTATTAAAAGTATTCAATCTAATTGGCTAAAACATGAGGCTGTTCAATCCTTTTTATTGCTTAAAGCCGGACAGTAAATATGTTTACTCGCAACAAACAAAGTGCCTGGAGCTGATTTCTCTTCCTTCCTGTCTTTTAGGGTGGATGGGACCACATCACAGTGAGAGGGAACTCCATGGAGCCACCCCGTGTCCATCTTCCCTCTCTGACAGCCCCAGCGCCTCAGAACCCCCTCCCTGTCAGGAACACGGAGGTCAATGGCGATGCTGTGGGATGCAAGACACACACATAAAAACACACACACACACACACACACACTGTACATAGCCATTCTGAACCATATTACCTTTGTAGTAATATGTAGTTTTTGTTTAAGGCACTTCTACTTAGAACACTGGAGTTGCAGCAATGATAATTTAGTTTAGCACAAAGTTTTGACTTTTGGAGTTCAGAACAACTTTAAATGCTGAGCTGAATCTGTCTTCTTTTCTCTGAAGACAATTTTTTGGTCTTTTAACTTGAATGTTGTTAACTTTAACTAAGCTGTACGGGCATTTCTCTCTAATTTTTGGTGTTTGTCTTTGGTCACTGACATCAAACTTGATGGTCTTAATGCATTTTTACTTATTTATTCATCAGACTGTGATGTTTCTTTTTGTTTCTGTGGTTTATGTGTATGGAGTACCACGTGTAAGGTTGAGATGCACATGGAAGGGCCATGAGTTGTTTTTTTTTTAAAGGGAACATTGTGTATTTAAATGTCAAGGTGCTTAGCTTCTTAACTGTCAGCTCCAGGGTTGATATTGTGTACAAAATAGAAAATATGTTTAATATTAGACTACAGGAAACAGGTTAACAAATGTCCAATCAGAGTAAAGCGGGATTACTCTGAAAACAGAAGGAAATTGATGACAGAATAGAGCAGTCAGGACAATGTTTGACCCAGACTCCACAGGCTGCTAATCTGACACATCTGTTTTATTTTCTACCACAGACTACACGGATGCAGCATCTGTGTATCCCCCATTCATTTCTGATGTTATAGGTCCTTGAAAGGTTGCTTTAAAGCCTCAATTTGTGTGTATTGCATGTAACAATCTAGGGTACTGTGGTGAAACCTGTGGAGCTGAGCCTGAACGGGCGACAAGCAACTTCAGTGTGATAAGCTGAGACATCTTTAGATCTAGGCAAGCACCCCAAACCTACTACAAGACAACTTGGTACAACTGAGACTGTATCGTCGTGTGTGTGTGTGTGTGTGTGTGTGCGGGGGGGTTGAAGGTTTTCCTATTGACATTAATGTAGCAGCTGTAACAAGACCTGCACTGGCTTTATTTACCTACGGGAGTTGCTGCTCACCTTGCACAAACAGGTGATTGAGGTTTTATAAAAATTTTAAGTTTGTTTTTTTCAAAACATTGTTACCATTATTATTATGTCGTCACAGAGTACGTGCAATGGTTAGCGTTAATAAGGCAAAAGTGTGGATTACTTACTTAAAAGTCTTGTGGTTGAAATGCTAAAACTTAACCTTCCTCTTTCTCAGGAGAACATTTGCCTTTGCATGCTGTCTATTTCCTGCTGGTAGTAGAATGACTGTGCATTGAGAAGAAAACATAAAAAAACCCTATATTTTTGTTATGAATCTGTAAAATATATGTATTATATAGTATAGTGGTGGCTGCAGTGTGGTAATATATTAAGGTGGAGTAGTGTTTGTACATTTGGCAAAGAGCGATCCATTCAAAATACAGTTTTACAGTAATAGTCAAAACATGACTGATGAATCAGGCATTAATTTATGTTAACAGCTGCATAAATCCCTGTCTGTATTACCTGTGAATAACATCATACTGTGTTACCCTAGCATGCAACACATCAGTGTTGTCGACATTGTGGAGTACATTTCTCAAGTGTTGTGCATGGTCAAAGTAACAGTCCTTGTCAATAAATAAATGTGTTTATTGACAATAGCTTCTCCTGATCTTTCCTACTACAATGACCTGCCTGAGACACAAAAAGTAAAATAACACACACTGTAAATATCATCTTTGCCTTCCAGCTATGGGTGCACACAACCTGTAAGAACACAAGTTTTCCAAAAATTGGTTTTATAGGTTGTCATCATGAGCAAACACACTTTTCTCGCCTCAACATTTCAATGTTTGGGGCCTGCTTGCTTGCCTTTCTTCTCTTCCTGGATGTGACAGTTATGACTAGAGGCTACGCTCAACAGGTTTCTCAACCAAAAAAACACACACAAGAAGATCACAAGATAACACAAAAGAGAACTGCCTCGGCTTAAACCATAGAGAAATAAAGAGACAGAATGGCGAAAGCTTAGCCCTTCCTACGATAACGAATGAGTCCTCTCACTCTTCATAACCGCCGTCCGTCTGCTTTTCACTGTCCAGTCCACAGACTTTGTCCTCAAATCATTCCATATTTTGCATGAAGTTCTAGACAGCTCGCCTCTTGCTTATGGCCAAGCATGGGTTTATTGTCAGAGGTCTATGACCCACAGAGAACCACTTCTGAGCAGATCCCGAAGCAGTCTGCCTGAAGGAACTGGGTATCGCTTGAGATTTGGCCCTACCCCACGCCGCTCTCTCCCTGCCTCCTGGTCTCCAGACCACCTTGCAGGCACTGCTAGCTGTGCTGGCTGAAGCTGTGCATGTGGGTGAGGTACTGGGTGAGATCATCCTCCCCCTCGTCCTTCAGGTGCTGTTGGTAGCACTGGAGCAGCTTGGCAGTGCTGGCCTCTGATGGGACCCCACCAGCAGGCAGGCAGGCACCTGACATGTCCACGACGATGGTGGTTAAGGCCTTGATGTAGTTCTTCGCCAGGGTCAGTGTCTCGATCTTGGACAGCTTCTTGTCAGTCTTGACGTGGGGGATGGCCTCGCGCAACGCTTGGAAGGCGTTGTTGAGTTTGTGCATGCGCTGGCGTTCCCTCTCGTTGCTCTCCAGACGCCGGACGCTGCGCTCCTTGGTGCTGGAGCCACGCTGCCTGCGACGCCGGCCTCCAGCTCGTTGGCGCTTGCCGTCCCCACCCCTCAGCGACCCCCTCCAGGAGCCGCCAATCCGTTCAGAGGCCTCCGAGTCTTCCTGCTCGCTGGAACCTGGTTCTGTGTCCGGTTCTAGTTCCGGCTCAGGGTCAGACCAGGTCATCCTGGATGGTTTCACAGCCTTCCCTTTGGACTTCATCCTCCTTCACCTTTCTCTCTCTGACAGTGTGGCTCTCACAGCTTCAACAGGCCTGGAAAAAAAGATCCAGGGGTGTTAGAGAAAGGAGGCAAAAGTGGGGGGTTTGAAATATACAAAAGTGGCATTTTAACATGTATTTTCATAGTCAGCAGGTAATTCCCAACTACTGAATAAACCTCTCTCCAATTCAAACAGCCCTGCATCCTGTTGTATCTAATCAGCCTCTTGCAGTGTGAAAACTCCATGATGTTGGTGTGTTAATCTATGCCTCTCTTATCCCCGTGGCCCTGCGATAATGCCCATTTCAAGGTTACACTCACAAAAATACAGAGACCAGCCAGCACTCAGCCAATTCACCTCCACTGCTCTTTCATTTGATTTTCACCAGTAGGCTACATGGCTGGCTTGAAATTTGCCAATGTCTTGAAGAATGAACTTCCTTAAGTCAGTCAGTGTGTTGACATTTGCTGCTGTAGCTTTAGTTAAGGGAATTCACCAGCAATGGAAATTTCTTTAACCCATATTATCACATATGCTAATGTGTTGTAACTGCTGAAACGTTTGAGATAAAGCTGTTTTACATAGATTTGAATACAATAAAAAGGAAAAAAACTCCCAAAAAACACCCCTCTTTATTTTCCTAAGCCAAGTTTAATCACCCTTACATTAGTGTTGTATCTACTATGAGCTCAACAGGCAAAAGGCATCCTCTGTAGTGGATAATCCACACAGCAGCCACTAAAGTGAATAAAACTGTTCAACTACAAATAAAAAAAGTACCTACCTTGGAAGTTAAACTACTTTCCTCCTCCTGAGTGTTTACAGGAAAAATCTCCCACCATGCAGCCGGTCATTTAGAGCACCATCATGTGAAGTAAAGAGCGGAGAAAGCGGCAGAAACACACACGCGCGCAGATAACTGTCACATGCGAGCTACCTGTAACTGACTGATGTACACGTAGCGCTGCTCAGCCAATCAGAGGGCGAGCCCACTGTGCTCTGTCACCACAGGCTGCAGCTGCACAATGTCACAACACTACAGCAGTGATGGGCTCCTAATGGTTGCTGGAGTGTCCACAAATGGGCTACAGACAATAGAAAAGAAAGAAGAAAAAAAAAAATATATATATATATATATATATTAAAAGAGCATATATTTGATAAGCCCTTGGTGGAACAAGTAGGCTATTTACTTCTAAGATAAGTAAAAAATAATAATACTTACTATAAAAAAACAAGTAAAAGTCCTGTATTAAACAAATAAAAAAAAGTAGCCTTCAAAAGACTCCATTTTTTTAAAAAGAAAGAAAAAAGCTCATCATTATTGATGCATTAGTAGGATGCTTTATTGTTGTAGCTGGTTGAAGTGGAGCTAATTTTAACCACTTGATGCACTATTGGGTAGTTTAATCTGTAACAGTGCATCATATTTTATAAAATGATAAAATTGTGTTTAAAAAATAAATAAATGTAGTTATTTGAAAAGTACAATATTTTCACTCAAGTGGAGTAGGAATATGAAACATTGAACAACTTTGAAATACTCAAATAAAAAACAAGTGCCTCACAGTTGTGCTTAACCTACTTTTATGCAGATAATCTGCTTGTTTTGGGTTTTTTTTTAAGGCAATGAGTGCAATGAGTCAGTGTTTTTCTTCATGATTGTTTTTCATATCGTCCCATTAGCACCATGGTGTTACATCATAGTGTTACAGTCTCCATTAAAAGCAACATCATTGACATTACTTGGCCTATTGTAAGGAGTAAATAGAGATTGCTAACAGAGTCTGAAAAAAGTGCATTTTGGTTCCTCCGCTCCTTTAACTCCAAGCAGTTAACATAATTTCCATTGTGGCTTATCACCTTCCACTGCTTCATTTGAATACAGTCCTCCAGGCTACACCTGAATGTACAGAAGCAGGGTCAGGTCCCTTTAAAACTTCGTCACATTGTTTACTGGTTTTTTACCAGGCAAACAGTTGTTGTTTTTTTAAACTTCCTGCTTTGTTTTCCCTGTAATGACAGCATAATATAGATCACTGGATGCAACAAATACTGTAAACCAAATAAAGACGCCAAACAGAACACAAGTAACACAATTACCTGTTTTGAATAATCACCCACACGCACCTCGCCCACTTGTGATCTGAAGTAATTCCACCGTGTCTGTTTGACCTGGAGGCCCAAACATGACTGTTGGCAGTTGGGATTATTGGACATAGAGACAGGGGGTGTCGTGGCAGTGAGATATACTGACTGACCATTCATAGTTAAATCCTGTTTCACAGTGTGGTTTTGTTGAGTGGTAGCCTGATTTCCATATCTTTGTTCTTAATCTGTCAAAAGCAACAATAAACCTGACAATTAGCAAAAGATTACACAGGATTCTTGAAAGTAAAGTTCTCTAAACTCAAAGAAAGATCACTTGTTTTAAAATTTAACTGACTTTAAAAAACATTTAAGAAAAGTAGCGATTAAAGGCTTTTATTTCTGCTCTGTATCTACCGTTTACCTTTGTATTTATTGATTTTGTTTTCTATTGTCATGCATTTACTAACTGTAGGTTCTTCTTAAATGTTTCAGAACTAAACAGGCTACTCTAAACAATCGTGTTAAAATGCTATGCTAATCACCCTAATGCTAGTGTTCTTCCTACGCATGTCTACATCATCTTAACCATTTCTAAATTTCAGAAGTTCAAAGCTAAACTAAAAGACATTCTTTAAAAGCCGACTTAAATTAATTTAGAACTGTTTTACATCAAAACTCTGACGTTTAGGAGCCAAAGCTAGCAGCTAGCCGTTTGCAAACGCTTCTTAACAAGAAAATGTAGCAACAGTACTAGCAGCCGTTAGTAAAGTGTTAAATGAATTAATTACGGAAACATCTTTATGATTTTTTTTTGCGATCAGATTCTGCCAAAATAGAATATTACTAAATAATTGAGATACTTTACTTCAAGAGTGTTTCACAAAAAAGCAAAAAAAAGCAGCCAGAAGTTCAGCGCGATGAACTCTGGGCGGTAGAGCAAAATCTGTGCGCTTTCAACTGCTTCATAACGGCCATGATAAAAACTGTCTTCTCATTGTAATGACTGGAAGCAGCGACGTGAAAGACCCTTAAGTGACACGTTAAAGGAAAATAAGAATGCTGTAATAGCACGTTTGTTAACTTTTTTTGAAATAAAAAGAAACATCGGAAAATCCTTGAACAATAACAAAACTTTATGGTAGCCTACAGTTAAATATAGGACATTACCCAGGAGCCGTTTATGAAAGACGTCAAAGAACAACAGTATAATTCGGCAACATTAACAATGATGTGAGAATATCACAAACATGAAACAACAACAAAAATGTACAGGTGTGACTCTCCCAGCTCTTAGAGCCAGACAGTTTTAGATCTTGGTGTCCTTGAACAGCTTGTGTTTGTGTGTGTGTGTGTGTGTGTGTGTGTGTGTGTGTGTGTGTGTGTGTGTGTGTGTGTGTGTGTGTGTGTGTGTGTGTGTGTGTGTGTGTGTGTGTGTGTGTGTGTGTGTGTGTGTGTGTGTGTGTGTGTGTGTGTGTGTGTGTGTGTGTGTGTTTGTGTGCACGGGCCCTTGTGAACACTAAGACTGGTCCTGCTGGGTTCACTGTTTCTTCCTCAGGTACACTGTATCTAATCAACCAAACCTCGCTGATGCTGGCTCTGTGGAAACATTATCTGTTACTTTTAGTTTGTTCAGTTTCTGGCTCCATTGGCCCAAAGGCTTACACTGTTTATTCAGTCACAGCCGCTGATAAATTCTGAGCTGAATACACTTCAGTAATGAGGCAAGCAAACAGGGTCTCCATAAGCATGCTCTGTTTTAGCAAAACAAACTATATAAACAACATAATACTCCTTGTATTTCCAGATTAACCTGGAACGTGACGATGAAATGGGATTTCAGGCACAAATTATTGGAATTGACAGCATTGATGTTTTTATTGCACAGCTCAGATCCAAGGACACACTCTGGCATGAGAAGCAGCTTCCAAAGAGGTTTGCAGCTGGAAAGGTACCAGCACTATTACACAACTCATCATAGCCATGACCGTGTCATACCAGCAACTGTGCAAGCTGAATGCACTGTCACACAGGCCTGCGTGGCTGTGATGTCATGAACGGTAGGTAGGTGCTTTGAATCCATTTGGAGCAAAGGGAGAGAAAACAAGCCATTAAAAACCCTGACTCATCATAAAAGAGGGAGGGAGGTGGGGAGATGAGTTAGAGGTGAAGAGGACAAGATCTGGACGATTAGTCAGTTTTTCCATTAGGACGAGGCCGGCCGTCTGAAAGAAAAACAAGTGTGGATGTCACATTAGGCCATGGTGACAGTGAGCTGGCCTTTGGCTGACGGCAGACAGATCAGTTGTGATAGAAAGGCTTTATTTGACCACTACTGTTTCATAAAAATCACCCACAACTCAATATGTGTGTGTAAATAACCCTTTATCTCACAGCTCAAGGTCTGACTCAGTGACATAGGTGAGGAACAGGCAGTTTTGGGACAGAAAGAAGCGCCGGGACAGAGAGGTGCTGCTCTGTGTCGGCAGGGAAAGGGTGCACTGCTGAGAGTGTGTGACGCCCTGAAAATGGCAGTTCTTCTCCAAAGCTGAGAAGTCGTCTTCCCACTCCAAGCCTGTAGACAAACACACAGTTAGTGACAACGAAGTGCCAATAGCCTGCAGTATCTGGGTTTAGCAGGATTTACAGAATATTAAAGCCTGTTAACCCTCGAAGTGTCCCGCCCTAAACTTGTAACACTGTCAGAGACCGTTTAAAGTAGTTGAGGACATGATCTAAAGAAATCTCTTCCACTTCGTAGGCCACGTTTTAGTATCAAAATATTCCCTTATTTATCAATAAATCACAAGATCATTGTTTTTGTAAAATATATTAATGTAAGATAAGAAAAGATGAGATAAAATGATTCTTTATTAGTCCCACATTGGGGAAATTTATGGGTTTATGGCAGCAAAAGAGAAAATAACAAAAGTATCAGTAACAGATACAAAATATGATAATAGCCTATAATATATCATTTGATCGTATTTAATGTTTTAGAATGATTTGTGGTTGGATCTATAACAAAGGCATCATCTTTTATGAGTTCATCATAGGTTTCCTGTTAAAAATCTTAATTTTAAGTAAGTGGTGTAAAATGGAAATACTCATGAAAGTACCTCAAACTTTGACTTAAGTACATTACTTGAGTAAATGTGTTTTCCACCAGTGAAACAGGGTCAGCAGTAAAGTTAAGTATTCACAGTTATTTGGATAAAACATGCTAAATCACATCATCAAAATACCATTGTCTTCTAACGTGACATCTGGCAGAGACGTGCAGGCCTCAGAGTGCAGCTCCACGGTGGGACTCTCCTAAGAATAGTTACAGTTTATAGTCAGTGGAAATGAAACAGGAAACAAAGGAAGTGTCACAGCCTTGGTTTGGATTAATAGAGTGGTCAGTGAGTATTTAACCTTTATATACCTGGTGTAAAACAAAACCCCAAACCCACCCATCTACAGTGAAACAGACAACAGGAGAACAGTACCTGATCAAACAGGTAGACCATGACATCATCATCAAAGGAGACACTCTTCCTCTTTTTTACATCCGGGTCCCTCCTAGACGATACCCCTGGACAGGATTTCAGAAGACTCTTAAGGTTGGTAAAATCGTCTCTGATAACCAGTTCATGTTGATTCCTGTTAGAGTTGTTAGTGTTGGGACTATGGGCAGTGGCGTTTTTAAGTTCACTTAACACGTTGTTATCACCGATATGCCAACCGCTATCCCCTTTAAATGTCCTACACTCCTCAGTGTAGCAAATGTCACCAAAACGTTGTAGTGGTATGTCCTCATCACAGAAAACGATAAACCTACTAAGCTGATCCATCATAACACTGTCCCCATGGGTCACAATGTTCGAATTATTTCTGATCAAACCGAAAATGTCCTGCATATTTAAAATAAGTCTTGTCCAGGGGGCTTCCTTTGGGCGCTCTGGCGCAAAAGAAGCTAAGGAAGTAAACGTTGAATGATGTGTGCGTTCCTCCGGGAGACAACGATGTTGAGGGGAGGTAGAAAATCGTGGTGGCCACGGTACCAAGCTTGGTCTGCAGTCACTGTGGCTCCATAACTGAGGGGCTGCACTTCCTCTTCGATCTAAGATCCAGGTGACCGCCTGCAGCTCTTCATCAGCCTGGCTCATCTGACCCGAGGGTATCAACAGCTGGAGCTCTTCATTCCTGTACGAATGAAGCACACAGTGACTTATTCACACAATTATTGATATTCAAACTACATTTTCGGAGCTTACCGAATAATTCCAATATATTAAAACTCATAAAAACTGTTTTTTTATGTTCATGGTCCCGCCTCTTCCACCGAATACATATAGAACAGACAGGAAATGGGGTGAGAGAGAGAGGGGGAGACGTGCAGCAAAGGGCCGCAGGTGAGAGTCAAACCCGCAGCAGCTGCCTTGAGGACCTTCAGCCTCTTTACATGGGGCGAATGCTCTAGCCACTGTTCCCCTGGCCACCGACATTTTGAAGGCTGAATTCCATTTAACTCACTTGGATAGAAAAGAGGCATCGTTGTCAGTGACATCTGTGCTTTTCCTACTTTTACAACAAGTTTAAATGTCTGCTATGAAAAGGCCTGTGATACTATTCTGCTTACCAAGTTACCATTACAATTAATAATACAATTAACCAATTACAACAACCAAGTTGTATTAAACCAGAGTCTTTAAAGAAGAAGAAGAAGAAGAAGAAGAAGAAGAAGAAGAAGAAGAAGAAGAAGAAGAAGAAGAGTTCCTTTATTAATCCTGCAAGGGGAAATTCACTCTGTTATTATTCAGGTTACACACACACAGGCCCGAATACACACACATGCGCTAACAGGACCTATATACATGCAATTAATGGAGAGATGTTAGAGCGAGGGGGCTGCCAAATGGATCGGCGCCCCGAGCAGTTGGGGGTTCGGTACCTTGCTCAACAGCACCTCGGCCACCCTACGGTTCCCAGCCGAGTCACCTGACTGAGCTACTGCCGCCCCAGAGAAAAAAATCTTCTGGTCCGTAGTTAGACACGTTATCCATTGTGCCACTAGCCCTACCTACCTAAAGACATGACTTTAGTATTATGTGTGGTCGTAGTGAATGCCTATGGATAATTGCAGCTACCATCAGCTATACTGAGCTTTGTAGTGAGTTTCAACTCATTACAGTACACTAATATGCATACCACAAAATCAGTATATTGTTAAATAGAACACCTTTCAGGACACGAAGAGTTGATGGGTACTGCTTTGTTTGTCTCTTAGCCAGCACTTAACCTTTGTAGTAAACAGTTTTATATCTGAAATTAATTTGATTTTAGTTGGCAATGTGTTCCAGAGTTGACAGCCCTTAATAGAGAAAGCAGACTGCCCAAATGTAGATCTACGGTATGGTATGTTACAGTTACAAGTCACCATGCTCCTGGTTACTCTGTTACTGTCATGTCTTTGGATGTACCTGGAAGGAGGCTCTGGGGCTAGACTATGTAGACATTTAAAAATGAATTTAAGCAAACAAAGAGAGGCTCTCAAAGTATTTTTATTACTTTCAGGCCCTGGTTATACAGAGATGAGGTGTGTCTGGTTGTGGATGGCGTTACCATAACAATAACAACAGATTATTGCAAGCTTGTTTGTTGACATTAGAGGATTCCATTCAGCTATCACCGTTGGCAGTAGGATAGCTAAAGAGAGGCGAAGGGCTCGGAACCAAGCGAAACGTCACATAGAAGTCAGTCCACAGGTTGTTATAGACAACTGAGAAAGTCGGTGAAGGTCTCAATTTTTAAGTTGAGTAACAACCTGTTCACCAGTTGGCAATAAAAAACAATTGTGTCATGACACCTCAAAAGGGTTTATTGTGTCATACCAAGGTACAGGTATGTTGGTGGCACATATATCTTTTTACGGATTATACACTTACACTAACAGTAAATTACATGTTTAATGTGCCTGGCCAAAGGGTATTTAGTTGTGGATGGTGTACACTGGCTGGCACTTGACCTACGCTCATATGTAAGCTTGTCCAAAGATAGTCTCCTCTTACACACAAATATATTTCCAGTCTGCTTTGTCTTTTTTTATCCACTGGTTATTTTAAGAGGCCATTGAGAGTCTGTTAACAACAGGATGTACTAAAACTGATTTGTCAGCCTTCGTCCGTTGGATCAAACAGTGCACACACAAACACATACATTATTTGGTCACTCACTCTTGAGCCTGAATAAATATCAGGGCCCATCCACCCGGGGAGTCAAAGACGCAATAGGAAACTTTCGCCGCTCTGCAGTAACCAAGCAACCGCTGGATGAGTGACTCAGGAAAGGAAGAGAGGAGCTGACTCACAGCAGCTGTGACGTAAAGGATGTAAAAGGACACACACACTCACACTATGGTCTCGCATGCAAAAACAGATACACGCACACACGTATGCAGTAAGCTGTGAAGCCTGTAATCGGCCCTGTTTCAGGTAGATTAACACCTCTCTGAGTAACAGGTGGAGGGAAATTATAATTACCTCCAAACAACCAATACATAAACAGACACCCGTAAATGCATAAGAGAGAAACACAGAAATAATATCCCAAGTCTCCATTGATTACAGTGATAAAAAAAAATCGAATTAATACCTTTTCTTGATCCCTTTGTCACTGCATCCCCTTTTAGAAAGCCAATTCAAACCATCCAATGAAATCACCAATGTAGCTCCCTCCCTGAAGAATTTCCGCTCTGTGTAAATAAAAGAGAGGAACACGGCTGTCAAATGATATGCATTGCTTCGAAATCTTGCTGCATCATGACGCTGCAAAATATTGCAACACATTAAATCGCCCTGCGTCCAACCATGCATGACACCAGTACATTCTTTTTTTCCTACCTTGCATTCTGCAAGCCGCACTCATTCCCCCAGCTTTTACTGCACGGCGGACGCCTCACTGAGGGCACCGAAAGAGATAAGTTAAACATATGGATGGAAAGGGAGAGAGAGGAGATGGAGGGATGCACAGAAAAAGAGGGCGGGGGGGGGGGGGGGGTGAAGAGGAAGAGAAAGAATGTGAGGACAGAGAAAGGACAAAGAGCTCACATTTACAGTACACTCCCTGAAGGCTACTGGCGTTTCTGCAGCAGCAGAGTAGATGGGGATCAATAACTTCTCTGGTCTAATGTAACACAACTGCCTGAATGATAGAGAGCAACAGCAGTGTGGATGTCACAGTGACATAGACAAGAGTTACTGTGTATATTTGTTAATAACTCTATATACACTATGCTGCATGCAAAAAGCTGTGTCGCCGTTGGGAAGACCACAATTACGGCTCGACAGTACAGAAAAAGAATACCAGGCAGGATTGTCAAGTGTCACAGATGAGTTGTTTTTTCCAGCAACCTGGCAAACACTGTCCCCATCATGAAGCAACAACAACCCACTGATTACAAAATGGCGCCTTATATAGGGTGTCTAACTAATGAGGGAGAGCCCATTCACCATGTGGACATGCTCTTCTTTTGACAAACACTTCTTTTATATCATTATCCACATAATCTTACTTCTATATGCATACACATGTATTTAAAAACACAACCTCATCCCCAGTTCCACAACATTACAAAAATAAAATACCCCATCTTCCAACACCCCCACTAACCACCACATGGATTCCCTTGGAACTATAAATATGGTGCCTGTTTCCTGGGGAGGACTTTTGCCCGAACATCCTGGAGAGAAGAGACTGATGAGTACATTCCACACACACACTCAACCATTCCCAATATACTAACACATAATATTTCACAACATATATTAGTCACATCATGTCATCTTAGCTTTCATTTACCACACAAACGCACATTAAATATCTTGTCCCTCTTTTCCAGGTGGAACCTTACCAGCACAAATACAATTTAAAAGGACAATAAATACATCAACAATTAATAAATATGAAAACAATATTTAAGTGTGCAAATGTACAATGTGCAAACTGTCCAAATCCAATAAAGTGCAACTGCTTTTCAAAATGCCTGTGCAATTATTAAGGTGCACGTATCCCGGTTTATGTGGACAATATTACCCCATCTCAAGCTCCAGGGAGTCCTCTTCTTTACAGTCATTAAAGCTATAAAAGGAGCATTTGTTATTTTAAACGTATGATTTGGTTTCAGGTTGAAACGATTCCTCTGTTTGAACATTCTTTGCCCTTAACAAGGTTATATTTGTTATATTTAATGCAATACATTTATAAAGTCCTTACTGAGTACCTTATTAACACTTGATGAGTATGTCTTATTGTGAAATGGTTCCTTAACATTTCAACTCCTGTACATACTTATAATAACACCATAAACTGTCCCATTTCTGATTTGTCATTCTCTGGAAGCATGGGCGGAGTATGAGACAATGGGCCCCTGGGAAAGAGCACCACTCGTGTCAGGTTGACACAGCAATTAATTGAATACTTTGGATATGAAAGGTTGTTCAAATTCATTCTACCTGCTGTATACAGAGCTGTGTGCTACAATGTATGATTTTGTCCCAGTCATTTCCTCCTACCTTTGCATACCATGAATACCATTTAGTTTGAATACATCTTTAATTTAGGGCTGCCGTGAGTGCACTCTAAATGAAGACCATCATCATCTAAACCAAATAAGTTCAGTTCTTTAACACGTAAATGATCAGATTTAAAAGATGTCATTGGGTTTCGAAGTGTGTTTTTGATGCGTGGTCTCACCAGTGACCAGCAACAGTGAACATTATCTCCCTCTGGAGGCTGAAAGCAGAAGAGCAGACAGCTTTAACCTCTGAAGCAGAGCAGAGAACTGCAGCAGAGCTCTCAGCTTGTTTTCAGGGGGGGAAACAGGAAATAAGACTTTATAAATTCAACTAAGGGAAATAAATTGAATAATTGAAATAAATGAAGTGCTATTGATGCAGGAATATTACTGCTGCTACATCATTACTACTGTTACTAACTACTACTACTATCCCTACTGCTACTGTACACGCCGTAAATCATCGTTATCATCATGTAACTTCCAAGCACCCACATTTATTAGGAAGTTCCCGCTGGTATAGTCCTCCCCCCGGCAACAAAATCACTGATGCTGGAGTTCTGCTTACCACACCCAGACAGCATCAGGATGTTGTTCCCAGGAGGCAACAGTGTCACCATTCAGTCCACCTCTGGTTCCCAAGATAGGGGAAAATGAAAGAGAAATGAAGGGGAACTCAAGCAAAGGAGAAGGGGAATAGAGACGTAGAGATGGACAGATGGTGTTTCCATTCAGAATGAGTGATTGCATTTCATTTCTTCTGCTATACCCCCTCAGGGCATCGTGTCACCCAGCGACCTGCACCCATGGACCCATATCAGGTCAGCCGGTGCGCTCTGTACTGCTTAGAGTACAGTGTTTCAATATAGTCAACTCTTTTTTCACTGGACTTAGCAGTACATGTGAGGATGTGAAAGCCTTCTCGCCGGCTCAAAATGTGAGCTTGTTCTGGCGCATTCTATTTTCACATTGGAGGAATGATTGATGTGTGCTGCCTGAGTTGCTCATAATCTGATATCTCGACAACTTCTGCATCCAAATGTCAGTTGAATAAGTGATACCTCTTTGGTTTCAGGCCTTCTGACTGTCTGGGTGGAAAATGAGGAAGCCTAAGAGTTGCGTGTTATTATCTGCTGTGGTTCATTTTGAGAAAAGCGTTTTCCCCACTGATCTTCTCTGCTCCTTCATCCAGAGGTGTGCTGAAAGCCATCGAGCGTGCTAATATGATTTAACACCAGCCAGTGATCCAGCTGGCCAACTCTTTCGTCGTGCCTAAAGAGAAGTGTCTCAATCCCACAATTCCCTGGAGAACACTTGGATAGCCGGCCCTTTAGGCATCAACAGGTGAACTAGAATAAAGAATGTGTCTGTTTTGCCACCGAGGGTGAGAACATGCCCGAGCACCGAGGCGACACCTCAGCTTGATTTTCTATTTTAATTGGTTTGGTCCTGCTGAATCTTACTGCTCCGATTGAGTTGTGACATGCACAGTACACGCCGAGAAAACTGTGGAACTATCCTTTTACACAGCAGGCGCAGAATCATCATATCCAGCCGACGAGTGACACCAAACAATCCGTGAGAGGAGGGGTAATTGGAGATCATTGGGCTTATTCTGAGCGTGCACAAATACACCACTGCTCGAGTCCCGAAGAGGAACACATGGAGCTGAAGTCACTGCAAAGCACTGTGGGTAATATGGGAAAGTGAAACATCCAGTCAGAGAGCTTGAAGTGCTGTTTGCAGCCTTTATTTGGACAGGGCAGGATCTCATGGCTGTGAAGGAGAGGGGGCCCGAGATGGAGTGAAACGTGACACTAAAAACAACAACATACTGAGCGGTAAACATGTCACTGTTGTGTACATATTTGTTCAAGGTGCGGGGCTTCAACCGTAATAAAACTGTAATGCCCTCATTAGCAAGCATGTAAAGTAAACTTTTGCACAGCCTTTGCAAACAAGGTTGTTGTAGTTGTTGTTGTTGTGCAGCCCTGTATCTGGATGTGAACTGAGTGACTAATTTGTTGCAGAGCACCGGCTGTGCTGCACAGCGGTAAGCCATAAACCATAAACTCCCAGGGGAGATTTTTCTTTTAGATTGGAGATTACAGGGTCTTAAGAGTGTTTGCTGACAGAGAGTCCTTAATATGATGACATAAACGTGTAATCCATCTCAGATCGCTGGCGGAGTATTTATGAGCCTCTGTTGACAGCAGTACACCTGCTCTTCCTCAGTCCAAGACCTGGGAGCTCTGCCCGTCTGAACTAGCACAACTGCTGCCAAGGGCGCTGCCATATTGGGAGAAGTGTGTGTGTGAGTTTAAAGAGAGGGGGAAAATGTGTTTGTATGAAAAGGTGTAGAGAGAGGGGAGAGAGCTGAGTGTGGAGGGAGGGTTTGGGTGGGAGGGGGGCAAGTCTATCTTTATTCATTTCCTGCTGATATAAGAGCACAGATTACTGACAGTCATTTATTACTCCATCATTCAACATATAGCATCCATGTCATGACAGAGGGAGAAATGCATATCTTGTTTACACAAAGTGTGTGTCTGACTTGGCAGAATGAGACCCTGCTGAAAGACAAAAAAATCAAAGTGCTGACGTACAAAGGTCTGTTGTATCAGAATAGAAATCTGTTGGGTGTAAAATGTGTTCAGTGAGGGCGTCAGAGGGGATGTCACTGCCGTCATTGCACTGCTGCCATCATTAATAAACCACTCCATCATTAAATAAGGACTTGCACATGCGCGATGATGAATGTGCACACTTTAAAGCTCTAATTTGCATTTGTTTGTTTCAGCTGTGACATACATTATTTATTCACTTAAGACAAGTTCTGCAAAATGCAAAGGACAAAGAAAAAACACAAACACTCTTAGATCGGATGTTCAGACTCTTTAAACAGCAGCTTAACTGGCATGTTTATATAGTAAGCTGTTTCTATACAAACTATGTACACTGTTACGTTTTCAGTTGTGGTCAAAGTCCTCCTCCAGACATGTTGTAAAAATATCTCTGCTATTATTAATATTTAGTTTAAATCTGTTATCCCCCAAAAAGAAAATAAATACAATTATTTTAAAAACTCTGAGAGCAAATCTACTCTACTCCCTCATTAAGAAATTCAGGATCTGGCTTTAGCCCCGCCCATCACCGCTATAGAATGCCCCAGCCCCAAGTTGACGGGATTGGTTCTTTAGGCATGTGAAGTATGAAACCCCGACTGGCTGAATCCAAAATTTAGAGACTGACATTAGTACGCTGCAGTTTCAAGGCAGAAGTTCTCAGCTGTGGCATTGACTGCTCATTTCGCTCATGATACGTCTTCTAGCACATTAAAAAACATATGGACATGTGAACAAGGTTAAAAACTTGATTTTCATCGGAATTGAAACAAAAAAACTTACACCAAGAGGTACACCTGCACTGATTTGAAAGTGTTGCTCCACCTTACTAATTTATAGATAATAAATTATTATTTTTCTGCATGTATAGATCATTACAAACACACAAATGAACTCACCAACATCACAACTAAGAGCAGAAACGTTTCCAGTTAGTCCTTTTCTACAGCATGTGTCATTGTAGTGTCCGACCACTAGACGACAGTAGAGTGAAGCAGTTGGCTTCAGTGGAGGTAATATGGTTGAGGATGTCACACACAAGCAGAAACTGTGAAACTTGTTGTGAACCTTAAAATAAGGCAATAGCAATATTAATTAAAGTTGAAGTTATTTCCTTTTCCTTTGCATTTTTTTGTTTTGACATCTGCACCTGCACTAGTTGTGTTACTGAACAAGCACCAAAGAGGAAGAAAGACAACAGCTTTCAACAATAAATCCCTGTACAACATACAAAGGACCCCTGGGCACGTATATGTAAGAGGCCCCCCACAATTATAGACAACCAAATTAAAGTCTACTTTTAGAAATTCTGCACCTCTTTGTAGTCATTTAAACATTAACATCATCATTTTGAAGTCCTTTTTTCCTGCCTGTGTAGTGATTTGGGGTCAATTTTCAGTCATTTATCATCTCATCATAGTCATTTTGTATCTCTTTGGTCATTTCTCATCATTTATAGTAATTTTGTTTGTGTTTCAGCAACAGGGCCCCTGACACTATGGGCCCCTGGGCCTGTGCCCGGTAGGCCAATTCATTAATCCACGCCTGTGCCCATCTGTCACCTCATGTGGGCCCATTTCTGCTTCTGTGCTTTAAAAGGTTGAGCAATGACTGCGACTGTGTGTGTGTGTATGTATGTAAACACTTACCTCATCCCCTCCTGTAATCAAACCACAGCTAAGGGAGCGGCTAAGCACGGTGAAATGATATTTCAGCCATAACATAAAGTTAACACACAGTTGACACACACAAGTGAGGCGCAATTGACTTGAAATGTCTGGACTGCTGACGGGCAAAACCCACGATGGGAAAAGTGTTGAAAAGCAGGGCCCTGACCTCTGACCTGACATGCACACGCGAGCCGACACAGCTGTGGGACTTCTCAACTGGTTTAAAGTGTTTATAGGGGAGTGTTCGTTGACAGAGCTCTCATTTACACATGCATACAACCCAGAACAGATAAGAACAGATCCGTTTCAGAAGCTAATCTTAAATGTGATGAGGTTTACAGAGGCCTGTGGCATTGGAAATATATACATAAATATCTTTATTTGGGAATTAGGCACTGCCTACGGGTATATCACACTACCTCACATTATGGGAACAGGAAACTGTACACTATGCTTTCATGTGAAGACTTCTACATGTAGACATGTTTTAGTTTGTACTTCTTTTGTAGATAATGTATGGGGAAAAGGTTGTTCAGAAGGAATATATTTTAGATATGGTCTTTGCTTCTCTGTCCCATATATCCATCTGTCCGATGCACCTATAAATCCAGACTAAGCCTCTCTCCATGACACTATCTTTTCTGCAGCCCCACCCACCCACTGACGCCCGAGGGAGTCCCTAACCCCCCTCCCAAGCCCATCAACCCCCTTACACTGCCTTGTCCCCGCACTGATCCTATCACTTGCCACTTGCATCCTAAGCTGGCTGGTATTCTTCAGGCCCTGATCCAGTTGCACAGCAGCAAACACATTTAAGTAAAATATGTAATGAGTCAGGATTGCCCCTTAGTTACAGCTCAAACAGAAAAGAAATAGAGCAGCCAGGACACAGGAGAGAGAAACGGCTGCACCGCGTATGGAGGATGGAAGCTGCCAAAGTAAAAATTAAATAAATCACTTGATAAATACATTAATATGCCAATAAATGCACCAAAAATAATGGTGTAATTAAAAATAAATGTAGGCATTAATTAATTGATTGGGGAAATAAATAGGGGAGACATGCAAAAGATAGTACATGAATAAATAAATAAATAAGCAAATCAAAAATTAAATACGCATTTATGTCACATTTAATTGATTAATTAATACCTCCATTAAATGTATTATTATTATCTAATACAATTCTTCATACATTTAATGATTTAGCAGAGAAGAAATTGTCCGGAACATATTGTAAAATACAAAATTGTTGTTTCACTTGGTTTTAGCTGTACATTTATGTTTAGATAGCATACAGATCGGATCTCAAACTCAGGTTGCATTTGGACCTCTTTTACGTCAAGACTGGGAACGTTTCAGATCGTAGGGGATTTGGCGAGGGACTGGTTTGTATGTTGAACTCATATTGAAAAGGTGACGTCTGGATGCCACGTTCTTATTGGTCATTTTATGGGGAGAACTGTCAATTAAATGAGTTGTGCTTTTACTTGCGGTTTAGCACAGAACATTATAATGCTTTTACAGTCATTTTTACATATTACGTCAAGGTCTCCAGGGGGGTAAGACCTCTTTGGATTCACACTGATTACCACATTTTTATTTCATGAAATAATGATTTAAGATTGAAATGATTGATGAATGATGATTTTTCCACTGGAGCAAAGAGAAATGGGAACATATAAGGTCAAAGGTAAAAGGCAACAACATGCACACAGTATATACTGTACATGCATGGGCCCAGACTATGTACAGATCAGATGCAAACTCTCACACAACCAGTCATGAGTGATTCATGTCAAAACAGAATAGAGAGGAGATTAACACACACACGGAGACACGTGCACTGACACATCGAATGAGGCAGACAACCACACAGAATGAAAGAATTTGTGCCAGAAACAGGGGTAGTGAGATGAAAGTGTTAGTGAGCGTAAGGGAGTGGTGGTGGAGGGTGGAGATTCAAATGTGTGGAGGGAGGGGGAGGGGCGTCTTGGTTGAATTTGAGACTGGCATGCCCCGCCACAGCTGGTCCGATGGAAATAGAAGAGGCAGTAACTGAGACCAGGAGAAAGGAGGAGCAACCGCTTTGCTCAGGGATGCATGGGTGGATGAAGAGGTCTTTCTGTCTGTCTCTCTGTCTGAGAAGTGAAACCCTTCAGACGTTGCAAAGGGACTAAGAGATTTAGTTTAGTATGCAGCTGGACATTAGCTCTAACCTGATGACTTTTTAATCCATGTGAATTAAACTGGCTTTCAGGATAAAATAGCATCTACTGAAGGCATTATCACAGTCTGAAATCTGACACATGTTGTTCTAAACATCTTTTAGATTTATTTTTTCCACACAGAGAAGGTTAAAGGTCACCGTTAACACCATGGAAAAGGAGAGTTTTCTCATGAATGAAGTTTAAAATGGATTCAATGATGTTACGAGCTTTTCCATGATGCAAAGATGTGAAGATAGGCTATATGAAGGTTATGAACAAGATGAACAGCAACAGCCACAACCACATCATCGAATAACCAAAACATTCACTGAGAAAAAGCAATCTGTGCAAAATATTTCGGAAAAACTCCCCATCCTCAAGTTCCCCCTGTTTCTCATCTAATGAAGATATTCACATTATTTCATAAAAGTTACACTTGACAGCTTACGATTTCACTTCTTGGACTTTGCAAACACTTATTTTAGCTTGTGAAAGTGTCGTGTGTAGATGGTAACACTAGTTTACGGAGAAGTTAGTTTGTATAGTATCCCAACTTTACCGATCTTAATCATTCAAGGTCTATGTCTAATCTTAGCCATCTCACAAGACTTCTTTTTAATCTAAATAAACAAATCAATGTTTCTTTAGGGTGGAAATCCTGGAAAAATGGGGTGCACTTATATAGCACATATTAACCTGAGATGGACAAATTCCTTCACAATGTCGCTTGTTTACTCACACTTTACCAAGTCTTGATGGAGTTCAGTGGTTAGTTATTAATAATGATGACCGATGCTAAAGGAGAAAAACTGCCTGTAAACGTAATCTCACATAAGAAATCCCCACAAAAGCCAGTGTGTGTAAGCATATATATGACACATCCTGTCACACTAAATGTACCAGCTCTCTAAAATCATAATATCATTGTGTATTCATTTTTTTATCATAGATACCAATTCAGAGCGATGTGGTCAAATGCAACCCATCGGTTCGTGTGATACTTACCTCGGCTGGTTTCCACACCTTGTTCTGATTGTCCCATTACTTACTGTTTCCAAACACAAAAGTACAATATTTCAGGTCCGACGCAAAAGACTTGAACTGTAATCTTCTCCCAGACTCCTTACAGCTGCCTGTGCCTGTCAAGAAACCAACCCAACAAACTCCAACCCAAATCACTACACTATGTGCACAGGACCATCACCCCCCATCCCTATCCATCTCTCTCTGTGTCTGTCTTTTTTTTACCTCTCTGTCCCATCCCCCTCTTCCTCCTCTCATCCAGCACTCCATCACGCAGGAAGCCTGTTCTTCCTGAAAACAAGGGTCGGAGCGTGGAAAGGGACCAGGGCTGAGGGGGGCAGGTACGTGAGGGGGAGCAGAGGATGTTTTTGTCGTTCCACTGCCCCTCTGGTTGCCGCAGGTCTCACTGTAGTCCATCCTGAGGAAACCGGGCTCACGTCACTGTTGCCATGAGCCTTGAGCATCCACGTGCTGGCCCGTTAAGGCCGGTATGACGCAGTAGCTCCGTCTACACACATGGGAGCTATAAAGACAAATGTGGTTTAAAACTGTGGAGAATGCTGCTTTTCAAATCATAAAGGCATCAGCAGGAAAAGTTGACACAAAGTCCCATTAAGTGCATTTCAGTTACACAAAAGGGGTCAAATGTGGTGTAGAGAGATACTGTGAGGAGGGTTGGTGTTTTGCCAGAACAAAAGTCTATAACTCTGTGCTCCATTGTACAGTATGTAATAGCTGCAATCTGCCAAAGCACCTGCAAGTGTGGGAATTCCTCGGCAGGTGGTTTTCCAGAGACCCCCATCGACTGATTTATTATGAATAAAAAAATCTAACGAATGAAATCAAAAATCAAAAAATACCACTTGTGGAAAAAAGATGGCTCAGCCTTGCACGACAGCACTACTCAACACGTATCATTCAATTCAATGAAAAGCTGAAAAGATGAGGTTTGTATGCATTAATTTCTTGTTTTATAAACATGTGTAGTTAATTGTTTTGCGACCTTGAACTGCAGCCTCCCACTCAAGGGCTATAATAACTGTCACCAGCAAAATTTAGGGTTTTACCACACCGGCAAGAAATGTTCACTTATTTCATGAACCTTTTCCTAATGTGAAAGTCTTGGTTAACCCGCTACACAATAGCTTTTCTCATTTCTCTCCAAATGTAATACATTACCCCAGCAGAGGTACGGCCTTGGCAATGACATGTTGGTCTGGTATATATATATATATATATATATATATATATATATATATATATATATATATATATATATATATTTATAGTAAAGTTGTGACATCACAACTGTACAGAAGTCCTGACGGCTCGTCTAAAGACACAGTTTCTGATTACCGGGCTGTGTGCATTTCTCTGTGGATTGAGCGTTTTGACACTTTCACAGTATTTTTTATAGATCCTCGACCTGCTTTATAATCCAAAAAGATATGGAAATATAACTTTTGACGATATGGGTCTTTTAATAACTGGCCCTAATTAACCCACAGTGTAAGTCTGACTGTCATCTTGGGGGTTTTTTTAAAATCATGTTTAGCATCTTTCCAATTGAACACCACTCATTTGAGCACAGAGCTCTTCATTTGCTAAATGTAGCATGTGGGAACAAGGCGACTGTGAGTGGAGACAGCGCCATGGAGCGCAGCCTGAAAGTGACAGAGGCCATAATAACAGGATGTTTACAGCCTGTGGAAAGGCTGCCAGGGACGACCACGAGCAGGCAGCAACTGTGGCTGGCAACAGGAGCAGAGAGGAAATGCGGGCCAGCCAGATTTCCTTCCAGATGCACCAAACATAACCTCACTGACTGTGAGTTTTGTTTACAGGCAGTATAGTGCCTGACTGGCCTCAGGTCTGTTCAGGTTGATTTAAATCCAGTGTGACCCCTGACCACGGGAGAAATTAGATTCTCCTTCTTTCAGCCTCCCTTTCCTCACACACACACACACACACACACACACACACACGCACAAACGCACACACACACACAGACACACACACACACACACACACGCACACGCACACACACACACACGCGCACACACGCACACTTGCACACACACACAGTCACACGCGCACACACACACACACACACACACACACACACACACACACACACACACACACACACACACACACACACTGAAGTGATCAGCTGCAGGTGACAGCAAACAGAAGGACACTGGTGGTTTCTGACACCAGGAGTCTATTGACCAGTAGTTTCTTTCTGCCCGTCAGTGGTCACATATTGCACCAGGCAGCAACATCCACAACAACAGTCTCCACCACCATGGCTATCACTGACTTTCTCGCAGTCTCGGACATCACTTCAGCTATTAATGCTTGTAAAGGTGAGGAGATGATTGTGGGATTAAAATGAAAGCATCTGGTGTCTTGCTTCTTGTCACAAGACGTACGGGCCTTTGTCTCTGTGTTACTCTGTAAACCTCAAAGTACAGGTCATTTTAACTGACTGGATCTAATCCAGTTTTTGTCTGTGATTTTTTTTTTACTTCCAGCAAAGGATTCCTTTAACCCAAAGATGTTTTTCAAAACAGTGGGTTTATCGAAGAAAAATCCAACAGAGATCGAGAAGGTCTTTAAGATTTTGGACCAGGACAAAAGCGGCTTCATAGAACAGGATGAGTTACAGTTGAGTTTTTATGCACAGAAAATAGCCTATATTCTGTTCCACATTTAATGTGTTAATCCATTCCGTTCCCTTTTGGTTGTTTGGTATCATTTCCTCAATATGGTGCTTCATACCTGCTCTTCATCAGACTGTTCCTGCAGAACTTCTCCAAAGGAGCGAGGACCCTGACTGCAGCCGAGACCAGAGGTTTCCTGCTGGAGGGAGACTCAGATGGAGACGGGAAGATCGGCTGGGAAGGTAAGCCGGTCTGAGGGATACTTCACGGTAGCATGAATGTTTGACAAATGAGGAGTTCTGCATTTCTTACAAACTGAGAGTTGATTGAAATCAGGGTGCGTTTTTCATGAAACTTGAATCACACTTTTCTCTTTGGCTCTTTGTTGAGTGTAAAGCACACATCAAGCTTTTTACTAAGTCCAGTAAAGTGTAGGAGTGACCTTTAAGAGCATTCTGAAGTGATCATTTCATTTTTCATGTTTATGCTAAGCAGAAACCAGATACAAGGATTTACCTTACTCAGTGAGGTCACTGTTTAATATATGTTATTCTGAAAACATGTGTAAAGAAAGTAGCAATTAGATTGGGGATGATAATATAAACACAATTAAAAGGAAAGAGGAAATTATGGGAAATTAGCAGGAATAGAAACAAACCCTACATCAGAGAAAACAGATAATAATGGAAATTTAAATTACAAGATGCATTGAAAGTGACTGCAAACAGAAATTATTGTGTTTCCCTCAGAATGCAAAGAAAAAGGAGAAACGATTGTTGAATATCCTATAAAATGCAGAACAGAATTGCAAATAACCCATTCTGAATTCTACATGTTGCTTATTCACCATAAGCCATATAATCATTCAAAAATATGTCTCAGAAGGCGTGTATGTGTGTGTTGTGTAATGCAAGAAATGGGATGAATATTTAAAAAATGTTTTATTTGTATCTTTCACTGAAGTCCAGCAGTATAATAAATACAGGCCCTGGTGTGAACTATTGAAAAAATGACAGAAAGGACCAAAATCATTCAGCAAAATTGTAAAAACTCAATTTAGATTAAACTCGTTTTACATGTCCTACTCTTTTGTCGCTGTGCTGTTGCTAGGCAGCTGACGTGCAGTTACAACAGTCACCTCATACAAAGCGTCACTTCAGTCTGTCAGGTCATGTTTGTAGCATTGGTCTGTGTCTTGCTCCTAAGTGGTGGGGGGCTTTTGCAGGTGTGTGTGCCCAGAGGCCCATTGTCTCACAATCCGCTTTAAGTTTAATGAAACACAAGAGTTGATCATTTTATCTGGTGGATGTGAACTTGCAGAATAAAAAATGTCTTAAATCCTCTCTATCTGTCTCTTTTTTACCCCCAGAGTTTTCTGCACTGGTCAAGTCTTCATAAAACGTGTCTATGATTTGTTCCATGGTGATAATCTCAGGGTGGACCTCTTTTTATCATGTTTACTATACAGTAAATGAATCTAATGTGTTTCAAGTTGTAGTTTGAGGGGAAAATGATGTCATTAAAGTTAATCACAAACGCCTCCTTGCTATGTGTGTTTTTTTTCCTGCTTACACCTTGTATTATGATGTTATATTGAGCACTAGGGGAGGCCTAGCCTGCACAGGGGGCCGGGAGGCTTCGGTTTCTCCAATTAACTGCATGAGCAACTTTCCACTGTGCAGATGAAGTGTTTGTCATTCCGATAACTTCAATTGGACACCAGCTGGGATGGGGAAATTTGGTGTGAATTATATGACACAGGAAAGTCCTTATAGATAAACTATGCCAATTGAAAGATCACTTTAAAATTAACCACCATGAAACCAAATACACTTAGACATGGCTCATGCTGAGTATAACTCAACGTGAGTCTTTAACTGACCTCTGTGAAAATTATGTTGTTTTTTACAGCAGTTTTATTTATGAAAGTCGGACAAAAGACTTGAAAGAAACTACACAAAATGTTTATTTGGCAGTGATTTTGGCGGCCCCTTGTGGACCAAAGCCATAGAGTTTCTATGATTACCACCGCCTCATTTCAAAAAGATCTTGATGGCTGGCACGGACATTTGTTTGGTCAAGATGCATAGCCATGAGGTAATGTACTTTCATGTACTATATAATGAATATATAATTATATAATAATAATAATAATTATATATATATATATATGACCACAATATGGGTTTTTATTAATTCATGTGTAAAACCACATCTTGCAATATATTATATAAATAAAATAGACAATTCTCTGCATCTGTTGTCGTGTTTCCTTTAACTGTCCGTTTTTTGTTTTTTGTTCTAACAAAATTCTCTAAAGAAAAACACAGTATATAGCTATGTTGGATGTTTAATTTAAAAAAAGATATAAATGATAGTTACAGTAAACAATACTTCCAAGTATTTGTTCTTTTTTAAGATATAGAGATGCTGTCAACCTTACTCTCTTAAAGTTGTGCACATACATTTGAGTATCTGGAGTACCTACCAACCTGCTACCAACCCACAAACATGAAATAAGGTGAAAATAAGACAACCCAGTCAGTTTTCTGTGTGCTGCTATGATCAGGAAACAACCCACTTAGATATGGCCACCCGTCCTGTCACATGCAGGCTTATTAGAAAATACCATCCTGATGACCATGACAAATGACAAATGACCACAATATGGGTCTTTTAAATGGCATCAAGACAGGAATAACTGGATCAATACCAATACTTCTTTGGCCCTGTTGGCTGATCCTCTGCTGCCCAGAAATGTTTATTGGTGTGAATTCCACATCTGGAGATGTGCAGCTGGATCAAAGGCTCTGGCAGACAGAGAAGTAGCTCTATGATGGAGTACCGGGGCGTCTGGCAAAGCTTTAGCCCTGCTGGTCCGGGGACTGCTCGCAGTGACCTAGCAGAGAAAGTCTGGACAGGATAGAGTTTCTGGTGCCAGCACATTTACAGGACTTCTGTCAATGAGGCACATTTATTTGCAACTTTCTCTCAGATGGCAGAGTATGTAGGTCGCTTCTATTTCTGCTGCAGCATGAGGGAACAAACTCCTGCTCTCAGGTGGAGTTCATGGACACGTAGTTCATTTAAAATCATAAATTAGTTCACATAGTTGGGCAAAATAAATACTTAGTGAGTTATTTGGTTGCCAATTTCTTAAAAGATAAGTGTGTTTACTAGTCATAGGTGCTTACTGAGGTCTGGGAAATAACTGTTTAGCTCTCCAATTGTTCCATGTGTCCAAATGTTGTTTTTTTTACAATGTACATTTTCAAAAATGTAGTTGAGAATATGATCAGGGGATCTTCCTTCGTTGTCTCAAATTGCAAACGTTCAGCCTTGCTTGATGGGTTTCATCTCCTGCTGGGAGATATCTGTATTTTAAATCTGATATTGAAGGAGGGCAGGAATAGTTACAGTATCTGTGGCCGAGTCGTTTGAGGTGAGAGACCTCACATGACCACGGCAAATGTTAAAGGCCTTTAGTGAGCTTTTAAGGAGATTTGAAGTGAAAAAAATATATACTGTCGTAACGCTTTCTAGCTGCTGAGACACACACACCTGAAGCCGCTGAAATGAAGGTGACAGATGGAGAACTGAAGCTGCAGAATCTCTTTCATACCCATAAACCCCATGAAAACTGAATGTTTTTAATACATGTTTTACAATGACCACTCTACAGTACAATACAGACAGTAAAAATCTACATCACAGGATCATTGCAACACTGCCACCCGATGTATAACAGGCACATAACAGCCTGCACCTGTCATTAGAGCAAATATGGGCATGGACAGACCCCCTGGACTAGTTCCGCATTTAATTTCATTGTCTAGTGCAGTGTGAGAACTGTCATTATGCAACTGCGTGGAGGTTTGAAGTGTGAAGATGATGATGACACCAATGATATCAGTTTTTTTGTGTTTCTTAAAGTAGCATCACAAACAGTGCCGTCGCCATAAGGAGAAATGGTCTGAATGGGTGTTAGAGCTCCAAAAATAAAACCTGGCTGAAGTTGCTTAGCTGCATGTTAGTAGATTAGGATTTTATGTGCTATTAAATTATAGCATGTCAGTGAATCTCACTGGCTATCAATCAAACGCCTCCCCTCATTGCATTTTTTACTCTTTTCCTCTTTACACCATCTGACAAACACTGACTTAACATTAATAAAGATATATTTTGTATAAAGTTTAGCTATTAGGACTAGATGGCTCATCTGTGCACGGCCACTTTCTGCAGCTTTCAAACGGGCTCTTGTGAACAAATGCTCTGTTATATTGAGCCAAACGTAAAAAAGAGAGAAATGTTAGTTATTGGATAAATTCCTGTGTAAAAAACAAAACATATAAAAACAAAAATCTTAAAATGTATATTTAATCTTTAATGTAAAATGATTTTTTTGACTCTGCCATCACATCACCATCGCCTGCCATAATCAATCACAACAACCAGACTTTTCTGACACTGGAATGCCATTGCAGACATTTTACACATGCCAATTGCACACCAGCTCGTTTTCACCAAAACTGTACAGTTCAGAGGCCCGGACGGGTCATTAATCACCATAGCTTGTACTTTGCTACAAATTCCGAAACAATTACATTTTATATTTATTTATTTTTAAAATGAGTTTCTGCCTGTAGGCTGTAAACTGACGTTTAAAGGGGCATACACGCAGTTTGTCATATATATTTATATATCACAACCATCATAATAAAGATAACATTTAAAAGTCACATTGGAAAGTTTAATAACAACCTTTACTTTACGCATGAGAAAAGTCAGTGGCACAGTCTCTGAAATGATGTACCAATAGTGTCATAATTAAACAGACCTGATAACTTACATTATATCTGATCTGATCTTTCTGATCATTTGTAATACACAACATAAAAGTTTACCCCATCCTTCACTCCGTGGTGCTCTGCACAGTTTAACAGATCAAAACGAAATGGCTCCAGAGTAGGTTTCACCCAAATCAGCAGCGTATATTATTAGCCCTATGCAATATCAAGCACTTTTGCATAGGCCTACACTGGGCCTACCATTTAAGCATCTTCATTTATGTGCATATAAATAGAACAGCTCTGTCTACTGGACACATTTTTCAACCGACTGCTTTGCCTGCTTTGCCTGCTTTGCACACAGTGTCTATTACATAGCCTATGCATCATATTTCGGTCCAGTGAAGGTATATAAGCTTGCAAGAGCGACTGAGGGGTTCACTGCAGTGAACAGTTTCATCTGAACGAACCCACTCTAGTCCTAGAGATAACCCTAAGGTGAGTTTCATGAGGAGCTGCAGACCTTAAGGCAAATCTACTGCCTGACTCAAAGAGTGTTTCAGGGCTTCATCTTCATGCACTGGGATATAAATTCTGAACATCAGAAGCTCAGAGTTTGGCTTTGGACTAACTGAGGAACCAGATGGGGAAAAAATCTATTTACCACCCAACCACAGCTGCAAAGGATATTTGATTTTGCCTTGGAGGGCTTGGTTTTGGGAAAATTGGACTACCTTTTCTGATCATTTGTGCCTTGTCTTTTGGGGCTGCCAGAGAGGAATACTCACTGAGAGGAACTGTAAAAACATATTGCATGGCATAATGAGGAGTACATGTAGCTCTTTAACTTTGAATGCTGTATTGTAAAGTGCAGTGAGGGAACATGATTAGATTCAAAGTAAAACCACTTAATCCTGTCTGATTTGCTACAGTTGAACTGATGAACTGATGACCTGTCCTCTGCTCTCTTCCCTCAGTCTAAAAAATGGCACTGGCAAGCGTTCTGAAGGAGGCTGACATCACTGCAGCCCTTGCAGCCTGTCAAGGTAAACCCCGCCATAATAATGACACAGTTTTGTGGTTTAGGAGAGCCTTGGTGCCATAGGCTACATGCACAAAATCATGCACTTATCAAATCTGTGTTTCAAGAAAATGATTTGCATGCATTTGTAGCTAAATGACCTTTTGTATAATTCAGTTGCTAATGCAGGATCATTAAAACCCAGCCGGATCAAATCAGGATTAAATCAATCTGCAAACATGCAGAATGTGAAAGCATGTATTCTGATTTGTATCAGTATAGCTACTGTGAGGCTTACATAGCTACAATGTCTGACATGGCCTCTTCTCTGTCTCCGCACAGCTGCTGACTCTTTCAAGCACAGCGACTTCTTCGCTAAGGTCGGCCTGGCTTCCAAGAGTTCCGATGACATCAAGGCAGCCTTCAAAGTCATTGACCAGGACAAGAGTGGCTTCATTGAGGAGGATGAGCTGAAGTAAGCAGCATCTCTCAGATTTCACCCTGATCTTCTCTGAGCCCTTGTCTCATGTTGTCGGGTGACACAGGGTGGAGGAGATGACAGAACATAGCCAATTGTAAATTTTAAGCAATTAATTTAATAATCCTACATGGTCCTTTCTGAAAGATGACTACAAAACTCTCACGACCAATAATTTCACAACATTGCAGATTAAATATTTCCAGGCCTGCTTCTGTTCTAAAGGTATATTAACTGTAATACTCCTCCTCTCCAGGCTGTTCCTGCAGAACTTCTCTGCCTCTGCCAGAGCTCTGACTGACGCTGAGACCAAGGCCTTCCTCAAGGTCGGCGACACCGATGGTGATGGCATGATCGGAGAGGACGGTGAGAACACAAGAGGAACTTTATCTGGAATTAGAACCAGATTTGGTGGCTGCAAATATATGGAAAACCACCCAAAGTGCTTGAAATAACACTCTCTTTTCTTTGTCTCTCTGCAGAGTTTGCCAAAATGGTCAAGGGATAAATGAAAAAACTGACCAACATCTTACTTCACTACTCTAAAGGAACAACTTGAGCAAAGACATACTCCTGCTCTCCCCTCCTCCTCTTCCCTCTCACTCTCTCTCTCTCTTCAACTCTCCACATCACTTTTATACAATTGACCTTCCACCCCCTTGACCGTAAACAAACTGTTTGATGCCTCTCTTTCTCTCTCTCTGGCCATGCTCACCCCTTTGCTGTCCACGATGAATGTACCTGACTAAGTGTATAGCGTGGTTGACTTGTGTCTTTCTCTAGCTCACTTCTGTCATTGTTTTACTATGTGAGTTTTGCTTACTGTGAGATCAGCGATGATGCACTTTTATGGGAAACGGACAGACGATGAGAAAACAATAAAGGTTCTTTTTCAATAACAGAAGTCTGACCCTGGTCTTTGATATGGTTGTGAATCAGTAAATCAAAGTTACAAAAATGGTTTTGAAAGTTAAGGTAACACATTGAAAGTCCTTCCTTCAGGATGAATCTGGGAGCAGGAAACACATTTTACAAAGTAAATCTGACCAATTTTATCCACAAAATGTCCACAATAAAGCAAGTGATTTAAAACAGTTTAAAGGAAATCTTCATTGCATTTTTCATGAAAAGGCCACTGAGGCCACAGCAGCTACTGTGACTACAAGTGACAGTAATGCAAAACATTTAAATAAAATGCTCATCTCATGTAACAGCTTCTGAGAAGTGAAGAAGTGGAGATGAGTCAGAAAGTCAGCGAACTTACTCGTTAATGTGCACAAGCTCATTTCTCAGAGTTAAATAGAACCTCATATTTCATTAGAATTGGTGAGCTTAACTTTCTGATTACTGAGAATACTCTGCATCCGGCGGGGTCATCCCTATTTTCCACTGTTTTCCCAAAAAGGATCCTATGTTCCCCAGTCGCATAAGCCTCTGCCTAGGGTTAGGGGGTAGGGTTAGGGTTTACATAGGCCCCGATTGTGGAAAAAATTATGATGTTCCCCGGTCTGGTCAGATTTTTTTTGGTTGAAACGCTCTGAAGATTTCATCACACACAATCACACACACAAACACACACAATCACACACACACACCCACACACACACACACACACACAATTTACGCCCCTGGCCCAATTTCTCATTGCAACTGGTGTGACAAATGCTGATGTAATACTAACTAACAACACGATATTCAAATATTTTAATCTTGACACACACTTGCACACACTCCACACTTTGCACCACTCTGCACTGATAGGAAGCAGCCACAAGGTGGGGCCTCTGACCCGTCAATAAAAGCTTGATGGTTTTACATTACAAACTTGAAAGCTTGGAAATACAGCAGACCACATTTGTTTTCAGTAAAGTAAGTATTTACTATTTTACTACGACAAGTGGCTTTGAGTCTATAAATGTTGTAACTAACTAAGTGTAAAGTCAGAGCTTCATTGCATCCGACACTTTCAGGAATAGTGAGATTTATTCCCCTGGTTCTCGTTACAGAAAAGCATCCCTCCCCTCTCTGGTAATGCCATTAGTGCTGACTGGATTCACAAGAGACGGTGCTGTGTCAGATTGTTTGAAAGGCTTTTCTTTGCAGACAACATACTCATCAGTTTAGAGTGGCCAGTTGTCACGGTGACCAGGTGCAAACCTTAAAAACCCTAAAAAACTTCAGTCTCTACCCAACCCCTCAGATGATTTCTATCGTGACACACTAAGCTGACCCAGCATTGAACCGTTGATACACACAAGTGAATGAACAATGAATTGAGTTCAAATCCTATGCATGAGAATTTGTTTCACTGCTCAGCAAGGCCTTCCTTTATCTGTGGCTCAATTCCTTAATAAAAAACATGAAAAAAAAACATCGTATGAAATAATGCTACCAAAAAATATAGTAATTTTCCTTTTCATTGTTTTCCTTGGACTGTAACACATACACATTATGTTATCATTGAAGCATATGATTTTATTTATGTTTATTCATTCATTATTTTATTAACTTGTAAATTGTTCTTCTTAACTTAAAAGTTAACAGTGAGGCTTAGCGTCCTTATCTTTTAAAGCTTGCTACATAATGTATGATGAGGATAACTCATAAGATGATTAATGACCTGCTGGTCATCTTCATTTTGAGTATGATTCACTGAAACCAAAGAGAGAAAACAGGTCTGATTAAATGTGTGATGTCTGTAAGCTTTCATACATGCACCTGCAGAGAGAGAGAAAGAGAGAGGGGGTGGGGGGGAGGGAGGGAGGATGGAGAAGGAGGGGAGGGAAGAGCCAAAAGTTGATTGGACAAAAGACACAGTTTTATGAGAGCAGTGTACAGCAGATAAACAGTGAAGGTTGATTGGGCAGGTGAGGAACACGAGAAGGAGGCGGCTGGCTGCAGGAACATTTGATCTGCAGATCAAGCATCCTTTGGTGCATTCGCCCGGCGTATATAAGACTGAGACAGCTGTCAGCGGCCACCACAAAGCCTTATCTATCTGCTGCTACTGCTGCTGCTGCTGCTTTGGACCAGGACTGAGAGAGAACAGAGCCAACAGCGGTGAGTCCCACAGCTGCACGCAGCAGGTGTTGGCAAGGTGTGCTACCTGCCTGCCCTGTGAAGCTTGGCAGGAAGCAAAGCTATAGCAGTTAAACCGTAGCCTATATATATCTATATATATATATTTAATTTTGCCGGGTTTTATACACATGTCAGACATGCTTAGCCTTCTCTGAAAGTCTTCATTAGCTGATGAACAAAAGTATTTTGCAATCATACCCTTAAAATAGGGACTTAAATGAGCTGTTAAGGAGCTGTTGTGCCATTTATGACTACATTTGTGACTAACATATTTTCTTAATCTGTTAGGTCAGTTATAGATAATGTTTTAGCTCACTAAACATTTATTCCAATGGTAAACAAAACACAAAATAATATTTGTACTCCCCAGGCTTAAAGGGACTGTACTAAAAGTATTAGAGCGTTGGAAGGGAGTCGCGGGGTTATACATATATATATGTATGTATTCTACTTTATAGAAAATTATTCAGGGGGAAAAAACACATGTATATTCGTATATATATATGTATCACACTTTTATACTGGTAAGGCTTTTGTATTTTTTTCTTGGGATAAACCCAGTTTTTGTACAGTCCCTAAGTGCCAATTATCTTGCACAGCACCACCAATCCAATTAAGAAGTTCAAGAGCAGCAAACAGCCTCTGTAATTAAGAAGCTGCACCAGGGGTAATTCCAACCAGGAAGCTCAATCAATCAGACACAGATCATAACAAAGTTATTAAAGAATTCATTAAATGGAAAACATGAGTACACTCAGGCTGAAAGCAGTAGCTTATAGCTTTTTTGAATTTTCCAAAGGCGATTGGTCAAACAGTCATGACTGGAGTTTTGATGGGATCATGATATTAACCTAGATATATCTGCAAATAAAAAACTAATCCAGCATGCCACAAAATATGGACTGGAAGCAAATCACAAAGCCTGAGTGAAGTGGGTGAAGAAAAATATAACAATATTGTCAAAAAAGAGAGAGAAAGTGTGCGTGACTGAGATTCTTTTTTTTTATCCTACAGGAGCAACATGTCGCTCACTTCCATTCTTGTAGCGGAGGAAATTGAAAGTGCTGTCAAGGATTGTCAAGGTAACATCTACACACACACACACACACACACACACACACACACACACACACACACACACACACACACACACACCCTACAAATATTTGACTTTCATTGAAATGCCAGCAGGCCCATTATGCAGAATTCATGACTCATTTATTCACAATAATACCTTCAAAAGATCAATAGCTTTATCTTTAACAAACTAAATCCCCACCCAATTATGATAACAATAAAAATACACAATTATCCCCATCTACAATTGATAAATTGACTTTGATAATCTTTGTTGCATTCGGTCACTTCTTGGAAACACTCTCCAACATAATCTTCTCTGAGGCTATCAGTATCCACCTCTCCACTAAAGTCTTATCCAGCTTTAACTGAATTTGAAAACGTTTTCAATCATCTTGGCTGTTTTAACAGAGGCATGTGTCTGCTGGATTTAAAAGATAAAAACGGGTGGAAAATCTCCCAACCTGGACAGCATCCACATGCTATAATCTCCACATCAGCTGCTAACCTGCTTTTTTAACCTTGGTTATGGTTGTGTGTCACTATCGTGTGTTATTTGTTTCCAGCTCCGGGCTCATTCTGCTACAAAAGGTTCTTCCGTCTGTGTGGCTTGGAGGCAAAGACGCCCCAGGAAGTCAAAAATGTCTTCCAGATCCTCGATGATGACAACAGTGGCTTCATTGAGGAGTCTGAGCTCAAGTGTGTGAAAGGATGGTTGTTAGAATGTGATGCTATAATTATTGTGTACTTGCAATTAAACTGATGCACTGGAAACAAACAAGTATCTCCCTTCTTGTAAAGAAAAAAAAAAAAAGCTACTTTCAGCAACATCATTTTCATAGAAAACTATTTATAGTCAATTCTAACGCTAAGTTCACATAAATAATCCAATATGGCCAATGTGTTATTATTGCTTTTGTGTTATTTGACTTAAATAATTACAGCAAATACTCTTTGTATGTGTCTATATGTGTTTGTGTGTGTGTGTGTGTGTGTGTCTAGGTTCTTCCTGCAGCAATTTGTCCCTGGGGCACGTACACTGACTGAGGAAGAAACCAAGAGCTTCATCACAGCAGCTGATAAGGACAGTGATGGCAAAATTGGAATAGAAGGTCGGTATCTGATTTCTCAGATTGTATCTGTGTACAAATCTGTGATGTACGCAGACATTATCTCAATGGTTGGCCTGAATCTCAGTGGGTGGAGTCAAACAACCACAAAGAGGGAGAGGAGACACCTAGTTTACTGAAAGAAATAATAATATTGTTATTATTAGCTAGATTATAAGTAATTCACCAGACTATCTAGAAGCAAGTGCATGCCAGGTTGGTATTTTGTGCTTCCTGAAAATTCTAGTGTCTAGAAGTAGATCTGCAGCAGTCAGATTCAAATGTAGGAAAATGGTGTTATTTCATGGTGAAAAACAAGTTTGCTCAATTTCAAATGTCCCCTATCGAAAGAAAGTCAGATTTCCATGTATTCTTTCATTGTAAAGCGGGTTGAGGTGCTATATAAATACTGTGAAAGTATCAAAAGTCTCAATCCAAAGAGAAACACACACAGCCGTATTCAGAAACTGTGTCTTTAAACGAGCCGTCAGGACTTCTGTACAGTTGTGATGTCACAACTTTACTATACATAGATAGAGAGTGACGCTATAGTTTAGTTACAGCCGTTCCCTGGCTGCAGTGACAGTGTAGAGATGCAGAGAGTGCAGATTTGGAAAGACCCAGAAATGCTGATCAATCAGAGCAGACTGGGCTCTTTCAGGAGGGGTCTTAAAGAGACAGGAGCTAAAACGGAGCATTTCAGACAGAGGGTGAATACAGGTATATTCAGACAGACAGTACGAGAAAAATAATGTGTTTTTTCATAACCCTAAAAATGTTTAACTCAACCATTGAGATAATTTTTGACACTGGAAATAATCTTTTTCATAGCCAGTCTTTTGCAAAATAAAATAGTGAGACTTTGGAGATCTTAAATCATGGAGTAAAGATGTTGAGCGATTTTTTTCTGATACTTAAATAATGTCTGAATGTCATCACTGTTTACTGCCTCAGGCTTCTTTACTCTCAGTAAACAGTCTATCAGGTAAAAGTTATTTTTTGCATTTCAGGTTAAGTGCATTTGAACCTGTGAGGGCAGATGGTGTTATGCTATGATGTCTGTGAGCTGATTTAATATCAGATGCATGAATTCATCTTCATAAATGTTTTCTAATGTTCATCTGCGACAGATAATTGGAATGGTATCAGTATCTTGAGGATTGTTTAAGCATGTTGTTTTAGGTTTATCAGTGTAGGAGCTAGCTTTTCTTCTTTTCAGCTTTGGCTCAGCGTCTGGTTACAATATCTGAGCTGAGCTGCCGTACATAATGGGAGAAATAAAGAAAATGTTGACACTCACTCACATTTAGTGATTATTTTTGCAGATGACTCATTCCTATTTCAACATGGCTTTCTTCCTCTAGAATTCACGACTCTGGTCAAGTGCTGAGTCTTACAGATGACGAGAGCTCAAGTCTTCAGATCTTCAGTCCTCTTGCCACCTCTGGAGTCTTCTGATCCCACCTTCCATTCCCAGTCACGTCTTTTGTTTTCCACTAAATCCTGTGCGCGCTATGTGTTTGTTAAATACCTTTTGTACATTTAAAGACAACATACTTTTGTCTTTCTACTGTGTTGGTCCATGTTTTTTCCTCTGTGTACACCCCTCCTTGGCCAATGAATGAGATGAGTAAACATGTTTAAACAGATCCTTTCTTTGTGCTTTTCTCTTCTTGGCGTAAAATGGGTGAACAAATGCTATAATTTACATGCAACATAATGCATAAATCAACTGTACAAATAATAGCTAATTTGGTTACAATGTACCTCATGACTATAGTGTATTATTCATAGATATCTACAGTACTAAAAATGTTTATGATTGAGCAGTTTGAATTTAGTATAATGTGGGATGTTTTTATTTGTTTACAAATTAAGAAAAAAATATAAAGGGGATTGATATTTGGTATAATTTAAACAAAGGACTTCCAAAAGTATTGTTAAATAACCCAACCAAATAGCACAGTGTGCCATCATTATCCCCAGTGTCTAATAAATAGTTACACAAGGATATACTCAAATAAAAGGATAAACAATACAAGACCCAGGAGTGATATTGAGACCGAACAAATGTTTAGCTGGGTTCAGGTGTAGTATGAGGGAAATGTGTTGAAATTCCTTTCTTAATTGAAACTAACAGTGTCCTTAAAATCCCCAGTGTAAAGTAAGAACTTAAAGGACGGCCATTTTCAAATTCATACGTTATTCCTATGGTCTAAGACGGTCCCAAAATCTTAGTAAACATGAACAACTCTCTCCCAAATCCACACCACAGTGTTAAAACTCAAATGTGTGACTTCATCAAGTATTAAGTGAGGAGCTGCTCCGTAGATAATGAACTGGGTGAGATGTTATAGATGACAATGAGAGCTGTTCTGAGTATATGAATAACAACATTTTATGTTTCAAAAAAACGACAACACTACAATAGAATGAAGTTCATTTGGGTATTAAAAAAAAAGAAAAGAAACAAAATCAGTCCTCTATTCATTGTCTATGGAGCAGCTCCACACTTTATACTTTAACATCATAAGCAGTGGCGGATTAAGTTGGTCAGGGGCCCCTTGGCTAGTGATTAATTGCCCACCCCCACCCCCCACACACACACACACACACACACTATTAATCGTGCTTTATCAGATAAAAAAAAACGCTAGAACAGAAGAAGAGTCCGCAACCTTGAAAAATCCTGTCAATTTGTTGTGCTTTTCTTTTTCGTCATCACATTTCCTTTCTGACATTTTTCTGCTGTACTGTTTAGTAACAGTGAGGGCTGTATCATTGGCAACAAAACTGACCTCATGAATCCGGCCACATGATGGCAGCTGATTGGGTAAATGTGTCTCATATTTATCCAGTCAGTGACTTAACTGTTTCAAAGGGCCCTAATAGGAGGCAAGTTTTTTTTTTTCCCAGTGTAGTAATTTAAAAGGATTAAAATAGTCTGGCCAGCCTGTGCATTATTTCACCTCTATTTGTGAAACAAGACAAATAAGTCTCAAACATAGGATTTAAAGGTTTGAGACTTATTTGTCTTTCCGAGGCCATAGAAACAACATCATTTAGCCTAATTCTGAATATAGCTGGTGTCCCCACTTTTTTTGCAAGCAAGTGAAACTTAAAACAACTGACAGCTAAGATAACTAATAAGGTTACACCTTAAATCACACAGTAATGTATAAAAACACATCACTGCACTTTCGAAAGTACATTTAATAAGAAACAAGATGTTATACAGTTCCTGCACCTTATATGGACTAGGAACTTTTATGCGCCTTGTAACCGATGTTACCCGAGCAGTTGAATTTGTAACACCGCGCTGTCAAAAGCAGGAAGTTAAGAATGTAAAGTATTATGCCGCATCTCTTCTTCTCATTGGTCTTATTTCCTCATTTTATTTATTTTTATTTACGCAGTCTCTAACCCCGAGCACCTGGACGTGTTGGCTTTATCCTCTGTCAGGTGAGTTTGACCGTCGTGTTACTCTCTTACTGCCACGGTTCACATGACTGCTAACCAGCTAACTAGCAGCTCAAGCTGACATACTGTAGGCTGGTTGTTGTCTTGGTAACAGTTAATGTTACGTGTCTTTACTCGGTAACTTACAGAGCATATGGCAGTTTAATCAGTTAAGAGCCAGACTGGATATGTATTGCAGATAACTGTCATTCAATTCTTCCTTGTCAACAAGATCATTTCAGATATTCGTCCTGTGTACAACTGTCATGTCATATATACGTGGTCGTGTGTATTGGTGTGTGTTGTGTGGTAGGTAGTATATATAGCTGTCCAATAGAGTATATTGTGTGTGTGTGTGTGTGTGTGTGTGTGTGTGTGTGTGTGTGTGTGTGTGTGTGTGTGTGTGTGTGTGTGTGTGTGTGTGTGTGTGTCTAGTTTCTTCTTGCAGCAATTTGTCCCCCGGGGCACGTATACATGCATGTATTTATGTGCATGTTGTACTGTATACAGTATGTATACGCCATAATGCTTGAGGTGTCTGTTGTATGCTGTTTGGGTATTAGTATATTGTATTGTATGTTGGTATGGTCCTCTATCTATACCATTGTGTTGTACTCCACCATGTTGCTATTGTTGGCTACGTAGCTATTGTTTTTGTTGGATATGTCAAGTCAATTGGCAATTGTTATAAACTGCAGCATGTGGGGATGAAGGGGTTTTGGGATTGGTGTGTGGATAGGTGGGTCGATGAGAGCCTCTATATATGTATGTATGTAGTTGTTGTTGTTGTTGTTTTAACTAGAGATATTCTGATACCATTGTTTCCCTCCCCATACTGATTCCAGTACCTGTGCTGTGGGTATCGGCCAATACCGAGTACAGATAATGATACCAGTGTGTTTAAAAAAAAGAAATAAAAAAATCTTACTACGCTTGCATGACTGTGATATTATCATTGTGGTAAGGCCTGTTAAAGTGTGTGTGTGTGTGTGTGTGTGTGTGTGTGTGTGTGTGTGTGTGTGTGTGTGTGTGTGTGTGTGTGTGTGTGTGTGTGTGTGTGTGTGTGTGTGTGTGTGTGTGTGTGTGTGTGTGTGTGTGTGTGTGTGTGTGTGTGTGTGTGTGTGTGTGTGTGTGTGCGTGCGTGCGTGCGCGTGCGCGCCTGCCTCTTTGGAAGTTTGTATCTCTAGATGTCTCATGCAACAGTATGTGATGTCCTTGTCTTTATTTTGCAGGACCACGGCATGCTAACCAAACGTCTTTGGAGCAACAGAAATCCAGAAACAAGTTCCACTAATGCTGATGATTAGGTAAAGCCCAGTTGATTATCATAATGCAAGGCTGACATTGGTATCTGGAGGTCTTTCAGCTTTTATCTGTTTATCTGTTTCGGTCATCTTTCTCTTTGTGTCTGTTACAGTCCCAGAATGGCCTCAGGAATGCAAGAGAAACAGTTCACACCGTCACTGCTCAATTTTTTTATTTACAACCCTACGTTTGGGCCACGGGAAGGAGAGGTGAGGTTGATTCCCAGATGAAGAAAAAAATAACTAAGCGCATATTTGTTCTGGTTATTAAAAAAAACATTTTGATAGTGTAATTGCTAAATCAGTGTGGTTTCTTAAAGGAAGAGAAGAAGATCTTGTTTTACCACCCAAGTGATGTGGATAAGAACGAGAAGATCCGAAATGTGGGCCTTTGTGAGGCCATTGTACAGTTCACAAGGTAAATTGTTCAGTACTGTGTGTTTGAAACAAAAGCAGGGTGTAGCTACACCAGCACTTTCACGAACATTTTACTTACTGGGTGGGTTTTGGTGTTTATTAAGCTCTAGCTAAGACTTGATGTGAATTTGAAAAAGTGTCTCTATTTGATGATGACATGGCTCAGTTTGACAAGCTGTGAAAGGATAGGAAAGTGCTTTTACAAAGTATAACAGAATAGGAAAATGTTGCAATAAGCGGTCAAATACACACTGATATAAATAAGTGGCTGATCATCTTGTTTGGGTGTGTCTCGTCTTGTCTCTTTTCATTCCACGTTCATGTCTTCCAACTTCCAGGACCTTCTGTCCAACAAAACCAGCTAAATCCCTGCACACACAGAAGAACCGGCAGTTTTTCTTTGAGCCCGAGGACAATTTCTGGATAGTCATGGTATCTTAAAAGCTTATATCGCGTACATCACTTGTTCAGTATTAACTGTTTGTCTGGACTTTGTTGATCTTTGGGATGTTACTTTAGCTAATCAGATTTTGTATCTGCTGTTTTTGTTTTTTAATTTCAAATTCATTCCTCAGGTGGTTCGAAACCCAATGATCGAGAAACCAAACAAAGACGGTAAACCTCCCACAGTAGAATATCAGGAAGAGGAAATACTTGTGAGTACTGAGAGAAACTATTCAACATCTGTATTTCTTTCACTGAATAATGTCAGTTTGAAGTTTTACTTGCTGTGCCCTCTTGACTCTGTAGGACACTGTTTATGGCGCAGTGGTAAAGGAATGCTACAGTATGTACAAGGTGAGTTCCAGTATGTTTTAGAATCTGTCACACTTTTGATTTTGCATTTTCCTCCTCTTTGAAATGCCATATTATTACACCCCTCCATACAGCACAAAAGTAAGGCCTTTTATAATACAAAAAGAATAATGTTGTAACTGGTTATTTTCCTTGTTGTTAAGCTCTTCAATGGTACGTTTGGCAGAGCGATGGAAGCTGGCGGAGTGGAGCTGCTCATTCAGAAGCTTGAGAAGTTCTTCTACAGGGTAAAAAGTTATCCATCTGTATAATTTTTATTGCTATGTGGAATTGTATTTCTTTTGTCTGAGTTCATATCATTTATTTCTCTTAGCATGCCTAGCATATATTGGCCTTTCTTTGACAGCATGATGCTTTAGATTTATGTGTACAGAGTTGTTTATAAAAAGTCAGTCAAGCTTGTAAGTCAATGTTTTCTCAAGGGCCAGGCCCTGTACTACAAAGCAAGTTCAACATACCCAGTATATATCAGTCCCAGTCACGTTAAGTGGTCACACAAAGGTGTACACCCAGGGTTTCCCAACCTAGACATGAGTGCGTACGCATAAAAAGGGCAGTGTTTGCAGTATATGACCAATCATAAACATGGACAAGTCTACTGGCAGCAGAGCGAAGAGCAAACTATAAAAAATTAGATAAACCCACAGAAGTTGAACACATAATCCAGGCAAAAAAAACACAGCTGCAGTAGGAAAGACATCTGGCCCAAAAAAAAAAATACTACTGTGTGAGTGCGTAAATTAATAGGCTTATGATGTCACAATGTAATGGAAAGTAGAAGCACGCAACGCTACAAATGGAACGGTTTATCCAGTGCACTTACAAAAGAAGAAGAAAAAAAACATTCAGTCACTCAGTGTCTTAAATACTATGAAAAAACAAATGTGTTTACAGCTGAAACATATTTTAAAAGCTTTTCAGATAAAAACGTTTTTGTCACAGTCAATAAGAAAACTTTATCTGCGAGTGCAAATAAAGATTAAAAAATGATTCAAAGCTGTAAATCTGTCTCTCTGCCCTCCCCTCTCACGATCTTGGGTTCTTTGATGAATGATGATGTCATTTTCCAAAATAACAGATTGGCTTATAGGCAGTGCTTTATAGGGTTGACCTGTTATATCCAGCATAACCTGTTCCAGAGCAGGTTAGGTGTGCGTGGTAAGTTACTATGGCGATGTAAGAAGTGAACCACCGTCATATGATAAAAAACTCAAGCTTAAGCCTGTAGTTACTTCACTAACCGCAAATCCTGCTTTGTAGTTCAGGGCCCAGGTTTCCACTGATGATATCTGAGTGTTGTTTCTCTGTAAATACTCAATTGGGAAAGCTGTTGAAAAGATGTTTGCTGTCATGCCTCATTTCTTCATAACTGTCAACAGTCACCTCTCTGTAGCGACGCAGCTCCAGGCATCAACGCTCCTGTAGAATAATATAACATGTAGCTCAAATCAAGCATTCCATCTTGTTCATAGCATTGTTATAGCAACCACATACAACTGCTATGAAGTCTAATCCCTTGCACAATTTACTATCACTCAACGGGATACCACCTTGGTATGTGCAGATAGTCTAGGAGGGCCTTTTTTATTGTGAACATTACTATTTATTTATTACGTAATGACCGTTATATTTAAGCAATGGCTTACTCTGCTTCACATCGGGTCGTACAACGCCCCTTAGCTGTGATATAATCACAACATATATAATTCATTTCTAATAAGGGAATACCCTTCTTGCGTGAACACAGGCTTCCGTCTCCACCAGGTAACCAAAGACCGAGGGAAAGCGAGAGACTGACTGTGGTGTGCGTGTCAGAGGTTGAATGTCAGTGCTTCACTGCTTCAGGATGATGCAAGCATCTCTATGGAGCATCAGTCACAGAGATTCTTTATTGCTCTGTCTTTATTCTCTGTCAGTAAGCACTACACATAGGCGTGTATACTAACCCCTTTCTCTTTTCATTTTCCTGTGTCTCCTGTTTTTTTCGGTATGTTTGTGCACCCGTGTGTGTCTACAGTACCTGCAGACTCTCCACTTGCAGTCCTGCGACTTGCTGGACGTATTCGGGGGCATCAGCTTCTTCCCACTGGACAAGATGACCTACTTGAAGATCCAGTCCTTCGTCAACAGAGTGGAGGAGAGCCTCAGTCTGGTCAAATACACGGCCTTCCTGTATAACGACCAGCTTATCTGGTACAGATTGAACACTTTGCTGCGTACTTATCCTTGAAATCCACCTGTTGGTTTCCAGGGCATGGGCCACAACCTTATATGACCACATACCATACAATTTACAATACCCAGCCCAAGCATGCTGGGTAAACAGAGGTGGCTTCAAACAGAACCTGTAATTCTCTTTGGTGTTAATGTGCTCGCCGACATGTTACTTGCTTTTAATTGCACTGACGACAGACACCTGTCTCAGACAAACAGAGAAAAGGCGTTTAATTACTGTACAAATTAAACGGTATTGCTTCGGAGTATTCATAGAAGTGTAATTACAGCCAGGAGACACTTTGTTTTAACATCTAGCCCATGACGCATAACACGATCAACAGCACACTTAAACATACACAGCCGCACATTTTGTGTTTGCTTTTTTTGCTGGGTGTGTTACGTCATTTTGTGGTTGTGGTTGGGTCTGCAGGAGCGGACTGGAACAAGATGACATGAGGATCCTGTACAAGTACCTGACCACCTCGCTGTTCCCCAGACACTCTGAACCAGAGGTGAGGAGATAGAGGGTACACAAGGGACGGATCAAATGAATAGCTGAAGGAAATATGGGAGACAAGTTGAGGATGAAATGAAAGAAACAAAGGAGCAGTGGATGTGTGTGTAAGACTGAGAGGAGAGGCTCGCTGTCTTTCTTATGACATGACCATCTAAGCACTAGATAGTGTGTGCTGGCAGTTCGACGCTTCTCCTTGATATAAATGTAATGTGATCTTTTTTTAATATTAATGATCCAGACAGCACGAACACTACTTGTGACCTGAATATGAGCTGTGAATATTACATCCCTTTAACCCTTCTTCTTTTCTTTAGTTGGCTGGCAGAGACTCTCCTCTGAGGCCGGAGGTCGCAGGGAATCTGTTGCACTACGGGAGGTAAGACCCTGATCCCATGCATCTGTGAACCCACTTTCTCTGCAGATGGTAGGATAAAAAAAAATAATAGTTTGATTTTGTTTAAATGTCTGTTAATGGTAGTCAGTTGAATAATATATACATAATTGTGATGTGCCCCTGTGTTTACATGCATCATGTGGTTTCGCCCCACTGACTATTATGTGTCTTGCTCGCAGTCAGCAAAATTATTTAAGGAGGTAACTCCCTTGGCTAACACTTGGCTGTTAAAGGGATCGGATTTTTTGAAGTGGGGTTGTATGAGGTACTTACACATAGTCAGTGTGTTATGCTGCCTTCACGTGCTATGGAAAAGATGGTCGTTTCCATTTGTGAACTGGAAATTACCAGTGCGTTGTGTTCAAGTGCTTTCTTTTTTAAATAAAACATGGCGGACCCACAGATCCTTACCTGCTAGATAGCATCTGCTCTGGCTAGGTAAACCAAACAATAATTATAGTATTTTTAAAAATGACACTAAGTGTTTACACATGATATTGAAATTGTCTATGCGATAACATTGTGTAGGCTACAAAAACGATCAGCTAACAGCAGCAGAAAATGTTTAATAGCATGCAATGCTTACCATTCACGACTCTCGCGTTGCGCTCCGCCATGTTGAAAAGGTCAAAGGTTATCTCATCTCAGCAATTTGTGTATCAAAATATTCTACAAGCTCCACAGTAGAAATTACCATGTGAGGAGGTATTCATGTGCAATTTTTGGTATTTACCATAATTTCCATAGGACGTGGAGGCTCTATTAGTTACCAATAGTGGATGGCTGTCTGCACGCCCGCAGCAAGCAATGTTGACAGGCAGTGGCAAAACGTAATTTCTGCCACCTAAAAAAAAAGTCTACCTTTTAAAAAATCCACATCAGTTTAAGTGTATGATATATTTAGAGCCCTTTCTGAAAGGGAACTGAAGCCATTATATCCATCAATGCCCTCGTTAAAGCCATTAAATAAAAAAAAAATATTTTTACCTGTCAGAACACAGGAGTTGCTGGTCTCGCGTTGCCTCGATTTCATAGTTTGCTTGTGTCATTATGTGACTTTTCAAGGGTTGTTCGGATTCACCAAAGTCAAACAACAGCACCTTTTTTTAAGTAGCTAAAATGTGTTTAGCTGCTGCCCCCGTCCACAGCAGCACATTTCTGAGCCTCCTCCTGTCTGATTCTCCAAACTGAGGACACCATCTACTGTAGGTAATACACTGACTATAGATAAGCCCCTCAGACAACTCTACTTCAAAAAATCTAAACTATTAGTATCACTGCAGCTTCTGGGTTTATCCACTTTCTATTGAGTCTCAGTGTACCTGTGTGACTACAGAAAGTTTGCTGTCTGACAAAACTTGGATCTGCATGACGCTTTTAACTAGTTTCTGAAGGTGGAGTGGAGCTGCTGCAGTAGTCCAGGTCTGACTCCTGGTGACCTATCATGGGACAGGCAACACAGCTTTACAGCTTAAACACACTAGAATATACAGTAAATAATATTTGAAGGCCAGGAGAATAGTTACAATTAGGGTAAAGTAAACTATAAAAGGTTCAAAGAAAAGCTCTATACAGGCAAATGTACACAGGAAAGTCACATGTAACACATAGACATGTAAATGGTTCAACTTATTAGTAAGTGGCATCCATGGAATCCAGTGTGTTAACAGCACAACAGTGAATTCCTTGTTCAGTCTGGGGAGCTAACCTCTGTCATCAGTGCATGGATGTCTGTGTGAATATGGTGTAAAAGTGCCTTGAGTGGTCAGAAGACTAGAAAGGCGCTTTATAAGTATATAAGTCCATTTACCATTTTACCATAATTGCTTGATAAAGTCTGCTTCAGTCCATCCCACACGTTGGTCCAATATATCTTGACCGTTACAGTCTATGTTGCTGTAAAATTTAACATGAATTTTCATGGTACCCAGGTGATCTGACCTGCTGAGGAATTTAGAACTGATAAGATATTTTACATAGCTGAATGGTAGAACATTAGTTGGTAACAATTTTACTAAACGATTGATTGTTGAAGTCTTTTTTTCTGTCAAAAGTATTTGATTATCTATTATAAGAGATGAAAATGCCCTACCAAGGGTCTGGTCACGACTTGGAGCAGCAAAAAAAAGAAAAACGAAAACAAAAGGGAGAAGAAAATAAAGAAATTGTTGAGTGTATAGCAGGCCCAGCCCAGCAGGCAATATGACGTGACGTGATAATAATAATAATAAGAAGAAGAATTATATATATATATATAATCACTATAAAAAGTGAGCCTTTTGAGTTCTGTTCTTTATAATGAGTCTCTCAGTCTCTCAGTTTCCACTTTTAACTTTCACACTACTTTGCATATTTACCCTGCCACGCCCTCCTCTGTCCTCTCCAGGTTTCTGACAGGACCTACCAATTTTAAAGATCCAGAGGCCAAATTCCGATTTCCTAAAATTTTTGTCAGCTCAGATGACGGATATGAGGAGCTGCATCTGATTGTTTATAAGGTAACGTGGAGTAACTATGATCTGCTCTTTGGTGACTACAGGCTTAATCATTCAGACACATACAGGAGTTTTTAATGTATTAAAATAAAGGGGAAGTTGTTATTGAGTTTCTAGCAAGAGTTTCATAATCTGCAATTTATATTCCACTATCAAATGATATGGATTTTTAGGATTAGACAGCTGAATTTTAAAATGATGAAGTACATGCCATCATGCTCATCATCACATTAGTGTTATTTCTAACCCGTGTGACCTTGATACTGCATTAAACCTGCACTGATCTGCTCTTTTGTCAGGCGATGAGCGCTGCTGCTTGTTTTATGATCAGTGGTACGTGCGCACAATCACCCACTCACTATCCTTACAGTTCACTTTCACTTACCTTTTCCTGGTTAATTTCATAAAATAAAGTTCTATTATTTTGGTGTTTTCTAGTATTTAGGTCATTTTACTGCCTATTTAAAGCTAAAAAATGTCTAATGGTGGTCTTTCTTCCCTCCCCCGTCTCTTTCCAGCCTCTGCAGAGCTGACAAGGGACTTCTGTGAACAGCTGGACGGCTTGGTGGGCCCTCAGCTTACTTTGCTGGCATCTGACATATGTGAACAGTTCACAGTTAACCGCAGGATATCAGGGTCAGTTGAGAATCCACCACTCTCCTACTCTCTCTCTCACGTCGTAAAGATACATTAATTATTTGATCAGCTCTAAAAAATAAAAAATTGGTTTAAGTCCAGGGTTTTTTCTGGCAAAATTTGGGCTGAGGCGGGCAGGGGAGCGAAAATTCTGCGGTACATGCGCCTGCATGAGAGCCAAAACGTGCACGCTCGTCAAGTAAAACGTGCATGAAGTGCCCAGCCACTGAATACTGAACTAACGTTATGTGCAAAAAAACAGGTACACCTGACCTTTCTCATTCAGACAACTCTGTCAGCCACAGCCCAAGTACCAACACAGTTCCCTACAAAATATCACTCACTGTTTACATTATTATTATTTCCTCACTTATTGTGAGCAGTAAGTGTGCAAGGGCTGACGGCAAAACCCCACAGTTTAGCATCTCGCTGGCTCGAATAATCCAAAATGGATAATGTCAGAAAATCAGATCTGTGACTCATGTTTATAATACTTACACGTTTTGTTCAGTCAATCTTCACATTTGAATACATTTTTGTATTATATTTGATGCTTAAATGTAATATTTTCTTATTAAAAAAGGCTCTGTTTTTCAGAGACATTATGAGGTCTGGGAAGCATAAAACATGGGTGAAACATTTTTTGTATGAAACTTTGTGTTTTTCTGCGAAATAATTCACCTGACCTGTTTCCATGCAATGTAAACAATCGCGACTGTAGCCCAGAAGTCAGAGTCCTTGTCAGTCAGGGGTTGGGCTGATGAACATGCTATTGTGACGTAGTTTGAAAGGAAAGGAAAGATGAATGGTCATGTGTGACTCCTGTCCGGACAGGCCTACTGAGTAGGTTAATGTTTATGTTAAGGATAGAAAAGGTCAGCACAGAGGCCAGCAGTCAAAAAATTGTTAAAAAGTGTTTACTTCTGAGAAGATGGAAACAGAGATAATTGACATTTAAATTATTATTTCTTAGTTCATTGACAGAAAAATAATCAATTGCTTAAAGTGTAATTCCGGTGTAAAATCATCCCATGGTCTTTTTGGGCACTTACGTACACAAAATAAGCCATGGAGACAGTTTTTTTTTTTGTGTATAAACTATTAACGGAGAAATCCAATAAAAAAGCTGTTTTAATGTCTTCACCGTACTGCCCCGAGCTAATCAGTGTTAGCCACGTCCGGCTGTTTGCGACTGTCCCGGATTTCTCCGTTAATAGTTGTTACACTAAAAAACTGTCTCCATGGCTTATTTGATATATGTAAGTGCCGAAAAAGGCCATGGGAGGATTTCTTATTTGACAGTAAACTGGATATTTTAAGGTTTTCGAGTGTTGCTCAGGTAAAATAATTTTTCACTATTTTCTGTGATTTTGTAGATTAATCAGTTAAAAATTTTACGCTTCATGGTACAGGCAAAAAACTGTTTCCAGAATGTAGCAAAAGGGCAGGGAAACAATATCAATGAAATTCATTTAAACTATCAGATGGAAACATTTCTTACCTTAATAGAAGGTTTAGTGCTCTAAGTTATTACAGAAGCCATGTTTGTTTGTCATCAGTTTACAGTCAACCCTTTGTATTAACTCTGTCTGGCTGGCAGCGATAGAAGGAGACTCTAATACAAAAACACAGCGGTTAGCTTCAGATATGTCCTGGCCTGTAATCCAAGACTGGACTCTCCAGCCCGGGCTCCTATTTTTTTTTAATCACCCTGGTGAAGAATCCACTGAATGAATAATGCCGTCCCTAATTCCACAGCTGGCATTCAGCTCTGTGTCCTCATGTGGCCCGGGGGAACTGTAAATAATTAGATGGCAGCATAGATAAAAATCTGTTGTATAACCCTTTTTTATTACATAAACACTTTTCCAGCGGTGTAGTACTGTTGGTAATAACTGTATCCTCAGCTCACCTTAACATGGATGGACAATGGAATAGGCTTAATTAAAATGCACATTTTGCTTTTTGTTGGATGTTATCATCCAAAGTAATTTGACGTACTGTATCATTTATTAATAATGTGTATTTGAAGAATGGTTTGACCCACACAGACCTGCTGGGTAAAATGACCTTGAAGGATTATGTAAAACCCAAAAGTGACTGAAGCTGTTGTGCTTATTTTGGTTTTAATTTGAATCATTTTTTAATGCACCTGTTCTTCAATTTTGTGTCCATGCAGGCCAGAGAAGGAGCCTCAGTTTAAGTTCATCTACTTCAACCACATGAACCTGGCGGAGAAGAGCACCATCCACATGAGGAAGACCGCCAGTGTCTGCCTCACCTCTGTACACCCCGACCTCATGAAGATCCTGGGAGACATCAACTCTGACTTCGCTAGGTACAGCTTTGTAAAAACTGAATCTATCTTTGCCGGATGCCTCTGTACATTTGTTCAAGAGTTTTCATAGTGACTGGCCACAAATCATCCTGGTGAAATTGTTGGCCATGCAAGTAAAAACCAAAAAGTACAGTCAAAACTCTCTTTAGCTCTTAACAGCAGCTGCACAATGTTCTCAATTAGAGCTATGATCAGGCTCAAGACATCTGGCCCGACCCTACGTGAACACGCATTGTTTTTTGTCTGAGCCTGAATAAAAACCTGAGTTTCCACAGCCCATACATTATGCATTACCTTACATAGACTATAACTTCTGCATTTTAAAACAAACACACTGGGAAATTTGAGCCAACCCGATCCGATTGAAGTTCTGGGGAATCTAGTGAAATTAAAGCCCAGCCAGTTCAGGTTGGGCCAGTCGGGTTCATGCAGACATTCAAAGCTCTAGCTGAAATTTCACAAACCCAGGGTTGAAAATGTGTAAATGTACAAACTCAATCTTTTCCTGTGGATATCAGCACAGCAGTGTCATTTTCATCCTGGTAACTTTGCAGACTCGCTCTCCTTTGAAGCAGTCATGAGACTCTAGTCATGTGAGCGTCCCATTTTCAGTCTGTGGGATGTTGATGCCACTCATCAACATTTATAGCATTTTTAGTATCAATATCAGTTCCTGTTTTTGTGCAGATCATTTTAGAAGAGCTGTTTCCCTCAAATACAAAGAACCAAAATGTGATAGTTGCCTGCATTTTATGGTGCATAGTAGTGCTCACAATACATATACCAATACAGAGACCACGATACGATACGTATCGCAACATGTTGACTTCAATGAAGACCAAGTCCTACACAGAAGTTACTACAACTGCTGCTCACTATTATTCTATAAAACAGCGATCATACAACTTAAAACTCTTAAAATCAACTAAACTAAATAAAATATTCTGTTTCTAATCCAAGTTTTGAATAAAAGCAAATCAAATATACTTACATTTTCAAACTAAACATGCTTAAATTAATGTTTGTTTTGGATTGAGACATGGGTTGTTTGTGTAACGTGGACTGGCCTTGTCTGCCACCCATTGGCTTTACTGTGCACTGCACCATAGGTAATGTTTCTTTTTCAAAACGGTTGTTACAACATTTGCTGCCACATCTACAACATCTGCATCAATACGCGTATCATCCAGGAGTTCGTCACAATATATTGTCATGTGAATATTATATTGTAGCCCTAGTGCTTAGTGCTTTCTGCCTCTCACAGAGTTGATGAGGATGAAGAAATCATTGTAAAGGCTATGACAGACTACTGGGTAGTCGGCAAGAAGTCAGACCAGAGAGAACTGTATGTGATCCTGAATCAGAAGAACGCCAACCTGATTGAAGTAAACGGTACGTCTCCACCCTGGAGTAAATAGGTGTAATCACCACCACAATAGACAATTGCTCTGCTTCACTGTTAATTCCCTTTTGTCTTTTCTCCGCTACAGAGGAGGTGAAGAGGCTTTGTGCGACGCAGTTCAACAATATTTTCTTCTTGGACTGATTGAACTAACAGTATGGGACTGTTTCACCACACTAAAAACTGTCAGTGATGCAGGGTTATCATGACAGTGTCAACGTAATGCAATAATTGCATTGTAAGATAAACAAATGAAAGTTCTCTCACCACGTTTTTTCTTTTTTAATTTAACCTATAAAAATTGTATTTTTCTCTTGTAATTAAGTGTAAATCCAGATTCCTTTTTTTTTTTTCTTTTTTTTTTTACTGTACATGAATTACATTTTCTTTCATTTTGGTTGTAAGTACTTGTAGGACTTTGTGAACTGTTGATTTTTTTAAATGAACGCATCATGGCATTGTCTCAAATGAATTGGAAAAACTGACGCGCACAGAAGAGTTAACTCCAGGTTCCTTTGATGATCAGTGCAGGTTTTAAAATAAGATGTCACCATGTCAAAAGTATTGTGGTTTGTATACAACTGCGCTCACTTTGAATAAATTAAGTAATTTTACTTGGCTTAAGAAATTATTTTTTTAATTGGCTTAAGAAATTATTTTTTTAGTTGATGTCGATGCACAACAAGTAAAAGCTTTGGGCAGCATTGGGCCCTAAAATCTATGGGACACAATTTCAAATCACAGTAATAAAGTTTTACATGACCTCTGTGGGAGTGTTTTTTAGTTTTATTTATAAAGTGGACATTTAGTTAACAGTAGGACAATATACAAATATATTCAGTTGTACAATGTATATGCCTGCTTTTGTTGTAGGACTCTTTTTAAAGGAATTATGCATTTTTTACTTAAATATAGAGATAATTTCTGCATCTGAAATAGGCAAACAGCCAAAAGAACTAATGTGAAGATGAACCTCAAATGTTTCTTCCTGGGGTTCCATGGGTCATGTTTATGGAGGACTAAACATGACTTAAGTCTCAATCAATAAATATATGAATAGATACAGGAATAAATAAATGCATGAATGAATGGTGGGACCTCCTACCTCAATAACCTATCGACACAGAAATAAATAAATGTAGGTGAACAAATCAAATCACACCATAAAAACAAGTATTGCAGAGGAATTTGACTGACAGTTACCATTAGCCGCTATCTTTAGCCGCTAAAGCTAAGTAAACATGAAAGTTAGTTTACTGATCAAGGAGAAACGTAGACATTTCAGCGTGTGTTTTAATGCCGTTGAACTCCTTTATCTCAGTCCATCGAGTGCTTGGCCTATACTGACTCTGGTTTTTGCCCGTCTCTGGTCACTCCGCTGCTGGGACAAATAAGCAGCTGCAGGATTGGCAAACTCCATTTCACCCAGTGCCAGCCTACAGTAGCTGCACCCAACAACAGACAACCCTGGCAACCAGCAATGCCCAATGCTATTGGCTGCTCCAATGTAAACAGAACGTGACAGAAAGTAATTGTCATACCCAAACGAATCAATCAAACCAATTGTTAAAACAAATATATATATATATATATATATATATATATAATAATATTCAATAATATTATAATAATATAATAATATTAATTCAGAATAATTATATATTTTCTATGGAAAAGCAATACTTTCATTCTGTACCCCTCAAAACGCCCCGTGGGTTTATAATTATTACTTTCTAACTATAGCTTTTAATGAAGACTCTACATGTTCAACCTTTAAGTCTCAATAAATAAATAAATACATAAATGTATGAATAAATAAATAAATGCATGCATAAATGGGACCTCCTACCTCAATAACATATGGACAAAGAAATACAGATATAAATAAATGTAAGTAAACAAAAATGTAGAAATAAATGTAAAGCATGTAATCATTTATTTACTTATTTATACACATATTCATGCATTTATTTATTTATTCCTGTAATTATTTATATATTTATGCATTTATTTATTTATTGAGACTTAAGTCATGTTTAGTCCTCCATATATATATATATGTATATATATATATATATACATATAAATATACACATATATGTATATATATATACATATGTATATGTATATACATGTATATTTATTTACTACACTTCCCACTCCAGACCAGTGGGTGGCAGCAGCATACATCAGATATGACTGGTGTTGCCACAGGAAAACAAGCAGAACAAGAGGAAAAGGAACCAATCAGCGCTCGCCGTTCCAGTCTGATTTGCAGCCAATCAGCGTCACCTTAGAAGCGTTTCAAAAACTCACCCGCCATGATTGTTGTGTTTTTCAGGCTGGACTGAGCTCGTCCGTTGGGTAGTAAGGTTTTTCTTTTTACCGGACGGCCAGGAGAGAACGGTTGTTTTTATACGTGGGTTTTTTGGGGGAAAAAAGAATAAGGTAAGAAGGCTGTGTATCTGTAACTAACTATTAACTGGCGTTTTAACGGCAGCTAGTTGAGTCCCCTTTAACGTTAACGCTAGCTATTCGAGCTCATTTTGTTGGCTAACGTGTTTACGTGACATTTTTACACCAGTTCAACTTATTGCAGAGTTCACGGTGTGTTTCGTTAACGTTGGCTGTGTGTTACGACGATCAGTAGTGAGTTAAATTGCTACGAGGTTTGATAAACATAAGTTAGCTAAACTGCACGTTAGATTGTGGTCCACACTTTATCAACGTTCACCGTTTGTGATGTTTTTGAAGGTGTGGTGCTTCTTTCTGTTACATCTTGTCCATAGTTATGACTTTGTTGACTAAAAATAAACTTAAGTGAGATAATCAATATAATGACAATAATAGTAGTCTAAAAGCCTTTTGTTTTTTTAATTTTCTAATTGATCAGTTATTTGAGTCCATGGTTCAAAACAGATGTCATGTCATTTGGATGCCTCTTTTTTTTTAATTTAGACCCTTTTCACTCTTTTATAAATGTTGATATTGATATTAATGGAGTATTTTACACTATGTTGTTACCTCAAATTGTATCTCCTAATACATGTTATATGTCTATAATACCCAATCTTCTTTTTCTGTTTCTCTTCACTCCAGATACCTGAACATGGATTCTCGATTTGCTCACCTACGCCAGCGGGACACCAGTGTGTCGATGCTGAGGGTAAAAATGTCCCGTAGGAGGTCTCAGACCCAGAAAGAGAACCGAGCCCGGACTCTGAACACACGCAGGCAGTTGGCAAATTTCCCAGAGATGGAAATGTCTTCCTTGGATGCCTCAATCGCAATGGCCAACATGTCAACCATTCAGGAGAAGACGCTAAACAATGCAAAATCTGCTAAAGGTACGGCTCCATTTTCTATCCCAGCTACAACTCAACTAATATCTTGTTCAGTGTGGCACCCCCACCCGCACCCACAATAACCTTTGTGTTCTTCACAGACGTGGCTGGGGAAGAGCGGATGAAACAGCTTGAGCGTTGGAAGGAGCGTAAGGCTCTTGAGAAGGAGAAGGAAAAGAGAGAAAAGGAGCGTAAAGGGGTATTTAAGACGGGCATGTATCATCCAAAGGACGACCTGACCATTGCCTCTCTGCCTGTGGTCCCAGCTGTTTTAACCAGAGCAAAAGAGGTAAGGGGGGGTGTCCTCTATAAATAACAACATTAGTTTACAATATTTGACTGTTCGTATCTACCCACAGCTTTAATTTATTTCTATTGGATATGATGATATCAGTTATACCAGAGGAATAGCTCCTTGCGGCAGTTATAATGATAAATGCTTTTTTTTTTTGCCTGCCTTTCAGACAAAAGTGAACACAGCTCCATCCCAGAATACCAGAGTCACTCGTTCAATGAAACAGCAGCAGCAAGTCCAGAGGGTACTACTTTCTCTAAGATATCCCTCTGCATTCTTATAATTTCCATGAAACTAAAAGCTAATATGCACTTTGTCGCATTTCTTTTCTTTTGCCTAAATGTATACAGCCTCTGAAGGTGCAGGAACCAAATACTGCAGCAAAGAAAGGTACATTTCTCAAAGGTCCCTTTTTTATTTCAAATGAAATCTTCTGCATCCTGGCATATTTTGAAAATAACTTCTCATTCCTCCTACAGCTCAGCCTGCCGTGGAAAGATCAACCAGGAGCCGGGTTGCTCCCGTCAAGCTTGCGCCGGTACAAGCTATTTCCAAGACCAAGGTTGCTGCAGGTAAGTAATAAGAAGGGAAAATGCTCACACACATAACCAGACCTTGTGACCGACTATCGGGTTGTTTTCACTCTATCATGTTTCCTTATTTGCATCTCTTATTTGCGTCTCCGTGTCACGCCATTCTACTGTAGTTGAGCCCGTCGTACGAGCTTTGTCAACCAGATCAGCCAACAGGCCTCCTGTTACAGCAGCCCCTGTGGTGAAAGACAAACCTAAGGGTAAGTCTGCAGGTGCACACTGAGCTTTGAATTCTTTGACTATAAATGTGACCGTCAATGCAAAGACAGAGAGGCGCTATTGTTTAAAACCACTCTTAAATGTCTCCCCTTACCCTCAGATGTAAGGGCCACAAGGAGCAGAGCCTTTGTCAGCCATGTGGCCCCCCCTTCTGACCAAGAAAGGAGCTGTAAAGGTATCATCAAATGTTGATAAAGAGCCATCCAATTTTAGAGACTATCGATCATTTGCACTGAATTGCTGTAACTTGTTACTACATTTATTTATTTTTGCGTATGTGTATCTCAATATTCAGGAACTATCAGCAACACTGTAGTGCCTGCTGTGTCCAAGGTGAGCATTTCTGTGAGTTTTAAATGTGCAACCTTTTATTTATATTTACATACATACAGTGCATGCATACATAATTTACTTGTCAATTTAACAAGTTTGCTCTTTCTGTCTTGTGTAGATGCCTGAGCTAAAGGGGCCTGACATGCAGGAGCCAGAGGAAAGACCTCGTCCTCCCAGCCCGGCACCCTGCTCCGTAGAGGAAGACATGGTGGTGGACCAAGCCCCGGCCGACTCTATCCCCGCTGTGGATCCCGTCGAAGCACCAGCCACCATACCTTCTTTTGCTCCAAAGGGTTTTCTATTCCAGGCTCCCACTGGCTTGTCCTCCTTCAAGTTCGAGCCTCTCACTCCGCGCTCAGCAGACGCCTTCCTTACGCCAAGGTCTGTTCTGTTGTTTTTGTTGAAGATATGTAAAACCTTGTTCAGCTTTAAAAAAAAAAAAAAATATATATATATATATATTTATGCGTATATGTCTAATTATGGCAGTGAGTATAAAACAATAAGGACATTTTTGTCAATGGAGCCTCTTAAAAATGTGTATGATTATTTGTTTCATATCTCAGTGCCATGTTGTCTCTCTTTCTACCCAGCCCAAGCTTCATTCTTCCAGAGGTCCCCGCTTACAACATAGAACCTCAGGCTGAGCCAAGAAAACCCTCTCCCCCTAAATGCCTTAGCCACTCGCCTCCACGTACATCCCCCACAATGGCCCCTCCGACTCAAGGCAGCCCCCTGGAATCAAAGCATGATGTACCATATTTCAGGTGGCATGTCATTTTTAAAATAAAAAAAATCACTCTAATAATCTTAGATTTTCCAAATATGTCTTTAGTTTTTACAATAAGTTTAAATGTTTACAATAAGTTTCTTTTATGTATATTACTCAGAGCGGAAGTTGTCAATGAAACAGACAAACTGACGACTCTGAGCGCCCACTGGGAGTCTAAAGTGGAGGATGAGTCCATCCCGGAAGAGAGTGAGTGTGTCATGCTGAACATGTGACTGTATTTTTGGTGGTGGTCCTAAGTAGAAAAAAAGGCATTCCCAAACATAACGGTTCTAATTCAGTATCTTTCATGCTCTTGTCTGTTAAGTGAGAGACCGCATGCGTACAGCGGTAGGCCAAGCACGGCTGTTGATGAAAGAGCGCTTCAAACAGTTCAGCGGTCTGGTCGACGACTGCGATCTGGGGCGAGGGGAGAAGACGACAACCTGCAGTGACCTGCAGGGCTTCTGGGACATGGTGTATTACCAGGTAGGTAACTCACATAAGAGGGACAGTGCATTCTTTCAGATGAAAAATACATAAGGAGAAGGATAGTTTTGTAAATGTATTTTGTACTTTTGACATTTTTTTTTCAGGTAGAGGATGTCCACAAGAAGTTTGACGCTCTCAAAGAAGCAGAGACCCGAGGCTGGGTGGAGGAGGACAAGCCACCGCCACCACGACAGAGGAAAGTAGTAAAGGTGAAGATTCTTAAGTAGTGTGTACATATTTTACTTTATGATCACGTGTTCTTGTTTGTTTGCTTTGTTTACACTGTGCCTGTCCCACGCTTTTGTCAGAAACCATCAGCTGCACCCGCCAAGCCAACAGGAACCAAAGCAGCAGCCAAGTCTCGCCTGGCTGCGATAAAAGCGGCTATGAAAGCCAAACAGCAGGCAGCCGAGGCAGAGAAAGCAGCAAATGATGCCAGTAACGGTGAGGACAACCCCAGCCTGAACTCTCAGGAACCACAACCCCAAGCAAAGCCCCAACTGACTGACGCAGTCGTCTTTGACGGAGGATTCTTCCAGGTGGAGAGCCCAGCCAGACCGTCAGGTGAGAGAAAAATAACTACATGCCAAAGGCCTTGCATTTCATGTCATTTGTCAAGGTCTGCTTGCGTACTTTTTCCCTGTTGGACTAATATTGTTGTGTCTGTAGGTTCAGCGAGGAGATCCAGCCGTCTTAGTACTGCTGTGCTGCCCCAGGCCTCTCCCTGCTCCAACTACCTCTCACCTAGAAGAGTCACTCGACGGTCCCTTGCACTGGCGCAGACCCCCATTCACACCATCGCATCTCCTGCTCAGCCCGTCCACACTCCTGTTCACATCCGTCTTACCCTCAACCAAACCCCAGCACAAGCACCAAAGTCTCAGCTTGGTACTCCTCAGTCATCCCAGAACAGAAAGGACACTGTAAATGTCTCCCTTTGTTTCTCACCTGTCATGGAAGTGGTTTCTGACAACACCCAGCCAGAAGGAAGCCCTGCACACCAGATAGAAACACAGGAAAACCTTGCATCTGTTCCTGAGTTTAGCACGCTTACACCTCTACATTCACTTCCATCCTTTTCTGTCATCGAGGAGCAAGAGGAACCAGCTGAAGCTGCCAATATTGACCTCCCTATGTCTCCAAGACTTTCCCTCTCTCCGTGCAAAACCCCTCGTCCAGTCTCCCAGGCCCCTGAGCCCTCATCATCTCTGAGTTTTATGTTGTCACCCTGTGTGACTCCCAGCCAGCCTCCCATTTCCTCCCCTCCTGCTATGCAGGGCTCCGTGGAGGCCCAGGAGACTGTGTGTCACCCGGCAGACAGCTCAGTTGTTGAGGTAAACAAAAGTACAGACTTCACTAGAATCCTTCTTTTGTATTAAAAATCTAAGCCTCATAGGATTCCATGATCCAAACATGTTTTTCCTTGCTATACGATAAGTTATTCTCTTGTAATTGCAGGAACTTCCTGGGTTGGACTTTGAGCGTTACCTTCTACCTTCACAGAGATGCAGCTTGTCACCACAGGAGACAGTTGCTGTAGAGACACCGTCTCCCATGACATTGGATGTAGAAATGGAGAGTCCCGGAGTTCAATCAGAGGACATGCTTACTTGGCAAGAACCAGGTATGATTGTTGCCCATAGGTACTGTGCTTGCACACACACTTTGTACACCTGGGTTTGATACCTTAACAACACTGTAAAGCTGCAGTAGGTAGGATGTCCAAATAATGTTTGAAGTTAGCAAAACTAGAATTTATATTGTAGTAGTTCTAATGCTGTATTCACACCAAACTTGCTTTACTCATGCGACTCTGACCGCTGGATCATATTGTGATCACTTGAGTGAGACACATTGGTAAAGTGACATCAGCTTCTCTTCCTATTGCTGCTTTGCTTCATGTCTGGACATCATCATCTAGAGGCGTACACAGCTCAGTAAATTTGACCAGGAACAACCCCTGGAGGATAAAGATTTAGCTGTGATTTAATAAATGTAATAAGCGGATCAAAATTATGTCAATAACTACATAATAATGCCAATTAGCAAAATGTCTGAATGAATGCTTTGTCTGGTCTGCATGATGACAAGCAATCAACCTTTAAAAACTTTCAAAATACTTGTTTTTTGAAATCATTCAGGGCTATGCTCTCACTCAAGTGGAAATATTTCAAATCACGGGGGTGACGCGCCTTTGCACTGACTTTGTATCTGGTTGTGCCAAACACTCGCTCTGCGTTTGGTGTGAAGACGCCATAAGAAGGGCTGCTAATGTTTCTTTTTTTTAAATACATTGGCAATTCTCAAATCAGACCTGCATGCTGCAGCTTTCAGAGAAAATGTTATTAGGGAATACGACACTGAGCTCTCTTGAGGTTAATTTTAAACTGATATTTTTAAGTTGCACTTTTCTGTTTACTCACTGTCGTGCTCACTTCTCACTGTCATCACAGAACATCCAGCGGTGCCTCCGGTGCTCACTTTTCAGTCACCACAGGTCAAAGTTTCCCCTTTTTGTTAAAAAAAATTCTTTACTTCCAAATATCTTTAAAAACCACAATGAACTGTATAATGTGTATTTTTATTTTAGTGTTATCATTGATGAATATTCTTACTGTATTTTTCTTGGTGCATTTTTCAGGCCCAGACAGTGGAGCCTGCCATGCTTCTCTTCACCCCGGACCTGAAGGACCGGATACGCCAGTCTGTCTGTCCAAGTGACCTTATGGTCTTCACTCCTCCCCTCTAAAGAGTACATTTTTTTTAAAAAGCTTTTATTTTGACATGTATATTGACTACTTTTGTTATTCAAAACAATTCTGATTCTGACTTTTTAGATTACTGGAAAATAGTTTTGTATTAACAATTAAAAGTTTTAAGTACAACAAGGAAACGGCCGTTACTCTTCATTTACATCCACACACAAATCAGCTGTGCACTCAATTTCTTTTATTAGTCACTGTATTTAAAAGCTCTGGACATTTTGTTTATTTTTGAACTGTGGATGGTTCAGGTGCAGAACAGCAGGCATCATCTGGTTTCTTTTCTGCACCTTGCGTCATTCCCCTTCTACCTGTAGGCAAGGCATCTTTATTTATATAGCGCATTTCATACCAAGGGAACTCAATGTGATGTGTAACACAATACTGTACAACACTGAGCACTACACACATCTTTGGCACAATAGTGTGAGTCAAGGAGCAGTGGGAGGATTTGGGGCTTGGTTTCGAGAAAGTTCTCATCCAAGAGAAAATACTGGAATAGGAAGTGATGAGACGCCATCTAGTGGTTGTGCCTACACAGAAGTATGACTCTCAAAGCATTTTCATAAATTGAAATATAGGCCAGTAATGCTGTTCAGTCAACCTAAATGGATGATGGCGAAATCAGAAAAAAACATGACAGCGACACGATGAAACAAATAGACTCAAACATGAGCTGTATATTTTTCACTTCAGACTATTTAGTACTGTGTTTAAGTACAATTGGAGGGAGTTTACTTCATACAAACTTTTACGCTACATGATATCAACTCCACTACATTTCAGAGGGAATTGTTGCTTATTTGAAAACTTAAAAAACAACAAATAAACTATTATATATTCTGATAGATTTAGACTATTGTCCCCTGTACATATGAACAAATACATTGACTTCATAATACAATCAAATAACCCAATAAAGATAAAATCATAGCTAAGAACTGATAGAAGTGTTCTACCTGGCTCTTTGTTGGGCCTTGGCCAGAGCGATGCGTCTCTGGGCCTCCCGGTATAGCTTCTCCTCCTTCATGTTTCTGGAAAGTAACTGGTTATATTCAAAAGCCGGGAATAAAAAGTGGTTGAAGAATTGGTGGATGGTCTGGTTCCAGAGCTCCACGTCAAGGTCTTTGGCTGCCACTCCTCTGGTTCGCACGCCCTTTTCTTCACCTCTGTTCTCTTCCGTGTGCTCTAGAGGAATTATGATGCAGATTAGACTGAACATTAGTTTAAAAATATGTATTTTCTGACCCATCATAGAAAGATGTGAATTCCTACATCAATACATACACTAAGTATATGTTATTTGAAAGAATCAGAAATTAATTCCCAGCAAAACAAACCTGCAGGTTTCTCATCTTGTTGGCTCTCCACGTGTTGACCAGTGGATAATCCTCCAAGGTCACTTGTCTATGATAACACAAAAATGCAATTATGTTTCAATATATGTCCATTTCAACAAAGACCTAGCCGAGCTCACGGCATATTTCATCAATATCAACAGCAGGAGTGTAACAATACTTTTCATATAAAAGTGGATGGGTGATTTCTAATGCTGATACTGATAACTCATGTTGCCGGTGAAATCATTGCCTAGTTGCAGAGCCAATCACAAATTTCTAGTTTCACGTTAACAAAAAAAGTATATTTTTCTACCCCATGCTAAATTGCCCGTTCAACCAACCTCCACTGACTTGAGCCTGGAGATTTCAGGAGTGATGGGGGAATTCACTGGAGCTGCCACCTGGATAGAAAAACAGTAAAAACAACAACCAAATCAATGCTGAAACTCTCTACACAGACTAGGTAAGGTGGTGAAGAGGTCATGAGATGCTTGAGCAGACCAACCACCTCGGGTAGATCCCCCCTGGCCTCGGGGTCAGGGCTGGACGGCGGCTGGCCCTCCTTCACGCCTTCGGAAACCCGCTGACACTTCACCTCGGCGGAGCCCAGAAGTACCTCAAAGAACTCAAGGAATGTAATCTGCAGCAGAAAGAGTGGGACGGCAACAGAAGTTGTACTGAAGGGGACAGAAATATACAAAAAAAAAAACGCAGATGAATGCTAATCTTTCGGTGGTCAACTGGCAGACCTCCAGATCCAGACAGGATGACAGGTTGTTGGGGTCAAGACTCTCTGCAGTGATGATCTGCAGTAATCTCGCTGTGGTCAGGTTGTTGTCCAGCAGATGGAGATCCTGGCAGGGGTTACAATAAACAAATCAACACAATGTCTTAATGAATGTACTTAACGCCGGTTGAAGCTTTTCCATCCATATAATGTATGGTAAACTGTTTCATCCTGTCATCCAACACTGAGCAGGCCTCTGGTTTTGTTGTAGTAACAAGCAACGTGTGAACAATTAACAATAGGAAGAAGTTAACGTGAGTGGTAATCTTCGTTTTACAGTCTGTTGTACCTTGAACATCCACAGCAGATGTCGGCAGGTCATTGTCTGGTCATTCGTGGGGGCTGCGTTGACTTTGCAGAAAGCCTGGTAGACTTCATAACACTTGTTTAAGTAGTCTACAGCCAGAACTGCACGGTCTGGCTGCCTAAACAGGAAGCCTGGATCAACAGTTATAGTTCATTTACCCAGAGTAAACGGAAGCACAGCTATTATTACGCAATGCAGACCTAAACAAGGGTGATGAATCAATTTCTGTAGATGTGTCGTCTCAGAAAAAAACAGAAACCTTTTTTTTTCCTTAATTATTTTTGCTGTGTTCTGTTTTGCATTTAACCTTTTAAATAACTGATTCCCGATGCTTCTTATGCTGTAATAAATCCGTTTACAGGATCATCTGTTATCTAATGTGTGCGTGTACATGATTTAATATATATTGTTAGCACCTTTTACATTCCTAGCATTGGGAAGGATGTTTTCTGTCACCAGTTTGGAAAAGCAAGCAGCCAGAAGGTTGTTTTGTGACCTGCGGAGAAGAGAAGTGGTGTTTGAACCAAAGGCTAAAGTCAGGATGCTAACATGCTCACAATTACAATGCTATTACTTTGCTTGTTTAGCAAGTCTTTAGTCATAAACCAAAGTACTAGACAACTCTCAAGTTTTACATGTGAATGGTGCTAGATAGAAAGCCGGGATTACCAAAGGTTTTAGGACTCTGGGTTCTTCTTAGATATTTTGAAGTTCATAATTAAAAAGAAAAAAAAGTGTCTCATCTACTGGTGATGGAATGTTAGGAGTAATTTCTTACACCATGTCCTTATGGTAGATGTGGTAGGCCACAACCACGAGACAGCTGAGGACTCTACGCAGAAGCATGGGGGTGAAAGGAGAGTGGATCTCTGCTGTTGTAGCATCCTCTGACACACAAAGTAAAAACATTAAAACTGTAATTATGAAGCCATCAATGTCTTGCCCTGTATATGTGAGGTGGATCAAGTATGTAAGAGAGGTTGTGAGTGCTCGTGCTTTTCACCTCTGATAAAACGGTCTATCTGTGTCAGAGTGATGCCGTGATGGTGGATCTTACAGTCTTTGAAAAGGCGCCAGAGCTGCAGGCGGGACATTAGGAAGGTGTTATCTGGGGAGCGGGCGTGGCCGAGTCTTCTGTAGAAACTATAGACAGACCTCAGCTCTCCGCCTTGCTTCAGCACAACAAACTCCACCTGTTATACATGAATCACAGTATCAGGTCAGGAACATGGGTGGGAATAAGGACAAAAGAGGGGAAAAGAGCATACCGGTATGTTGACAAAGTTGCAGTGTAAGGTGGGACCTGACCTGTTTACGCTCAGTGTCGCGCTTTCTCTCTGGGATTTTCTCCAGAAGACATTCGATGTTCAGAACCATGTCCGGTCCTAAGATAGATGAACCTGTAGTAGGATACAATATTGTAAGTTGTACCTGTGAGACTGTAACACTGAAAATAATAAACTTAATTTCAGCCTGAACATTTTGAATGTACTGTAGGTGTTTACCAGGCAGAGGAATAGGAGCTTTGCTTCCATTCATGTTGTGTGTCATCCGATCGTCCACAAACTCTCCTTCAAAAACACGCCCATCCTCGAACGTGAATTTCCCCTGTGAACCATACAGTACAGTGACTTTTAGAATTTCTTTTAAATACATGCATGGGTATCATAAATGAGCACTCCGTTTGAAATAAATGCCATCTTCATCTTCTGCTATTTATAACGCACTTCTTTCTCTTTGTTAAAAACTGTGTTTTGGCAGCATGACAGGGTCCGTGTCACGAGGAGACCATGGAGTCGGGAGAAGTGCCACTGACAAGCAGTTCTTTTTCTTTAACAACCCGCCATGTGATCCTGTTAAGGTAATTCATGTTTAAAGTATCATATTGTAAAAAGTGGGATTTACATGTCTTATTTAATTATAAAGCAGGTCGAGGTGAGTATCAAAACACTAAATCCACAGAGAAATGCACACCGCCTGCAATCAAAAACGGTGACTTTAATCGAGCCGTCAGGACTTCTGTACAGTTGTGATGTCAGAACTATACTATATAAAAACGCACTTTCTACCTATATATATAAGATTGAATCTTGAATATATAGGTAGAAAGTGCGTTTCTTGGACATTAGCATGTCAACGTGTTCTAGTAGTAACCCAAAATACAAGTATGAACCTGAAAATGAGCATTTGACCCCTTTAATAACTAATATGTGCTTCTTCCAAGCAAAGGGCCTCCAATCTTTTTCACCCTGTAGTTTACAGAACTAAGGACATGCGTATTAACTGTGAAGGTAATTCTGTATCATCGATTAACCTTGCCGTTTTTTTTATTCTCCCTCCATTCCTGTTCATAGATCGCACCACCAGCGTAGTAAAAGGTTCCCTGTCCGTGCCTCTGACCCTTAACAAAATCCCCTGTGTATTGATTGTTCTGGATATACTGGGATCCATCCGCCCGCCTCAGGACCCAGACGTGTGTGCCTCGCCCATGCTGCCAGAGAGGAGAACAAAAGCATAAACCAGGATAAACCACATTTTAAGGAGGATATAAAGCTATTGTCCTGGAATTTGTGCAATATGGGTAAGCTTAGCATTAATTGTGTGCTGCTTTCAAACCTGGACTCCATCCTGCCACATGCCAACATACTGCTGTCCCAGTTTTAGCCAGTTCATCGTGCCCTCTCCATGTCTCAGGTTGTTCTTCCACTCACCAGAGTAAATGTTACCTGAGGGGTAGCTGTTACAAGACACATCTGTCACCTTTGAGCAGTTCAAATGCAACTAAGCCTACAGATTAGATCATGTGCTCGATACATACCGTCTCACTCCCCATCCCTCTCTGTTGTTCTTCACCCAATCACCTTTGTACCAAGAGGTCTTATCCTGGTTATAATAAACTGCACCCTATCACAAAGAGAACCTATTACGAAAACATATCTGAAAATAAGACTTCAGGCTACCTGATATGAATTGATGGATCATACCTTTCCGTGCCTCTTGCCCCGATCCCACTGCCCTGTGTATGACACACCGTTCTTTGCACATTTGTAGGTTCCACTTCCATGTCGTATACCATTGTACACTTCCCCTTTATAGGTGCTGCCATCTGGCCAGGTGTAGGTGCCCTGGCCCATGGGCACGTTACGAACAAATTCACCCTGTTGGATTAGAAATAGAAAAACCCAGTCAAACTCCTTATTTTGGCACATTCTACTTTATTTTACCTTACTGTTTTATTTCATTTTGGATGCATGTTAATAGAAATGTTATGTAAACATGGGTTATTGTAAAGTACTTTTCTTAAGAAACACTCAACAAAATTGCAGTTATAATAGTGATAATGGCAGTCTGACATTGGGACCACTTGCAGAGGACAAGCTAAATACACTTATTTTCTGAGTACAGAACCTGTATTTCAACAAATGTGGCATATACATATATATTTATAAAATATTAAATTAATGCCATGCATATGCAATTCCATTAGATGTAAATTTTTAAGTATTCACTTTTCTGTATACAGTGGGACCACAATAGAAATAAGCCTTCATTGTGTTTTTTATCCTCTATGATATTTAATGTATGTAATGACTGCTATGCAAGTTTTTTTAAATAATCAAATACAAATCTAATCAATAGGACAGAGATATATCATTATTTTACCATACCTCATATTTTAATCCGCCTGCCAGTGTGAAGACACCATGTCCATCCATAAGACCCTTGGAAAACATCCCCTTTAGAAAAACAGGTATGTTACTTTAAGAAATAGTTGCCTTTATGCGAATTGGAGCAACACCTTTCTGGTGCATTTTCAGATGGTATTTGAGAAGGCATCTGAAGCCAAAAGAGCATGCAACGTATTGCATTTAAAGCAAGAACGTTAGAAATTGTAGGCCGTTTCCAATCATTTGAAAGCATATTATTTCCCCTTTAAATACATCTGCAGTGGTTTGAAATAGTTCAAATACGCACTAAAAAAGAATTGATTTTATAATTAGTAAATGTTATAAAATGGACTTTAATATTCATGACGTATGAAATGACTGTATCATTCATTCATTCATCTTCAACCGCTTATCCCGGGGTCGGGGTCGCGGGGGGTGCTGGAGCCGATCCCAGCTGACATCGGGCGTGAGGCGGGGTACACCCTGGACAGGACGCCAGTCTATCGCAGGGCACATAGACACGAACAGAGACAGACAACCATTCACACCTACGGGCAATTTTAGAGTCATCAATTAACCTAACCTTTGGATTGAAACCAAATGTGGCTTTATCTGCAGTAGTACCTTGTATGTATGACCTCCTTCAAAACAAGCAGCGCCTTCCCCGTGAAACAGGCCGCCACATGTCTCCCCTTCATACCTGTCAGACACCAACAGGTACGTGAACGTCACTTCACGTCAAAGGTCCCTGTTAATTCCTGAGTGCACGAAATGACTTATGTTAATTATTAATGCTATTTACCTGTGTACAATCACGGCACAAAGTGTGGGAAGTTGATGAATGTCGTCATATTCGGGCAGCTCCGCTCCGGGGTCGGTTTGGCTCTGTTCCTCCGCTGAATTCCCTTTGAAACCAGCAGAGCTGCTCACTGACTTTCCCTTCTCTCTTTCCTCCGCTTTCAGAGGCAGCTCTGAGTCTCCATTCGGTGTCTCCTTTTCCTCTTTGTCGGTTTTCATAGTAGTTTTCTTCTTTAAATTACTCTCCCGTGTCATTTCACGCTGTTTATGTAGCTCTGGTGCAAGCGAGGATCATCTCCATGGTAACGGTAAAGAACGCTCACAACTACGGCAACCATTCTCAGTCAAAAAGGGTCAAAATTAACATTTAGTACCACCTGTGATTTAATACAGACAACAGGATAGACATTTCTTTTTTATTTATCCCATAAAGTGGGCGTTGAAATATAAAAAAAATATGTTGAAATGAAAATACAAATAAAATAGATATAAAATAGAACATACTAATCAGTCAATACTAAGCGTTTGAACCATACATAAATACTGTATTTAGGTTTGGACTCACTGCAAGGGTGATGTTTAACAGATCCATGCCGGTAAAAAAGCACATTCCAGACATATTAAAGTGTAATTCCGGTGTTAAATCATGCCAGGGTCTTTTTCGTCAAATTCGGTCATCAAATAAACCATCAAGACAATTGTTTTTGTGTATGAACGATTGACAGAGCTATCCAGGAGTCGCTAACAGCACCTGCTGGCCCCGGTACCAGCTCCTCTCGTGGTAAAGTCCATTCACTCGATTACCAAATGCAATCGAAAAGAAGGAGCCCACTGATGCTTCGTTTTATGTGTAGGGACTCTTCTCATGCTACTGCAGAGGTTTGGTGTTATTCTGAGTATTAGTGGTTAAAAAAGATGTTTTAATGCCTGCGCCATGCTGCCCCGAGCTAATCAGTGTTAGCCACTGCCAACTGTTAGCCGCTCTCCGGGATCTCTCCATTAATAGTTCATACACAAAAAAATAGTCTCGATGGCTTATTTGATGACCCAATTTGCAGAAAAAGACCATGGGATGATTTTACACCAGAATTATGCTTAAAGACATTGTAATCTAAGATTCTCGGAAACTTCCTCTCCTCGACACCGTCAGTCATGTGAGATGATGTCGAGGTTGGCGAGGTGTCTCATGGTGGGCCTGCCGTGAGGGCAGTTCCATGGATGCTCGATCTCCCCCATGTGAACTAGGAGCTTCTTCATCTCACTGACACTCAGAGCAGTGCCAATCATCACCTGAGGATGGGCAGAAACAAAAACAATAGATATTGTGCCAGGGAAATATCAACGTTATTAAATTAGTCTTCATAATAGACTGACTTCATAATAAGCACCCTTATTGAAGATATGTAACTAGAATTACTGCCTGGTGGTTGTATGCCTCCACCAACCTGTAGTTTACATCCATGTCTGTCCAGACTTGATCATTTATGTAGTGAAGACTGTATTTTTATTAAGATCTAAACAATAACCACAGTTTCAAGATTAGTGTCGTAAATTCAGTATACGACCAAACGTGTCCCCTTCTGTTCCTGAGTTATGGCATTGAATAATGAAAAGACACATTATGATGTCACAGTCAAGTTGACGTTTTGCTTTTTGGATATAAAACAACCACTATTCATTTTTTTGCCTACTAGACATTTGTCTGAAATGTTGTCATAATTAACATAGGAATTATTAAGATATGACCAGTATCTTTTTTTTCTGAGGCTGAAGATGGCACAGATGCATAAAAAGGACCATCACAGTGTTTTTACATTTTAAATTTTACAAAATCACAAACACCTTACACTACTATCAAAATTTGAAGATTGAGATTTGTGGGTTATGTATTATTTATATGTATATTATACTTCCATGCAGCCATTTCTTTTCAGTAATTTCAGTACAGTATTATAACTGCAGAGGTTAAAGAGATTCTTGAGATATGTGCACGTTTACTTTTTTCATTAAAATTAAAAATATTATTGCAATTGCAATTTTATTAACAGAGCACATTAAATTCCCAAGTCTGTGCCACACTAAAGCACAACACAAAATGATGAAAGTACACATGGCATCCAGTGGTAATTGTCATAGTTCAAGGAATTGAATGGAAATCAATGGTTACGGGAAAGGCGGCCAAAAGACAAAAGAAGAAGTTATGCTTTCTAAAGTGGCGGGCAGTTGTTATTGGCTGTAAATGGTCTGAACACACAAAAACATTTGTGTAGTCAAATAATTAATTATAACCAAAGCGGGAAATAATGATGATGGATGTTGATCCTAATTTAAAGCCAAACTCTGGTCTGTGTTAATATCAGAAAATATACAAAAGTGTCTGTTATTTATTAGTATGAACTCACAGATTTTCGACAAGCTCGGGAGGCGAACATCTGCCTGACGCGGGACGGTCGACACATGACCCCCGGGCTGTCACTCAACATGAAGATCAGCTCTTCAATGTCAGCTGGGCCGAATGTCCAGTTTTTACTGGTGGGCAGAGACACCAGCTTAACCCTCTCCATCACCTGGGCTGCGGTCACAGTAACAAAAAAAAGGTAGTTTAGATCTTGTAACAATCAAAATAATTGTTCTGAACTTGAGATAAAATCATGAATAACTTTAATAATTCGTATTTAACGGATAAACGCTCATACCGTCCTCATCTACGAGAAATTCAAAGCCGTTCTTTCTGAAAACCTCGATGTTCTCCATGAGTACATTTTCACTGACGGCTGTGAGGTGAAGCTTCTGAGGGCTGCGAACAGAAACGGAAAAAAATCAAACGTGTTCAAATTTTTTTTTTGAAAAACACCCCGAGTCAAACTTCATTAGCTGATTCAGACTCTTACACTATGAGCTTCTGTCCTTGGAGTACAGTGTGCTGCTGCAGCATCTCAAAGTTGTACTTCTCATCCGAGGCATGCTGGTCGATCATGAAGATGTCCGAGTTGAGTTTGGCGATAATGAAGCCCAGGTTAAACTGACCGATGATTTCCATCTCTTTGAACGTGTCTTTACTGTTGAAGTAATGAAGAAAATATTTAATGTTTTGGAAATAATACTTTGGCGAGTTAAGCAGTAGTTATAGGAGTGAAACCCCACCTGATCTCTTTCTTGAGCTCTTCCTCTGCGCTCTGGTTTTCCCCAGGGTTGATCTTGGCCCTGAAGCGTCGGTAGAGATCCTCACCGGCCCTCTGTTTCTGCAGGTCCTGTAACCTCCTCACCTTTACTGCCAGCTCTTGGAAAGAGAACCGGAGAAGAACTGTCCTCTTCTGTAGGCAGACCGGAGCATCCACTGTCAAGGAGGATTTGGAAAAAGTGTCGGATTTGTGTTCTGCTGGGAAACCTGGGCTCTCTTTCCTGGCCCTCTTGGCATCTGGGCTCACAGTAAAGTCCTCATTGGGAGTGTGCGGCTCAGGCTGCAATACTGGGTGCTCAGGAACGGTGTGAATATTGTCTTCTTCGAATGTTTCCTTTTTTAAACTGTCAGAGGTCGCTTCAGGGGAGCTGAACTCTGCGCCAAAAGACTGAATATCTGGTGTTGCCACAGCGCCGTCACAGCTGGACCCGGCGCTGTCTTTTTCAGAGTCTGCATCACTGGGTAACGTCCTTCCATACCTGAAACCATCTAGCACCGACTTTCCCACCGGGGAGCAATTAGCTAGGTCTCCTGTGGGTTTCAAAGGAGATGTTACACAGGCTGGAGGTTTGACAGTGTCCTTAAAAAATGACTGCAGTGTTTTCTGCGTCGGGCCACTGTTGGCAGCTTTTGCCCCGCTTGACTTTTTCCCAGAATCGGAGCTGTGATGACTTGAAAAAGCAGCTTTTAGGCCAGCCAAGTTCAGAGAGGGCTTTGGGCTCTGCGTCACTGGTTCCATGTCCTCTCCAGGTTCTGGCATGTTCTCATTAGACGGGACAACCTGACAGATTTCAGATGCAGATGTTGTATCTGGAGACAAGAGATAGACAATCAAAATCAAAGCACTGGAGAATCTCTCAGTGACGTTACTTTGCTGTAATAGCAATATATCCATCTTGTGTTTTGATATGCAGGCTCATTGTCTGTTCTTACTGGTGCTGGGTAAGCGTGTATAGTTCAGGCTGATCTTATTGACTCCGGCCTCATACATGCCGATGAGAGAGGTCTTCAGAATAGCCAACAAAAGTTTCTCCTCCTGGAGGAAAATCTGTCGTTTGTCTGGGGTCACGTTCACGTCCACGCACTCTGAAACAACACCACAATAACAGGCATGTACAACAGAAAGTCAGCAGTGTGTTTTAGATAATATAACTTTTCAGCAGTTTTCTTACCGGAAGCAACAGCTATGTTCAAGGCGACAAATGGATATTGATGTCTGTTGTACATGTGATACACTTCATTCACAAGTTTGGTCACCTGCAAAAAAAACAAAGAAACAAGAACAAAACAGAGATAAGGCTGACAAATATGTGGATATTTCTGCATAGGAGAAGTTTAAATTTTTTGACAAATACTTACTTCATTAATAAACACTTAAATGGCCTTATGTCAACTAGATTAGTGTGTGAAACCATCACTAAATGTGTGTATACTGCTTATGAATACTAAATAGGGGGACTTAAACCTAGAGGTCCGTTATTATGCTTATTTTCAGGTTCATACTTGTATTTTGACTTTCTACTAGAAAAATTATCATTATTATTTTTCATCTCTATTTATGTATGTATTTATTTTGTTGTTACGTCTCTTTGTTATCCAATAGTTAATAATGTGATGCTCATCATATGGTGTGATGTACTGTTATAGCGTATTTTGTAAATGCATAATAAAGTTGATTTTACAATATGATACTTTTAACATGAATTACCTTAACAGGATCACATGGCCGGTTGTTAATGAAAAAGAACTGCCTGTCAGTGGCACTTCTGCCGACTCCATGGTCTCCTCGTGACACGAACCCTGTCATGCTGCCAAAACACAGTTTTTAATAAAGAGAAAGAAAGAATGTTTTGTGCTTTGATGCAGAGAGAGCATTTACAGGACTTCCATGCAACTGTGTCACTCACGAAAAAAGCTGTTTGGGTAGATCTGCATCTTTGAGTCCGTATTCATCTATAATATTTTCTGTTGGAGACACTTGCTGAAAAGGCAGAATACTCTGTAGCTGCAGAACACACAGGAAAATATATTTAACAAACCAAATAAGGAAATTTGACTAAATGATTTGCAAATTTTACTATAACTGAGGAGTTTCACAGTTTTCCAACCTGTTTTGGTCCGAATATGGCCCCTATGTTTTCTCTCATACTCTGGCTGCCACCGGTACTGAGGACCGTGCTACGCTTTCCCTGCCCATTCTGGTTGGAGCAGGTAATACGCACTCCTGTAGAGATGATGCAGTAGGACTGCAGGACATGGATCATTTTGGCATACTCCTGAAAATACACATAATGAATTATTGGGGATTACAGATGGATGACATACTGTAGGTTATTTGTCTGGGTCCCCACCACTGAATCTGCCCACCAAACGTGAAACAAGCTGACAATTCTGTCTGATATACGGCAAATGGGTAGTATAATAAGCCAACATTTGGCTCTAAACAAATACATTTAAAGTTGTACTCTGATTTTCATCTATTTAATTGCCTTTCAAGTTAATATCTATCAAATAAATACAATTTCTATCACTTTTCTAGATCCTGATAGTAAATTTCTTTAGGCAGTGTTTATTTTTCCAAGCAAAATGTTGTGGATTTCCTTAGATGTTTAGTCTTGGTCGAACGTTGATTGGAGCAGGGGAAACAATTCTTAAAATCCCCTCAGCTTTGGTTTAGAGAATTCTGCCAAAAATCGACAGGACACGTTGAAGCCACATATTCATAATATTTTTTTGTTTTCTTAAATCTTGGAGAAAGTTGAGTTGTTGTCTAGTTACTATATCTTTAGTAACTTCAATGTTGCACATGCTTTCATCATCTGTGTAAAAATAGATTTAAAATTTCACATTTTTCCTATGTTAAGAAGCCCCAACCACAGCGACTTCCTGGTTGAGCCAATACAGAAGTGCCAACAACTGCAGTTCATCAGGCAGGTTTCATAATAGAGCAATTTCTCATTGACCCCCATGTTAAACCGGCCATTTTCACAGCATAATTAAACCTGTTTAAGGCCTGGAACAAAAAAAACCCAGACATTCTAGGTTAAGGATCTCCATGATAACACTGAGGTGGGTGAATTTTTTTGTCCCAGGCTAGTTTTAATTTTATAGGAGGTTAAAGTTTATGAATAATTAGGAGTGCGGCCTCTTGAATGACAGCTAGCCTCTGGCCCGCACTTGTCCTCGGAGTCACACGTCAGCCAGATGGACGTATCTCCCTCCCCCCAACGTCACATACATGCCCTTATTTGGTAAGATGAAAAGAGAGGGAGTCAAATTCTGACAAGATGTCCATTTTTATCATGCAATCATACAATAAACAGGTTAGAGTTTGGATGACTAATCCCAAGAAAGTATAAAGTCAAGACAATTTTATAGAACATGAATAGAAACCATCGGCTGCCTAGAATGCAGGGAAAACTGTTGCTTTTGGAAAATGATCAGGAGTTTCGTAATAAAGTGTATATAATTTGTAATCACACAGCAGACAAAACCATGCAGAAACATACGAACGCTCCTTTGCTGACTGACCTTCTTAATATTGCGCTGGAACTCCTTGTGTCGAACAGGCAGGGTGTAGAAGAGCTGCTGCAGGCTGACTGTGGTGCCTTGCTGCCGGGGATGAGGCGACCGCTGCACTAGGTGGCCTTTGTGGTCAAACACCAGCTTGGTCCCCACCTGACTGGACTCATGGCACGTCACCACACTCAGGCCACTGTAGCAGGGGGTCGGAGGGAACTTTAGCTGACGAGGCGACATCCAAAAAAGGTGAATTTGAATGTGGAAGTGCGTTACCTCAGAGCACATAAAGAACTGAGGGCTTCACCTCTGAAGCCAAACGTTTCCACGTGGATGAGATCAGAGAAATCCCTCAGCTTTGACGTGTGATGCTTCAATGCTGCAGAACGTACAGAAGAGGTTTACACAACCAAACACATTAGTCAGAATTTGACTAACTGGTTAGAGATAAACAACTCTGACACTCACTCAGTCCTTCAAAGTTGGCCTCGTCTACTCCTTTGCCATTGTCTGACACTTCCACAAGTTCAGTTCCACACTCCTTCAACCTGACATCTGGAACATGAAACAGCAACGTAATATTGGAATTCCTGCCTTTATTTTTCCTGCCAATATCTCCTATCATACTGGACCTTAAAACATTTACACCGTGTCATTTTAACAAAGATAGAGCGATTATTTTGTCAGCATCCACAGCTGTAGCTCTCATGTGTGAAAGGTGGGTTATCAAAACATCATCAGCAAAAAAGAAACACCCGGTGTCAAGTTTTAGCTTTTAAAAGACACGGATAAAAGAATTTGTGCGATACCATGGGCATCAATACTTACCAACGTTGGTGGCTCCCGCATCAATGCTGTTCTCCACCAGCTCTTTGACTGCAGTGGCCAAAGTCAGCACCACCTGTCCTGAGCAGATTTGATGCACTGAGTGCTTGTCAATGGCCTTGATGGCTCCTGCAGGTTCAGAGCTGCTGAGAAGAAAACCAGGACCCATCAACTATGGTGTAGAACTTTACTTTCTGCTGAATGTGTACTGCAGCAACAGATTTATACATGTACAGGTAGCAAGAGAAAAAAAATCTACCATGGTATTAGCTCCTTAAACCATGTGTTCTCTGATGGATATGAGTACTGTGGGAATGCCAAGAGACCTTACTATAAAATGTGAGTGAGTCAATACTAGTTGTTTGCATTTAATAGATAGCATAATGATGAAGGAGGACAAAACATGAATTAAGTCTTAAAAAATGCATAAATAAATACAGAAATAAAAGGAATGCAAGAATAGTTGTATAAACTAATAAATACAAGAATAAACAAACGCATGAACAAATGAATAACTAAATAAAATATCAAATAAATGCTTTACATTTATTTCTACATATTAGTATTTCTGTGTTTCTATGTCCATATGTTAATGAGGTAGGAGGTCCCATTAGTTCATGCATTTATTGATTCATTCATTAATTTAAGCTTTTATTTATTCATTTATTGCCATATTTATGTATACATTTATTGAGTGACACTTAAGTCAAGTTTAGTCCTCCATAATATGATGGGGCAATACCTAATACACAGGTTCGAGTAAGCCTATAAAGGACTTGGCCTTGTAATAATGGTCTAAAATGGAAATGTGCATGGTATTAAACATAACGTCCAATACTTTAGTAGGTAACGTAAAGTTAACTTACCAAGCATCAGCCATCTTCAAGGACTGAAACGCTTCAGGAGGAAGTCATTCAAAAAATGAATTGTGACTAAATTTGAAGGAAGAAGCACCAGCTACCACGTTACCATGCATGTACATGTAGCAGGTTTGTTTTCACTGTTAGTGATAATAAATAAGCACAACAGCTTCACGACATCATGTTGTAAACACAAAAATGAAGTTGCTGCACCGCGCACGGACTTGCTCGCGAGCTTCACCCATGCGCAAAACTGCGCATGTTGAATTTTAAAACATAAAATATAGAGTTTGCAAAACAGCAACCTAAAAAAACAAACACAACACATTAGACTGAAAACCGTGTCCAAAATCATATCGCTGTACATAAATAAGTATTTTCAAAACGGTTGCCTAAAATGTTGTGGTATTTCATCACCAAAACCACCGAACTGGTCTTGTCTAGACGGTAACCCAAGATTTGCGAAAATTCGCCAGAAGTCTCGCGAGACTCACTTCCCGACCTCTTATACTCACATTAACCCTTATATTTTGATGCTTTACCATAACCATCTAAACTAAAATATTCGAGTTCAATGCTTAGCCTTAAACATCTAACCATAACCATTAGAGGTTAATGCCTAATCTTAAACATCTCGCGAGACATTTGCAAATATTGGGTTACCATCTAGACACAACCCGCCGGGATCTTTAAGGTGTTAGGGCGCATCTACATTTACCTCATATTTTAAAAAACGAATAATTAGACTTTTGTTACAGGGTCATTCTCTGTAGCTCAGAGCTGTAGAATTATTTTTATATCATAAAACAACACGTGTGTTTATTTGACGCTGCCATCGTGAGTAAAACTATTATTTATGTCAGTTAGTCTTGTTGTAAATCAGGAGCGTACAGTGTCAGACGGTCCCTCCGCGGCCTCTGAATCATGGCCGTCTCTTGACCTGACATGGGCACATTAACGTATGGGACTCGAAAGAGAAATGTTTTACCGTCTCTTCTGATCGATTTATGCGATGTAAACACCCGAGAAGAGAGGATTCAACGAGCTGTTTGACCGCAGATATGGGCTTTAGCTGCTGGGAATTGAACAGCGTCTGAAAATAAATACTTTATTCTGTCAAGTCATTATTTTTGACCATACATAATGTACAGTTCCGGACTCTTGAGGTCAGAGGAATGTTCTGGCAGCAGCAGCAGCGGGAACCTGTTGGTGCTCCGCGGCCTTCAGCCCACCAGGAGACATGAGGGGGATAGTAACGTTAGTCTGTTAAGTTTGGCAAGCGAAGAGGACGATGAAGTCCAGTTTGACAGTAAGCTGCTTTCATTCTTCTCAGTTCATTAATGCTGCTTCCTAACATAACGTAGTTTTAACTGATTCTGATACATTCTAGTTTACGATTGTCATGCTTTCATAAACAGGCAGGGGCGTAGTTGAGGAATTGTGGGCCATTATGACTAACGTGCCCCCCCCCCCCCCCCCCCCCAACACACCTGTGTCTTTACTACACCTTTGAGCCACAACATGCCTTTCTATTCATACAATTTAGTCATACAGTCTGTCATCCTATATAAGTATGCAAAGTATTTTCATGAACAGGTTCATACCATAAAAAAAGTCCTGCACATAAATTCATGTAAATCTTACAAAACGAAAGACGGTTAAGGACCGAAAGTGGTCCGTGACAACAAAGCACCAAAAAGACCATTACATGACATTACATTTTAGCCTACAATCGGGGAAGGTTAGGGTCCCTGCTCGCCCGGGAAATAAACCCTGCTCGCCCGGGTGAATGTCCTGTGTTTTGGGATCCACCGTCTTATAGAGAGGCAAAGTCCCGCCTTTGTATTTCCAGTACAAGGGACCGCAATATGAATTTCTGATGCATGTATTCCTATGGCTAGATCCAAATTATTTTCTGGTCCCGTTTGAACTGTGCCATGAATTTCACATATGTTGTTTGTGGTTTTTAAAGATAATTTGCCATGCAAGCAAAACTATTCTCGTGAAGAAGTTAGATAATGGTGGATTATTGTGTGTGGCAGCTTTGTGAACAGCAACTCTACGCTGCTCTCGACACAAATATGCGTCACCACGCGCCCTTGGTACTCTGGTACAGACATGGAGATATCTCTGCTTCACTTCACCGCTTGTTTTCCAAAGGGAGGATAATAGCATCGTACATTCAGGAACACAACACCCCGGCATCTTGGTTTGATCGGCACTGGGAACCGCTGTGAGAGTGTGATGAGGTGACGCCACATACGCGACATGTAGTCTTTCTCATCGTTTTCTCTACACTTTTCCCGCATCTTGACCCAGCAAATAATTACATTAACTGCATTTAGGCCCATTCATTTTTTTTTCACACGGGTGGGACTTGGCCACTCTATACTACATCTACTTGGACCACACACAAATTAGTATGCATTACTTTTCGTTGTTAAATGTACGTTAACTGCATGAGAATAGCCTGAAGTATGATAGTGTCCCTGTATCTCATAGACTGTAGATTAGAAATCTGTAATACATATATTCCTACATATTCAGACATTCTAGTCCTGTTCTCTATTGGATAAAGAGAAACTGTGAAAAACCTGTCATATATATATGATGTCTGATTTTACACTGTAATTTCTAGTACATTTATCTAATTAATTCCAGTATTGTTGCGGTCTAATGTTATGAATAACAAGTACATGTTTTGTTTGTTTTTCGTTTCTAAATATATACCTCAGTATATTTACATATAGCATGGCATAGATCAATATTAGAAGAAGGTTCACTCGGGGTAATTTGATATCGTACATTCATAAAGTAGGAGGGCTGGTGCAAGTCTAAAAATAGATTGGTCAAACTGGAAGCAACGGATGCCGGGACATCCAGACTTTTTGTTCCTAGTATGAGTCAATAATCAACATTGTTGGATCCTACATTTCCCATAACACAACTTGATGGCATCTTTCATTAGACCTTCCCTGCCTGTTAAATGCAGCCATCTTTCAAACACGCCCCCAGTTTATAATGCCATCATCAGGATGTTAGTTCAAGTCAAATCTTAATCCAGCAATGAATTTCTGCTTTGGATCAAGTCAAGACCACTCCCCTCGTTCTGCAGCATGAGGAAATGAGAGTAGAAGTGTCAAACAGCTCTCCCAGATGACAACCCCTCCTTCTCCATTCTAGCACAGTGTACCAATGCCTCCGCTGCGTTGTGTGTTTACAGTGAGTGTGTGAGTATAGTAGGTGGGAGAGGCTGCTGCCCGCTGGACTAGGCAGATAAGCATTGCCGCTGTGCACGCCCCCTTATGCATAAACAAGATGTGGTGAACAGGGTTAATCATTAACACAGTGAGTGTATAATACTGCACCAAATGTGTTCTAATACGGAAAAATGGACCTAGGAGACCGAAATATTGTAGAAATGATAGCCAAAGTTATCGAAGAAGGTAAGACTACACAAAAGAAATATTGTGGTTATATGAGTATTTGATATTAGTGCAAGTTCAACAAAGTTAAATATTATCTAGATGGTTGTTTTGTGCTACAAGGACAAAACGGACCACAGAATCATGCCAAAACTGTGAAATATTTCATGCTTCCTCTTTTGTACATTTTTTTATGCTCAGCTTCCGACACAGACAATAACCGTGAGGTGTTGATGGCTGGTAAACATTATCCGTCCATCCAAGAGTTTGCCTCAGCGATCCCCAACCACCTTCTCCTGGGGTCTCTGCTGGAGCACCTGTGCTTCGTCTACGAGAGCAACCCAGCACGCTCACGAATGCTGTTTAAAGGTACGTATTAACAGAGAAGCTGAACTGGAATTAACAGCTAGTTAAGAAATTGTTAATACATGTTTACCATTCTGTCCTTTCTATGATATATATAAATATATATATGTATGTGATATAAAAGTCCATTTTGACCAATGTGATGGGAGAAAAAGATCCTGTAGGTCATCATAATGAGACTTTCTCTTTGAGAAAGTTTATCATTATTATGAGATATTAAGGCTTTATTTTGAGAAAGTTTAGCATTATTTTGAGATACTAAGGCTTTATTTTGAGAAAGTTTATCATTATTTTGAGAAACTAAGGCTTTATTTTGAGAAAGTTTATCATTATTTTGAGAAAGTTTATTATTATTTTGAGATACTAAGGCTTTATTTTGAGAAAGTTTAGCATTATTTTGAGATACTAAGGCTTTATTATGAGAAAGTTTATCATTATTTTGAGATATTAAGGCTTTATTATGAGAAAGTTTATCATTATTTTGAGATACTAAGGCTTTATTTTGAGAAAGTTTATCATTATTTTGAGATACTAAGGCTTTATTATGAGAAAGTTTATCATTATTTTGAGATACTAAGGCTTTATTTTGAGAAAGTTTATCATTATTATGAGATATTAAGGCTTTATTTTGAGAAAGTTTAGCATTATTTTGAGATACTAAGGCTTTATTTTGAGAAAGTTTATCATTATTTTGAGATACTAAGGCTTTATTTTGAGAAAGTTTATTATTATTTTGAGATATTAAGGCATTATTTTGAGAAAGTTTAGCATTATTTTGAGATATTAAGGCTTTATTTTGAGAAAGTTTATCATTATTTTGAGATACTAAGGCTTTATTATGAGAAAGTTTATCATTATTTTGAGATATTAAGGCTTTATTATGAGAAAGTTTATCATTATTTTGAGATATTAAGGCATTATTTTGAGAAAGTTTATCATTATTTTGAGATACTAAGGCTTTATTATGAGAAAGTTTATCATTATTTTGAGATACTAAGGCTTTATTATGAGAAAGTTTATCATTATTTTGAGATACTAAGGCTTTATTTTGAGAAAGTTTATCATTATTTTGAGATACTAAGGCTTTATTTTGAGAACGTTTATCATTATTTTGAGATACTAAGGCTTTATTTTGAGAAAGTTTATCATTATTTTGAGATATTAAGGCTTTATTTTGAGAAAGTTTATCATTATTTTGAGATACTAAGGCTTTATTATGAGAAAGTTTATCATTATTTTGAGATACTAAGGCTTTATTTTGAGAAAGTTTATCACTATTTTGAGATACTAAGGCTTTATTATGAGAAAGTTTATCATTATTTTGAGATATTAAGGCTTTATTATGAGAAAGTTTATCATTATTTTGAGATATTAAGGCTTTATTTTTAGAAAGTTTATCATTATTTTGAGATACTAAGGCTTTATTTTGAGAAAGTTTATCATTATTTTGAGATACTAAGGCTTTATTATGAGAAAGTTTATCATTATTATGAGAAAGTTTATCATTATTTTCAGATACTAAGGCTTTATTTTGAGAAAGTTTATCATTATTTTGAGATATTAAGGCATTATTTTGAGAAAGTTTATCATTATTTTGAGAAAGTTTAGCATTATTTTGAGATATTAAGGCTTTATTTTGAGAAAGTTTATCATTATTTTGAGATATTAAGGCTTTATTATGAGAAAGTTTATCATTATTTTGAGATACTAAGGCTTTATTATGAGAAAGTTTATTATTATTTTGAGATATTAAGGCTTTATTTTGAGAAAGTTTATCATTATTTTGAGATACTAAGGCTTTATTATGAGAAAGTTGATCATTATTTTGAGAAACTTTATCATTATTTTGAGATATTAAGGCTTTATTTTGAGAAAGTTTAGCATTATTTTGAGATATTAAGGCTTTATTATGAGAAAGTTTAGCATTTTGAGATATTAAGGCTTTATTATTAGAAAGTTTAGCATTTTGAGATATTAAGGCTTTATTATGAGAAAGTTTATCATTATTTTGAGATACTAAGGCTTTATTATGAGAAAGTTTATTATTATTTTGAGATACTAAGGCTATATTTTGAGAAACTTTATCATTATTTTGAGATATTAAGGCTTTATTATGAGAAAGTTTATCATTATTTTGAGATATTAAGGCTTTATTATGAGAAAGTTTATCATTATTTTGCGATACTAAGGCTTTATTATGAGAAAGTTGATCATTATTTTGAGATACTAAGGCTTTATTATGAGAAAGTTTAGCATTATTTTGAGATACTAAGGCTTTATTTTGAGAAAGTTTATCATTATTTTAAGATACTAAGGCTTTATTATGAGAAAGTTGATCATTATTTTGAGATATTAAGGCTTTATTTTGAGAAAGTTTATCATTATTTTGAGATACTAAGGCTTTATTTTGAGAAAGTTTATTATTATTTTGAGATACTAAGGCATTATTTTGAGAAAGTTGATCATTATTTTGAGATATTAAGGCTTTATTATGAGAAAGTTTATCATTATTTTGAGATATTAAGGCTTTATTATGAGAAAGTTTATCATTATTTTGAGATATTAAGGCTTTATTTTGAGAAAGTTTATCATTATTTTAAGATACTAAGGCTTTATTTTGAGAAAGTTTATCATTATTTTGAGATACTAAGGCTTTATTTTGAGAAAGTTTATCACTATTTTGAGATACTAAGGCATTATTTTGAGAAAGTTGATCATTATTTTGAGATATTAAGGCTTTATTTTGAGAAAGTTTATCATTATTTTGAGATACTAAGGCTTTATTTTGAGAAAGTTTAGCATTATTTTGAGATATTAAGGCTTTATTTTGAGAAAGTTTATCATTATTTTGAGATATTAAGGCTTTATTATGAGAAAGTTTATCATTTTGAGATATTAAGGCTTTATTATGAGAAAGTTTATCATTATTTTGAGATATTAAGGCATTATTTTGAGAAAGTTTATCATTATTTTGAGATATTAAGGCATTATTTTGAGAAACTTTATCATTATTTTGAGATACTAAGGCTTTATTATGAGAAAGTTTATCATTATTTTGAGATATTAAGGCATTATTTTGAGAAAGTTTAGCATTATTATGAGATACTAAGGCTTTATTTTGAGAAAGTTTAGCATTATTTTGAGATATTAAGGCTTTATTTTGAGAAAGTTTATTATTATTTTGAGATATTAAGGCTTTATTTTGAGAAAGTTTATCACTATTTTGAGATATTAAGGCTTTATTTTGAGAAAGTTTATCACTATTTTGAGATACTAAGGCTTTATTTTGAGAAAGTTTATCACTATTTTGAGATACTAAGGCTTTATTTTGAGAAAGTATATCATTATTTTGAGATATTAAGGCTTTATTTTGAGAAAGTTTATTATTATTTTGAGATACTAAGGCATTATTTTGAGAAAGTTTATCACTATTTTGAGAAAGTTTATCATTATTATGAGAAAGTGGATAATTATTTTGAGATACTAAGGCTTTATTTTGAGAAAGTTGATCATTATTTTGAGATATTAAGGCATTATTTTGAGAAAGTTGATCATTATTTTGAGATATTAAGGCTTTATTTTGAGAAAGTTGATCATTATTTTGAGATACTAAGGCTTTATTATGAGAAAGTTTATCATTATTTTGAGATACTAAGGCTTTATTATGAGAAAGTTTATCATTATTTTGAGATACTAAGGCTTTATTTTGAGAAAGTTTAGCATTATTTTGAGATATTAAGGCTTTATTTTGAGAAAGTTTATTATTATTTTGAGATATTAAGGCTTTATTTTGAGAAAGTTTATCATTATTTTGAGAAAGTTTATCATTATTATGAGAAAGTTTATCATTATTTTGAGATACTAAGGCTTTATTATGAGAAAGTTTATCATTATTTTGAGATACTAAGGCTTTATTTTGAGAAAGTTGATCATTATTTTGAGATATTAAGGCATTATTTTGAGAAAGTTTATCACTATTTTGAGATACTAAGGCTTTATTTTGAGAAAGTTGATCATTATTTTGAGATATTAAGGCTTTATTATGAGAAAGTTTAGCATTTTGAGATATTAAGGCTTTATTATGAGAAAGTTTATTATTATTTTGAGATATTAAGGCTTTATTTTGAGAAAGTTTATCACTATTTTGAGATACTAAGGCTTTATTTTGAGAAAGTTTATCATTATTTTGAGATACTAAGGCTTTATTATGAGAAAGTTTATCATTATTTTGAGATACTAAGGCTTTATTTTGAGAAAGTTTATTATTATTTTGAGATACTAAGGCTTTATTTTGAGAAAGTTTATCATTATTTTGAGATATTAAGGCTTTATTATGAGAAAGTTTATCATTATTTTGAGATACTAAGGCTTTATTTTGAGAAAGTTTATCATTATTTTGAGATACTAAGGCTTTATTTTGAGAAAGTTGATCATTATTTTGAGATACTAAGGCTTTATTTTGAGAAAGTTTATCATTATTATGAGATATTAAGGCTTTATTTTGAGAAAGTTTATCATTATTTTGAGATATTAAGGCTTTATTATGAGAAAGTTTATCATTATTTTAAGATACTAAGGCTTTATTATGAGAAAGTTTATCATTATTTTGAGATATTAAGGCTTTATTTTGAGAAAGTTTAGCATTATTTTGAGATATTAAGGCTTTATTTTGAGAAAGTTTATTATTATTTTGAGATATTAAGGCTTTATTTTGAGAAAGTTTATCATTATTTTGAGAAAGTTTATCATTATTTTGAGAAAGTTTATCATTATTTTGAGATACTAAGGCTTTATTTTGAGAAAGTTTATCATTATTTTGAGATATTAAGGCTTTATTTTGAGAAAGTTTATCATTATTTTGAGAAAGTTTATCATTATTATGAGAAAGTTTATCATTATTTTGAGATACTAAGGCTTTATTTTGAGAAAGTTTATCATTATTTTGAGATACTAAGGCATTATTTTGAGAAAGTTGATCATTATTTTGAGATATTAAGGCTTTATTTTGAGAAAGTTTATCATTATTTTGAGATACTAAGGCTTTATTTTGAGAAAGTTTATCATTATTTTGAGATACTAAGGCATTATTTTGAGAAAGTTGATCATTATTTTGAGATATTAAGGCTTTATTTTGAGAAAGTTGATCATTATTTTGAGATATTAAGGCTTTATTTTGAGAAAGTTTAGCATTATTTTGAGATACTAAGGCTTTATTTTGAGAAAGTTTATCATTATTTTGAGATACTAAGGCTTTATTTTGAGAAAGTTTATCACTATTTTGAGATACTAAGGCTTTATTTTGAGAAAGTTTATCACTATTTTGAGATATTAAGGCTTTATTTTGAGAAAGTTTATCATTATTTTGAGATATTAAGGCTTTATTATGAGAAAGTTGATCATTATTTTGAGATACTAAGGCTTTATTTTGAGAAAGTTTATCATTATTTTGAGATACTACGGCATTATTTTGAGAAAGTTTATCACTATTTTGAGATACTAAGGCTTTATTATGAGAAAGTTGATCATTATTTTGAGATATTAAGGCTTTATTTTGAGAAAGTTTATCATTATTTTGAGATACTAAGGCTTTATTTTGAGAAAGTTTATCACTATTTTGAGATATTAAGGCTTTATTTTGAGAAAGTTTATCACTATTTTGAGATACTAAGGCTTTATTTTGAGAAAGTTTATCACTATTTTGAGATACTAAGGCTTTATTATGAGAAAGTTTATCACTATTTTGAGATACTAAGGCTTTATTTTGAGAAAGTTTATCATTATTTTGAGATACTAAGGCTTTATTTTGAGAAAGTTTATCATTATTTTGAGATACTAAGGCTTTATTATGAGAAAGTTGATCATTATTTTGAGATATTAAGGCTTTATTTTGAGAAAGTTTATCATTATTTTGAGATACTAAGGCTTTATTATGAGAAAGTTGATCATTATTTTGAGATATTAAGGCTTTATTTTGAGAAAGTTTATCATTATTTTGAGATACTAAGGCTTTATTATGAGAAAGTTGATCATTATTTTGAGATATTAAGGCTTTATTTTGAGAAAGTTTATCATTATTTTGAGATACTAAGGCTTTATTATGAGAAAGTTGATCATTATTTTGAGATATTAAGGCTTTATTTTGAGAAAGCTTAGCATTATTTTGAGAAACTAAGGCTTTATTTTGAGAAAGTTTCTAAATATTTTGAGATACAAAGTCATAATTTTGAGAATGTTTCATTATAATTTCAGGATTTTTTTCATCACATTGGCTGAAATGGACTTCCATAGTGTGACATATCTTGCAATTATCGTTTACTTAATCCATTCACAGTTACAAATGATCTTGTTGTTTCCTCTGGAAGTCATTGGCCAGCGTTTAGCTGCCATGAACCTTTTGTCACCTTTGGCCATAAGTGATGAGTTCAGCACTGTCAGACTGCAGCACAACCGGGCCTTCACAGAGCTGCTTCATGCCGCCAGCTCCTCCGTGTACCCACAGGTAACAAGTCACCAGCTTGTCCACCAGGGGCCTTTGTAGTGTCCGTATGTTGACAGTTTGGGACTAATACTACTATGTAAAGTGGGTATTTTTATTTTATGTAATAAACTTGTCAGTAAGAGTATTACTTGTAAACTGGGTAATGCTTCAACAGTTTACTACTGTAGCTGGGGCAGTCCAGTGTTAGTTTATATCCACAGTGTGGAGAGTGTGTTTATCCTCCGTCTCATTTTGCAGGGCCAACAGCAGCTCGGCACAAACACACAAAATCCTGTTTTAAGGTAGGATGTACTTTGAGTAGTTTTTCATTTTTTTTTAAATATTTAAGCATTGTGTAAGAGATATTTGTTTTTTGTCTCCCCACAGGCCTAAAGAGGGACTGTTTCAAGCACAGACGTCCCGGTATGTTAGTGAATTTGAAGAACTAGTTAGACTCGGAAAAGGATCATATGGAAAAGTTTTTAAGGTATTTTACACTTTCATGCTAATTTAATTAAACTCCTCTAAAGAAGGAGTTGAGTTGATAAACACAATATCTCCTTTTTTGTAGGTTATGAACAAACTGGATGGACAATATTATGCTGTGAAGAAAATTCTCATCAAAAAAGTCTCAAAGGATGACTGCATGAAGGTGGGTCAGTGCTTTATCAATAGAGCCTTTTCACGCCCAGAGATAAAAGAGTAATAATTACATTTTGTTTGGCTGCAGGTCCTCAGGGAAGTCAAAATGTTATCCAGCCTGTTGCATGTAAATGTTGTGGGCTATCACACTGCGTGGATGGAACATGTTCAGCCTGCGGCATGTGAGTACTTAACTGCTGTTCTGCAACAAGTTTGTTAGGATGAAATGATTGCCCCTAGTAGTCACTGAGCTTAGTGAACAACCCCAGTGACTGATCTTATCATAAGAGAACTTTAATGTGGAAAAACATCTCTATTACAGATCCTGAGCCTCTCCTGCCTGCACTGGAGTCACCTGGACACCAAGACAGGTACAATGTGATGCATTTGATACAATTACGATACGCAACAAAACGAAGCAATCAAACAAGACAGGAAGGACCAGTGTCCAATGTTAATAAACGAGCTTGATATTAGCTTACACCTGAAAAGTACAGACATTCTGCTCCTCCTTGAACATGAACTTTAAATATAATGACCTAGTACATGATTTATTTTGGATATTTGTCACTGTTTTTTGAATAAACCAAATAGTAATTTTCAGGAAAATAATCTGCATCTATAATTAAATTAATAATATGTTGCAGAACTAGTATTATTTTTACGGTGAATTGATTTGGTAATAAACATTTTTACCTTGAGGTGGACTACTTTGTACGGATTATGGATTAATATCCCAATTATAGGTTTTTTTAAAACTAAAACTATAAAAAGGTTTCTCTTGTGATCGCCCATTAAACTTAGTTGTCCACAGAAATAGCACGCAAAAATAATGTATTATGATAATTATGACCTAGACGGGTAAAATTATTCTTGAAAAGTAACATTATTTGAGCGATATGGCCAAAATCCTGTATCCTGATAAAGGTCTTGATAATTATAAATAGACACGATATAGCATGTTTTCTGGTAATTCATTAAAAAACGTAATAGTCTATATGAAATGACCGCATGATCAAGCCTATTTTTGTATTCTTCTGTGTGAATGAATTATTTGACAAATGAAAAGTACTCAGTATTTTCTAATTTTTGTATGCAATCTTGCATGCAACAAGGATTAACCCAATAATAGTCGTTATTTGGTCCAACAACGCTAAGTCTATCTGGGCTCTTCGATTCACAGCATTGACGAGAGCCCTGACAACAGCGGCTCCTCCATAGTTTTTCAAAGCCTCAGTCAAGCACCGACAGATTCAAGTGCCAAAGCACCATCGGGAGAGACTGAGCCTGTCAAAGCTTTAGTTCCAACCCAAGAGAAGGGCCAGGTGGTGTGTCCCAAGACGATGCGCCGGATCCCTGAGAACTACGTCCCCTGCGTATTCCTGGGACAGCGAGGTCCACCGACTGCCTCCAAATGTCCTGCCATGGGATGGGACGGCTCAGAGGTGTTAGAGGAGTCTAGCAGGAGCAGCATCGAACTGAACAACAACTCCTGCATGGACAAGGACTTTCAGCAGTGGGCTGACAAACACACAACCAAACCTTATAAAGAAGTAGGTGCTTAACAAGGCATTCACCGATCAGACAGATTACTAGAAAGAATAGACAGTTAGAAACAATGTGAAGTTTTCAGTTATGGTTTGTCTGTGTCTGCAGGTACAGTTCCACCTAATGCTCTACATCCAGATGCAGCTGTGTGAGCGCTCACTGAAGGACTGGATCTCTGAGAGGAACACCCCGCCCAAAGAAGAACAGACACCGAGATGTAAGTGTTTAACACATGCATTACTTGTCCCTTTTTACACCTAAAAGTCCATCAAATACAATTTTTAGAAAATCAATATATTTGACTTTTTCAGGTCCTTACGGATGTGTCGATACTGAGCACACACTCAGCCTGCTGAGAAAGATACTTGAAGGAGTGGAGTACATCCACTCCAGGGGAATCATCCACAGAGACCTGAAGGTGAGGTGCTTTCAAATATTTTATTTGATCAGCATATGTTTGAGGTAGAGCCGGTCTGTATACCTGTTTTAATTTCCCATATGATACAAATTTTTCATATACTGACATACCACTGCATAGCTGAAACAGTCGCTGTAACTTTTCAAGAGGCAGTGAGTGTATTGAGAGCAGAACCCTATTAACTGCCCATCCTTCTCACTAACTCCTAACACAGCAATCAACCCACAACTAACTCCCATTAACCAGGAAAAACATCATGACCCTCAGCAATTTGTGACACACAAACAATTTTTAAGGCTCATAACTGTAACTGTACATTTTCAAAATGACACCACCAATGGCATGTTCTTATATATGCTCTTATATGTATATGTACTCCTGACAGTAGAATAAGCCTCTTTAAACCTTTAATAAGGTCCAGTCATTACAGTTTTTGTCGATTGCTTAGACACATTTCTTGAAAGCTTCTCTCCTTTTCTCTAAACTGTGAACACAAACCCCAATTTTCAAGCTACGTTCACAAAACCTCAGACTATTCTTGCAAAACCAAACTTTCACCTCAAAACAGTTCAATCTGTGCCCAAAGCTGAACTTTGTTGTCAAATCGTGCCCCAAGTCAATCAAAATTAAAAACACTACTGAGCAGTCACTAAACACTACATAGAAAAATAGGAAACACAAAGCTCAGGACATGAAGCTGAATGCATGTTGCAAAACAAAAAACCTGTGCATTTAGCACTTGTACAGAAATCGTATGCATTTGCCACTTGTGTACATGTGCCACCTGTCCTCCCACCCCCATGTGGCAGTCTTTCAATTCTACAAAAAGAGAACATGCAGTTACAAAAAATATAGGTACAAATACAGGTGCATCACAGTGAAAATGTGTTGGGAAGTTGTGTCTAAACAGGTGAAAAGTGCTCATGGTTTTGCCAAAATAGTGATTGATTCAATCAGTGGGTTCAGGCAACAGAGAAATTGGTTCAGACAACAGGGTTTAGTGTTTTAGCAATTGAAAAAAACTGTAAGTGAAACCCCCAGAATCTTATAAAATACCATGATACTTTTTTTGGGCGTACAGCCCAGCACACATACGGCCCAGCACAAGTTTGTGGTTATTTGCATCTACACACAGTTGTCAGCTAGCAGCAAAAACAAACGAGTCATCAAACAAGTCCTGGTCACCATCTGTCACAAAGGAAATATCGTGTAAGTTCTCCCAGTAGTTGAATACAAAGTCATATAACTTATCAGGCAGGATTTTTCTCAACTCTTCTCTCTTGTTTTGGACATTTTTTGAATAAATGTTATTCTTGCAAATATCTTGAAGTCTCCTTGGATTCTGAATGAGATGTAATAGCTGCTCTCTCTGTTTGGAGAAACACGGTAGCGTCAAGGTAGAAGGCAGGTGGCCGTTCCGGTTGTAGACGGTGAGCGGTGAGGTGAGGCTGAGGAGTTTCAGCAGCAGAGGGCTCTTCCTTACATTAGGCCTGCGGTTTAGGAACAGGAACAGACAATTCTCCCCAGCTTTGCTCAGCTTATTGATGTCGGCTCCATACCCGAGCAGCAGGTCCACCACCTCTTTGCTGCCCATGCTGCACGCGTCCTGTAAAGGTGTCATTCCGGCTTTGTTCATTGCGTTGGCCTCGGCCCCCTGCTCAAGCAGCTCAGAGATGCAGCTGATGTCGTACTCCAGGGTTTTAATGGTCTTCACAGCCATTGCCACAACAGCTAGGTGCAGAGGAGTGTTCCCAGAGTCCTTCACTCTCTTTAAAATAGTAAATAATTAACTTGAATTTAATGTAGGACAGATCAGATGTAGAAACTAGTGCACATATTTCAGAAACATTAAAGCTGTAAAAAATATTTACACATACACATAAACTGATATTGATTTTTTTTGGTTGGCCTTTCTTTCGGTTGTTAAACACACTGGGAGCGTGCCGACTGCCATCTACTGGAGCACAGACGAACACACTTATGGATTTCTATGCACAGAAAAACAGAGAAAAGATACACACCATGTTGATATCTGCTCCCTCCTTGATCAAGCTGACCATAATGCCCTTATGGAGGATTCCAGCAGCCATATGCAGGGGCGCCATCCCACTTCTGTCCACAGCATTTACATCCGCACCGTAGCTGGCCAGAACTTGGACAGCAGTCAGAGCCGTGTAGCGTACTGATAGGTGGAGAGCTGTCTGGTGACTCCCCTCCACCTAGAGAAACCACAAGAAACAAACCTTTGGAAAAAGAAGTCTCAAAAAGAATTATAAAGAGATAACCTTGAGGATCTTTAAAATTGTTTCTCATAATTTATATTTTAATCTTATATTATCAGACATTTAAACACTGACTTTTTTTTTTTTACTACATGATAACTCTTCACCTGTGCATTGACGTCAACACCGTGCTCACAGAGGAGCCGTAGACAGGCCTCGGCATGCCTATGCACACGTAACACAACAGTCTGGAACTCGGAGCCTGGTTCTGGCCAAGTAGTCAGGATGTTCGGCCAAGCTGCTATCAACAAGTGCAGAGTCGTTCGACCGAGCTGGTCCCTGTGACAAACGTAGAGACAGGTAAAACTGACGCAAATAGAGAGCTGTCTCATCTGTTCAAAGATCAAAGGAACCAGTGACACGTCATTGTACCAGGTGTGACCTTCAATTCACAGCAGGTGTAGCAGGAAGTAGCCTAGCAGTCGACCAGGATATTTTGCAGGATATTTAATATAATTATACATTATACACAATATTTTACATCGTCAACCAGATCTCAGAACAAACACAAATCAAAAATAAATATAAAACAAATAAAGAAAGAAAATAAACAGCTAATAAATAGTACTGTATTTTCAGTATCAGTCAATTGATGATCATTTAAATAAAGAATCAATCTAAATTACCCCTTTCTGCATTATATCTTCTGTAAAAACAGTTTTCATAACGAAGCGTATCGGACATATACACCGATATCAATAGAAACTGATATGTCTGTGATAGGCCAATATCGTCTGATAATATCGGCCGACTGGTAAATAGGTCGGGCTCTAACAGGAAGTCGTTGACTCGCCAAAAACGATATTAGACTCTCTCTGACATGAACTACCTCAACTGAAACGAGTTTACTTCAAACCCAGCTAAATTACTTCTTTTTATTCTGTGATAGCCTGATACCAAGAGAAAAAGAAGCTCACGTAAGACTGAAGTACACATGGGTGTGATATTTGGTGTGGTGTTTAGTGTGTGTGTGTTTGTCCAGACCTTGTTTCTGGGTCTGCCCCTGTTGACAGCAAGCTCTGCATGCTCTCTAATCTTCTGTAAGAGGCAGCCAAATGGAGGGGAAGTGTAGTAGGGCCCTGAGGCAAGGCAAGACAAGACAAGACAAACTGGAAAACTGGAAAAGAAAAACAAATATTTTGCAGTCTAACTCGGCCCACCCTCTGTCTTTCTTTTAACTTCATGGTAAGAGAGATATCTGCACACTTAGATCACTACATTTTACTTTATTAGGCCTCAAACAGACCTTCAACAGAGCATACATTCTCTCTGTTTTCTGATACATGCTCTCATAAAGGTCTGTTAGACCGAAAGCTTTTTGCAGTGAAACGCTGCATAGATCCAAGTGTGCGGGTGTCTCTTTTACCACTTTGGGCTCATCGATGTTTCCAGCACCTTAGTAAAGATCAAGCCGAGTGGAGCGGTGGTCCTCCTGCATCGTCTTTTTTTAATTTCATAAACTGAATGAGCTGCTTGGATCGCAAAGTGAGTAATCTCTGAACTTCTTGTGGTTATCGCTGCCTTTGTATATGATATTGTGATATATAAAATGCTGTGAAACATACATTTAACATGTTTCAATTCTCACAAGTAACTTTAAGACAAAACAGTTACATTTACCTTCCAGGAGACCTCTGCGGTCGCACTGCCTTGCATATTGATAAAAAAAGTTGCTTCCATACTTTAAGGATATTGCGTCTATACGTCCCACATCTTCATTCACGATTGCAGTATAGAATTCATCATTGAGGCTCTTGATAACGTTACCACTCCTGTCATCGCTTGCTTTTCCCTCTTGCATCATACCAGGCTCCGCAGCTGCACTTCTGTCCGTGTTTAGTCTTGCAGGAGGTGTGTGCCGGTTAAAATCTGGTCAGTCTGGTTTGTCCATGCAAGTGTATATATATATATATATATATATATATATATATATCACTTGTCAGTTAATTCTTCTTTGTAAATGCTACTTCTGCTTCCTGTGTTCGGTGTTTTCAGTCAGCCTGGTTTCATCATGCATCTCCTTTTGAGAGTTATGTGTCTAAGTTTGATGTGAAGCCTTCCTGTCCCAACTGATAACTTTTTGCCGTGTGCAGGGCCTTTAATGGGGACTGGTGACACCCTCCTGAGTTATTTACAGGTTGTTCGGATAGCGTGACACTTATTAACTGTTAGTATTTTACTATTACAAAACCAGGAAATGATAAGATTGCAAACGAATACACGCTGTCCTTACTATGTTCTAAAATATAGGAAGTAAAAAGCAGTATTTCCGAACTTGAACAGAGTACTTTGTGATGTGAAGCAGCTGGATTTTTCTGAATTGTCTCTTATTTTAATGAAGGCTTCCGAAACCCTAGCACAAATGTACTTTTTGTTGTTAGCCACCTGAGATATGTGGAACAAATAACTATCACATCTGAGACAAGCAACTTCACTTGATAGTTCGAAGAAACGGTCCAAAACCTTTTCTCGTGATATTGCTTTTAATGACTTCTGTGTTTTCCTAAGATCACTGTTATTGTTTGTTGTTTTGTGGCTATTCATATCTTAAAACCTGTTTATAATTATCAACTGTTTTTACTAATAATGTTATCCTATTTTTTATCTCTTACTGTACTGTTCTCGCTCTTTGTGTGTCTTTTTTAATAGCTCTGTATTCATATTATATATCATTATAATTATTTTATGTGAAATAAGATGGAACAACAGAGAAAAACCAAGATACAATAAGATGAAAATATAAACATATAATGACTAACATAAGATGGATGGTAAAACCCACTGAATAATTAAAAGTTTAAAGTAAAAAATTAAAATCAGTGCCAATAAATGCGGCATCAATGGTGAAGATATGAATTTTCTATAAAAAAAACTCAAAGTACTTTGTGCCGTCTCGACGAATTGGCGGTGAGGTCTCTGAGGCTCCAAATAAAAACAGCAGAACCTACTGTTATTATAAAACACTGTCATCTCACATGCAAAATCCGTGGCCATCTGCATCTTTTCAGTCATTGACCTGTTTAACTTATTACAATGTCTTTGTTTTTTTCAACAGCCGAGGAACATTTTCCTTCATGGTCACGACAGCCATGTTCGGATAGGGGACTTCGGTTTGGCCTGCAGGGACATAATAATGGATGGCCATAAAAGCACCGCCTCTCCCAGTGGTACTACTGCACCTATGGGCCTGTTTTATTTTCATGAAAACAATACCTCAGAATTACCAGTAGAGAGCGCTGTGTGCTTTAAAGTCACATTTCTGATGTATTTTGCAGATTCCTCACATACTACAGGTGTTGGCACATTTGTATATGCTGCACCAGAACAACTGAAGGGCTCCCATTACGATTCTAAGGTAAACGTATGCATACTTACTACAAATTGTGGTGAATTCAGACTTAATTTTCTCATGTAACATGACATATTTTCATGATATATATTTGTCACATATTAATATTGTACTTTTGTCATTAGTCTTTATCATTATAAGTTCTTCTATGACATTTGTAACAACTTTATTTGTAATGTTGTTGCTCTTGCAGTCGGATATGTACAGCATCGGAGTGCTGGCTCTCGAGCTATTCCAGCCCTTTGGGACAGAGATGGAGCGGGTCCAGACGCTTGGGGACCTGAGGGAGGGGAAAGTCCCAGACTCGTTCTGCCAGAGATGGCCGGTCCTGACAAAGTACATCATGAAGCTGACGAGTAAAGAGCCCTCTGTTCGGCCCACGGCCAGCGAGCTTCTACAGAGCGAACTCTTCTGCAGCAAAGACATAGTATGTGGCCTCTAAATTGATGTATTTTAGTTTTAAGAAAAACTACCAACCTGAAGACTTTTTGTGCTATAAAAAATGGGAAATAATTATTTTGGATTGCTGACCTAAAATCTACAAAGTGTGTAACTGTCTGGAAACAAATGTTAATTCCATTTACTTCTAGTGTGTAGCTTTTGTTTTACTGTATGTGTGGCTACGCTGCATGTGTCACCAGAAAATGCTCTCTGCTGACTCCAACAAGGCATAAAGGGATATTTTGGCTTTTTTCAAGTGTGGTAGTATGAGGTCCTTTATCAATAGTCAGGGTATTACCTACATTAGATGACAGTTAGCACGCCACCAGTTTAGAGATGCAGACCGACACAGAAGCTAAGCATTCTCTCAATGTATTTTAGGCTCCTTAAAAAATGCACACCTAAAAAAAAAATCATTTTAAATATACGCTATATTTTGAACATTTTAATGGCTTTACGTTGCTGTTATACAGCTCTTTCCTCCAGTTAAGTTTCCCCTCTCTCTTTCTTTCTGCCGTTCAGTATCTCTCTGCAAAGGTTTTTCTTCCGTATACTCCGGTCATAAAGAGACCCTCTTGTCTCCACAGTAAATGGCATTTCGCCTTTGTTTATTAAAAGCTGATCTGCAGCGTGATACAGGAGTAATAAGTAATACGTTGAGAAAATGTAGTGCCAATGGAAAGGGCTGTCTGCTGGCCAGGTAAAGAGGTGAAAATATTATAGTACATATACATACATATAGTATACACTAACTGATAATGATTTTCTTTTAGGTGGGCCTTTTTTAAGGTGACTAAAGTATGGCACTGCCCCCGTCTACAAAAGCTTCAGCCTCATACAACCCCACTAACACTTGCATCTGCAATACAGTTCCTACTAATAATGAGCGACCAATTTTAATCATACCCCCTCTCTTTCTTTTCTCCGCTCTTCAGGTAATCCATGGTTTGCAGAGAAGGGTTGAAGAGCAGGAGGAAGAGATCATGCAGCTAAGGAGGCAGATAAGTCGGCTTCAGAGCTCAGAAGTCAGTTAATGTCTCTGACTCCGTCAAGACCTGAGCCTTAAAGATCTCAGCCCTCAACAGACTGTTAAAACTTGATTTATTAACCACTGCTGTACTATGTTTCAGGGACTTGGTACAAGTGGTAGAGCAAGTGTGTATGTATGTGTGTGCGTGCGTGTGTGTGTTTTAACATTTGAGTGTGTCTTGTACACCTGAATTCAAGGTTGCAATTATTTATCCTTATTCAGCTGTTCAATAAAACCTATTTCTGCTACTTCTTGTGGGATTTCTGAGAAGCAATGTGTTTTCTGATCATTTGAGATGTTACTTTGAAAGTAGTACACAACAAATTGGAAAAGGTGACCTATAAGCACACCACTCAACAATGATTTTTTTGATCTTCTTTTTCCTAAAGAAGCAGCTACCCATTTCCAGCAAATTGAAAACCATTTGTGGACACAATACACTTTCCAAATGTGTTTGTCCTGTGGCCTGTACACGTGGTTGATGTAGGTTTAAATGTTGAATTACTGCTCATTAGGATTGCATCCCTTTTTTCTTCTTTTAAGAACTCTTAAATGTATAACTTCTGCGGGTAGCTCTACTGCGTAATTTATCTTTAAATTGGCATTTTAGCATAGATGCAACAATCTGTGGTGTCAACTTGGTCTGCTTATAGCCATGTAATTATCCTATAGCAACTTACAGTATCTATGGGTATAATAAAGCACGCTATGATGGTTGTACATCATGTACACAAAGGTCCCTGAAACACGTTCCTCTCAGAGAAACGGCCGAATGAACCAATCACAGACCTCGTTTCATCGCAGGTACCCGGATGTACCCGTGGGCAATTAGCTACGTCATTGTTCACCGCCGGACACCCGCTGAAAATAAGGAATGGATTTACAACCGCTATTAACGTATTCATAACAGTTTCCAGGTGAGTGTGTGGTTGATTTTTACGATTAAGTGGCACTTTAACTGTGCAGCCGCAGTAATTTGGTCGGCCTGAGCCGCTCAGATTAGTCGTAGTAGTCTTACACCGGTTCTCTGTCATGTCGGAGAGAGAGGCGCAGTGAACGCACACAGCCGCCGGTTTCGAGCCCCTCCTTTCTCGGCTCCGTAGACGTCCCGTTACACGGGCATTGTAAATTATATTTATGTCGAAGTGGAAACGGCTAAACTGCTCTTTGACGTTTAAAGCAGACTGTAACGTTATTCCCCGCCATGTCAGTCGGCTCCCATCGTGCCGTGCTAGCAGCTAGCAGCGTTAGCATCGGTATTGCCGCACGTAACGTTAGCTAGCCCCGTTCGGTTGCTATGTGTAACGTTCGCCGTTTCCATGGTGTTCGGAGCTTCGGGAGCCGCTCAAGCCTTATCCGTGATTCTGTTGCGGACATCGGCGAGACAGGTGAGCTTTTTAATCGGTGTCTGTCCTACCGCAGGGGTTAACGGAGGTTTAATGCGTGTTTCAGTGGGGTTTAGCGGCGCTGCGTGTTAAAGGCCTAGCAGCCTTCTGTTAGCCAACGTGAGCCAGTCTGCCGGAGCAGGTGGGAGGGAACAGCTGTTGTTGTAAACGTGCTTCCGACCAGAGCATTTTCTCTGTCCGGGGTTTGAACTAGTAACGTTCAGTAGGTAACTTTAGCAGAAGTTGGTCGATATGAACATATTAAAAATTCAAGTCAATATATTGCTGATGTTTGCTTTTTTAATGGAAACCTTAGAAAGTGCCCATGAGTAGTGTTTAGATTTTTTGATTGGAGGATGAATAAGAAATGTGTTGATTTGAACTAAATTGCAGTCCCTGCTATGAATAGCTTTTGTTAATTGACACTTTTATAAGTATGATCGGTCAGCTAAGACTTTTCTCCAACATCAAGCAAATGTGGTCTCTTCTGTAGTCCTAAAAATACAGTGCTATGCAGAATAACACGCGACCAGAGTTAAAGGCTGACAGTTCAGACTGCTCCCACTGAGTTTGGTTCATATAAGCTATTTCTATCGTTTGGTTACTTTGTTGTAGAAAGAAAGAAAGAAAATCTGCCATTTAGTTGCACGCTACTGTACATTTGCAGTGTAGGATATCACTGAAAGGGGATAAACTTGATTTCTGTTTTTGATTTTGCAAATGCAGTGGACATGTAGGTTTGACTAAAACTGACTAAAATGGATTGCACTAGATTAGCGGGAAATTGTCCATTTTAGATTTATATATTTGACTGGATTTTTTTCCACACATATGTGGCTACATATAAAGCAACAACAGACATAAGAGAAACTTAAACCTTGAACTTGATCTGTGTTTTCAGCGGCTCATCAAGTTGAATACTTCTTTGTTTACGCCCCTCATACAGCAATGAACAATGACCATAGTTGACAGATCTTCAGAAAAGTCTGACTACGAGTCAGTCGGGTGTAAGCGATCTCCCTTTACCAGTGGAGACGTGGGGATGGATGGCAGCTGTTCCAGCAGCTGGGCAATGGGTCCCACCATGCCCAGCGACTCTCCAAGACTAAAGGCTGGAGGAGGCTGCCTGGGCCCAACGCCTGGAGCTGCAGTCTACAACAGCACACCCTCCTCTGTGGACAGGCCCAAGGAGCAAGGTAGGAACGAGGGCTTTTTTAACAGCTATGTTTGAAATGCATGCGTCTTTAAAGCTGGGAGGAAACTATACGCATTACCCTCCATTTATCCCTCACACAGTAGACCACAGACTGTATATAACGATGGACAACGCGGCTCCACTTCCTCCAACTGTAGAAAAGTGAAGCCAAAATAAGGTAATTTTTGTAATGTGATTTTGCAACCAGAGTGTGCACAATGGTGATTGGGCGGTAAAGTCACATCATCAAAGTAACTTATTAAAATCAAACATACAAGTACAACAGACATCAGCCCTGACATGGAGGGGGGCGGGATTTATGGCTTATACTGCAGCCAGCCACTAGGGGGAGATCGAGATGCTTTGACTTCACTTTTGGGGAGCTGTCAAGCTGTCCATCGTTGCCTACAGTCTTTCCCACTCACTGGAAATGCTGATTTACACCTAGATAAATAATACCAAGCAGCGCTACTGAAGCTGAACTTCTTGCTACCGTTTGTGTATGAGGGTGACGCAACTGGTTTTGTGGGTGTTTTGTAAGTGCTTCCACTGTACTTCCATTCATCAAGTTACATAACCAAGCCTGAGCTTCTCTTGAGCTTGTGACGCATTTGTGCTTTGATATAAAGAGCAGTAGCCTGCCTTGTTTAACAGAAACAAAAGTGAAAGTTTCTTGTCTTTCCTACTGAAGCTTGTTGACAGTCTTACTCAGTAGTCAGGATCACATTATATAACTCTTTAGACTGATCGTTATGACTGGTCCTGAAGGTTCCTTTGCTATGTACTGAGGCATTGTAGCATATACAGATGTCCCTGACCTGGTGAATGCATTGAATCTAATTTTAGTAATAATGTTGACTGTGTGTGTACAGTTGTAAGCAGTGGTGATGGCATTGACCTGCCACAGAAGGTCCTCTATCCTCCGGAGCGACTCATCCTAAAATGGACCCAAGTTCACCGCATCGGTGCAGGCCTGCAGAACATGGGAAACACCTGCTTCCTCAACTCAGCCCTGCAGTGTCTCACCTACACCCCTCCGTTTACCAACTACCTGCTGACACGGGAGCACTCCAAAACATGTATGTTTCATGGTGCTACTTTGCACCAAGAAAGTTTCTGTGTAATTCTCCGGTCATGCAGTAATCATCACATCAATTTTGCATGTATAAGTTACTTTCTTTTGTGATTCATGCGTTACTCATCTTTGTTTTGTCCATCGGTCCCTGCCACAGGTCACGAGCCTGGGTTCTGTATGATGTGCACCATGCAAAACCACATCATTCAGGTTTTTGCAAACTCTGGGAATGTCATCAAGCCCATTGGTGTGCTCAATGAGCTTAAAAGTAAGTAGTTATCTGTATACCTAAATCACTTTTACAAAATGATCACTGGAAATGAATGACAGGAGGCGCTGTGGGGCTGTTTACCTTTTTAAAATTTTGGAGGGAAATTGTGTTGTGGGAGTTTGTAGTGTGCCGTTAAAATAATATTTCACTTTTCATCTGAGTGTTAGTGTGTTATCATTACCGACTTACAACTCAACTCTTTTGTGGGTTTTCTTTCCCTCACAGGGATTGCTAAGCACTTCCGCTATGGAAGTCAGGAGGATGCCCATGAGTTCCTACGGTACACAGTGGATGCTATGCAAAAGTCCTGCTTACCTGGAACCAAGTAAGTTTCATACTTTTCCAAAAGGGTATAGAGGTTATGTAATATCAATAAAGTTTCCCAAAAGGTTAGGGAAGTACTGTACTCTGCATTGTACTGATCCTTTGAACAATCAGTAAATGCCTTACAGTTGAAATCTTGCATAACACAACTGCAATTTCCCAGCTTGAGATCATTAAAGTATTTCTATTCTGTTCTAGTTATATATAGATACATTGAAGTATTCATGTTTTTCTACCGAAATTTATTAAATCAGCGTAGAGCCATTGCCAACTAGGTTACGCGCACGTAGGAAGTCTACATGCATGTTTTATAGATCCTCTGGGTTGGCCATTGTGGCTCTCCATGGACTGAAGATGATTTTAAGAACCTCCAGTATCAAGTCTGTGTGTGTACTGTAGTAACAGGTGGCCTCTCAACTAATTACTCTTGCTCTAATTCCTCCCTTTCTCACTGATGCTCTTTCGGCTACAATATTTTGTGAGTTTTCAGTGCAAGCTATTGTAAAGTCAATTACTTTTTTTCTCTCTCTTTACAGCCAGAAAATATTTGTCTGTTGGATTAATGAGATCTGTTATCTCATGACTCTTGTTGGTTGTTTTTCATCCTCATATTTATCTTTGTGACAGATTGGACAGGCAAACGCAGGCAACCACTTTCATTCATCAAGTATTTGGCGGGTACCTAAGGTCCAGAGGTACGTTAAAAATATTGACTCAGTTTTCTTGATTTGTTTCTTCTACATGAAGTTCATTTTGAAGGTTTTTTACAGCTCTCCTACACTATTAAATAAAAATGTTGTTTTGTTTCAGTGAAATGTTTAAACTGCAAAGCAGTCTCTGATACATTTGACCCTTTTCTGGATATAACTCTGGAAATTAAGGTAATAAGACAAAATTCTCTGTCACTCTTGGCTCCGATATGTCTCTTCCTTACCGCAAATCAGTAATAATCCATTCCTCTCTCCATGCAGACGGCTCCCAGTGTCTCCAAGGCTCTGGAGCAGTTTGTCAAGCCAGAACAGCTGGATGGAGAGAACGCCTACAAATGCACCAAGTGAGTTGTTTTACATGCAAAAGGAATTTACAAAAGATGACGAGAACGAGCCTGTTTATTTTTAGTTTTTTAATGTATTTTCCAGCTAGCTAACTGAATATTTATTCCCCTTAGGTGCAAAAAAATGGTTACAGCCTCAAAGAGATTTACCATTCACCGTAGCTCCAATGTGCTCACCCTCTCACTCAAACGCTTTGCAAACTTCAGTGGAGGCAAAATCACAAAGGTAGCGTGACGTGTGGATTATAATATCCAGAACCAGGATTTATTATGACCGTTTGATTTGATATTAATCAGCTGTTGTTTTTTTTGTCACCAGGATGTGAAATATCCAGAGTACCTTGACCTGCAGCCCTTCATGTCTCAGTCTCAAGGGGAGCCCCAGGTCTACGGGCTGTTTGCTGTGCTTGTCCACTCTGGATTCAGCTGTCATGCTGGACACTACTTCTGCTATATTAAGGTACTGGCACTCCTATCAACCACTGTCCTAATCTATCAGGGTGCTGGTGCTGCTGCTGCTTCTGTCGAGCACATGTGCACAGCAGCCTTAACAGCCATTAACAGCTGACCATAGTAGTTTAATGCAGAGTTCCTACTACAAATGCCTCTCAACAGGCTGATGTCTTGACTTTGAAAATGTTTCACCATGTTGTAAGTGCAAACAAGTATATAAATGTGATATTGTTTTGTAACAGTATGTATGAAAATACATTTATATATAATTATATCTGTAATTGACAGTTAGTTAGTTGTTTAGTATATGAATTGTTAGAAAATGGGGAACAATTTGAATCAGTGTTTCCCGAATCCCAAGATGATGTCTCCTAAAACATCTTGTCCACAACCAAAAGATATTCAGTTTACTGTCATAGTGAAACTATTCAGATTTAAAGAGATACTTTACCCATTTTACAGCCTGTCTCTGTGCTGAATGGAGCACAGGAGCATAGTGATGGGAAATGACACATTAGGCTTGCACATGCTCCAATGCTCTGTTCTGTGGGGCCACTGAGACAGGCCAAACACCCGTTGTTGTTGTTGTTGCAACACAATGGCCACGCATGACACAGACCTGGATGAAATGGGTAAAGTATCTCTTTAAGGAGCTGGAATCAGAGAATTTTTACTTTTTGCAAAATACTTGCTGATTAATTGAATGCCGGTTAAAGAGGGTTGGGTATTGGTCAGAACTTTTTTTTAAATAAGCAATTACTGTATTTAACAGTTCAAAACTGAGAAAAATAAAAATCTGAAATGGAAGATAATGAAAATTCTGTTAGCTAAAGATGGTAAAAACCTGCCAACTCTGCTGTTGTTTCCCAGGCAAGCAATGGACAGTGGTATCAGATGAACGACTCATCTGTGTCTGTCAGTGACATCAGGTCTGTTCTCAACCAGCAGGCCTATGTCCTTTTCTATATCAAGTGAGTAAAGTATCATTTTGAAAGGACTTCTACAAAGTATCTAAAAGTCTTAAAATCTTCTTACTTGTATAAAATGTTTCCTTTTTTGCTAATGTGCCTTTCATTTGTGTTACTAGGTCCAGTGATGTGAAGAAAGCAGGGGACTACAGCCACATGAGCCATAACCCCGGCATCCCTGGTCAATCATCCCCACGACCGGTGGTGATACCACGCATCAACACCACCGTCCACCACAACAACAACATTGGCTTCATAGGTCCCCAGCTGCCACCGCACATGACCAAGGTACTGCAGTCTTGCTAACATCTAAGTACTGGTGACCAAACATGGTTCAATGGTTCAATAATGTTCTCTTTTTCAGATATATGGCCAACCTAGACACTCAAAACATGTCCTTGTGTCTTTTTTGTTTCCTCAGCGCACTCTCCACGTTAATGGCAATGGATCTCTAAGGGACTATCCCACCAACTCCAAGCCCAGCACCAGCAGTAGTGTTGTGGGAAAAGCTAGCCATGGTCTGGCCTCTTCCTCTTCTTCCATCTCTCACTCAATCAGCCGGCCCACAATGATCCCAGACCATGACAAGCGCCAGAAGCTTTCCTTCTTCATCGGACAAGGCAAACAGAGCCGCCCGTCCTCCTCCTCGTCCTCTTACAGCCAGCCGTCCTCTGCCAGCAGCAGCAGCAGCAGCAGCAGCAGCAGCAGCAGCTGCTCCTCCTCCTCCAGCTCTTTATCCTCCTCACAGTCTACCTCAGGCGTTCGCTTTGTTCCACGTCAGCTTAACCACGTTAACGGCACGTCTTGCAGAAACGGGGATCACCACACAGGAGGGAATGGAGCATCATTTTTGGTGCCGTACGGCCAAGAGTCTTCAGAGGAATCGGACCAGGAGAACTGTGGCACTCTGGATAACGGCTGCTCAGGCAAGTCTCACTTTAACGGAAACAGAACGGGAGAGATCTTTGGTAATTCTTCTCAAGCCACCAATGGAGAGTCAGGAGTGTACCACAACGGTAACGGAATAAATGGACCAACCAATGGTGTCTCTAAATCCAGTCAAAATGGGCACCATTATGGACACCACAAAGTGAATGGACACAACACCCCTGATAAAGTAAGTGATGTGCTTTCTGTTCTTGCCATCTTTTTATAATATATTTCATTTATGTACAGTAGTTTTATGTTTAAATTAATAAATAAATGATTCATGTCTTGTTTTTGCTCCTTAGATCCCCAGCAGTAATCATGGCAGTTCATCCTCTGTGGCTACTGTTGCTACTAATGGACTAGACGGTGACCATAGTCAAACAAGGTAAGATTAGCACAAATGGGCTGAAAAAGTTATTGCTCTCTCAACCACATATTGAGTAGTTTAAAAAATCTTGTTTCATTAGTGGGTTTAATGACTTAAATTAGTTCAAACACTACTCAAACAATATTTATATGCTTGCATATTCTCTTTGTTTATTTCCAGCAAAGACACACATAATTCTGCCTCATCTCAGAACATCCATCCTGCTGCCAGTGAAAGCGAGCAACTGTCCACTTCTGACACAAGGGCTAAAACTGTGTCTGAACCCCTTCCTGAGCATATAGCATCCTCCGCTGTCAGCTCTCCACCGTCAGCTATCCCTACAAAGACCGATTCTATCACATCTAGAGAATCTGCTTCCTCTTCTGCCCAGCATGGCAACCCTGCGGCCTTATCTACCCCACCAGACTGCTCCCAAAGCACCAATGGGGGGACCTCTGGAGCGTCACAGAAGATCAGCAGAGGTGTGGATGTAGCAAAGGATCTACTACAGACCAGCGATCCGTCAGCAGGTACTGAAGGACACACAGACGCTAAGGAGCAACACCAGTCCAAGGCCAGTTCTAGAGGCAACGAAGGACAAACCTCCCGAGAGAAGGAGAGAGACAGACACTACCGGAGCAGAGACAGGGACAGACACGACAAGGAGAGACACTACAGGGACAGGAGTCGAGAAAGTGACAGTGATCGTTACCGTCACAGAAGGAATTCCCGAGATTCCCGCCGCAATTATCGCTCGGACAGGGATCGCTTGCCCCCTCCCGATCGTTCCCACAGGGACTGGGAGTTTGAGCGTCGCTCAGAGCGGCCCCTTCCCCACCCCAGGGAGCGTGATCGGGAGAAGCATTACCACTACTATCACCACAAGCGGTCCAGAGAGGACCGGTACGCTGAGCATAGGGGATACGGTTATCCCTCCCGTGAAGAGTCCTATAATCGCGGGAGGTGGCAGCAGGAGAGTCGCGAATCCCGGGGGATGAAGGACAAGAGCAATGGCAGGGAGAGAGACTATTATCTTTCAAAAGAGGAAACTTCTTTGCCTGCCACAGATCCAGAAACCTTCACAAGGTCCAAGGGCTCGCCCCCTTGGCCTCGTCTCACCACGTTTGAATCAGCTCCAAACGGGGAGGATCAGAATCACAAGAGGACTGCTGGTCCACCGAGCAAGGAGAGGGATGACAGCTCTGAAGCCCACCACTCTAAAAAACACAAAAAGAGCAAGAAAAAGAAGAAGTCAAAGGATAAAGATAGACACCGTGAGAGCGGGTGAGTAACCCTATCTTTGCCTGCATACTAATATATCACCATCAACACCCACAACATAACTTTAAGTCAACACTGATGCATAGCCATGACAAAATACTGTTTTTACTGTGGTTTTAGGAAGGAGGAAAACTTTTTTTTTCAGCTTTGTGTCATTGTAGTGGGTCCAGATGAACATTGTGTCCCTCCGTGTTGCCATGGCACCCAGAGCTTCCCGCTTACTTTCAGACGGGGGTCTTCTCCACCTTCATGTACCATGTTGTAATCATACAGAGCTGGCTGAGGATCGGCAAAGTTTCCCCTTTAGCGGAGTAAAAACAAACTGCGATGTCGGGCGAAGACATGCTGTCTGTGTGTGCAAACACAGCTTGACACCGGCATTAGTTCAGCCCTTGGTGCAGATAGGCTAATCATTAGCCCCGCCGCGGCGCTCAATCAGGAAACAGCAGTTTCATGTCACAATGGACCCAAATTTGGAGAATAATCAAAGTTTTCTGTCTTTCCCTAGAAGCTCTGAAGTGGATTCAGACAGAGCCACTGAAACAAAAATGAAGAAGAAGAAAAAACAAAGGCAGCGGGACAGCGAGGCCGAGCAGTACAGCCCAGGAGCAGCGAGGAGTCACAAGAACAGAAGCAGCGAGGAGAGGGAGAGCCGCAAGCGACGTTACTACGACATCAAGGACGCTAAATATGACAATGGTTTTTACCCAGAAAAACGCCAGCGCATGGACTACACCGACGGCAGTCATGACCATCTACTCCCCTCCAACCACACCTCACCCACAAACGGCTCAAATCACCACCATGTCAACGGATACAAAGGTATTACATGTTGTTTTCACATTCAAAGTCATTCTCAAAAATAACCAAAATTCTGACATGAATGCTGCTGCTGTGGAAGCCTGTCAATTTAAAGTGTTGATCCTGTTTTGCAGGAAACGGTTACAGCCAAACCAACGGCGTCTCCCACTGATTCTCCAGTGGCTTGAAACACTGACTCTGTGAGTGGGCGCTCTTCTAGTGATCTTCACAGTACGCTCGCGTACAGTCAGCGCTAATGAACAGTAGGAGCTCTTGGGTACAAATATTTGAGGTCACAGCTCCGCAAACAAATTGTATGGAAGCCTCTTCTTTCTCATTCCAGGCGCATCAACACCATTTTAACAGCAGAGGAATGACATCAACAACGTTTTTGACGTGGTGCTTCTTCATTGGGAATATATTGTATTTTTACCACACACAAAAAAACGTGTTTTAAAGGTTCGGAAATCATTTTTTAAGGCATTGATTTAATCGCCGTAATTCTCCTAACTATGAGGAAAAAGAACTGTCACCCGCTGAACATTTATGATGAAAAATATTAATATATATATACTTGTATGAACCGAAACAAAGCTTGGAGCTCAAACATCTCTGCTGCTCAGTGGAACTCAGGACTTGAAAACTTGTTAACATCCATCGCGAAAGGGAAATGGGTTGCAGACAAGAACAGTGAAGGCATCACGCCGGCTGCAAGTTGAAGATGTCACCATATCAAGAGAGTGGCAGTGTTTTTGAGTTTTCTTTGATCCCACTAGGAGCGGACAAAGTAATGGAGGGAGATATTTATGAACGAGACGGACGAGTGCAGTGGTGAGGACTGATACCTCCACATTAACCCTGGACAGACTTGAGGACATTTCCCAGCTTTTTTTTTTTTTTTTGGTTTCCATTTTTGCTCTGAAGCCTAAGATTCACTCTGTCATTTTTTTAACTTTTTCACAGACGCAGAATTTCCTCCGGATCATGTATTTCACTCCTCACATTCTTTTCTTTAAAAAAAAAAAAACATCAGAAATTTGTTATCATGTGGCTGTGGACCATTTGTGTTTGCTTTTATTAATGAAAAATACAGTTTGTGTCTTCTAGCGTCATAAAAAATACTGTGAATTTAATTTTCAACTGTACTATCAGTTATTTTTATACGTAAAAATCCTGTATCAGGGTTACCAGTAGATGTTTCATTGTTTTGCTTTGTTTTTAGAGAAATCCATGTTAAGTTTGACCATATTCTCTGGACAAGTGTTGGGAATGACTTTGGTTCGCTTCTGTTTTCTGACCTATAGACAGAAGTTGAAAAACGGCTGTTATACCTTTTTAGTTTAGCATGTCAGAATTTCTACGTTGTATAAGGTAAAAAGCCTTAAAATACATTTGTTAATGTCAGAAATTGTAATTTGTTCTTGGTCTTTGACTTTGTTTACAGGCTGCATTGAAACAAATGGGGGGAAATGCTGATTGAGATGACTGACAAGTTGCCAGGGATTTTTGAAAAGCTCCTGTTTGCCTTTGTATTATATACAGTACTAGGAATAGATTGATTGTATACGAGCCTCTTGATGAACAAACCCTCCACTAGAGTTAAATTATGATGTAGATACGTTAAGTGTGGGTGGAGACTGATGGCACTCTTCTGTATTCACGATTAGTCAAATACACACACATTTCTAGCTATTGCTGAGCGGCTCAGCTGACTATATTTTATTCACAGCGCTGTTTCACTGTTTGAAATAACCAAAGACCTGGCAAAGTAAGCAAGTCAAACTCCTTTCACTGAATTCACACGCACACAAAAAACGTTTCTGATCAGCATGGCATTTTTATTCAAAGTCCTCATCAAAGTGTTCAGGAGCTGTTTTCCCAAACTAAGATCAAGCCATAAAAACTCCAGTGAAAGATTAGGCGCTTGATCTCCGTCTGGGCAGAAACAGTCCTCAGATTCCAGTCACACCAGTTTTGAAAATTCCATTATCTTCCGTTTCACCTTTTTCCACAGTGTTTTGAACCCACTCATGTTGTATACTCTATCAGCGTAGTGATTTTTTCTTTCATATAGCATCATGTATTATCTGATCTTCAGTAATAACAGTGTGAGGAGGTTTCACTGCTCTGCTAAGAGCCGCACAAAGTCCCTCTTCCACTCTTGTAAACGGTTAGCTGTTAAACTAAGAAAGGTGAACGGGTATAGGCTACGGCCATTATGATTTACATGCTACATAAACAACAAAGAAAGGAGGGGAAAACGGTATGTACATTATATTCTATACATGCATAATGTAAATCGGGGGCTGCCTCTTTTGTTAAACAAATTAAGAAAATAAATACTAAAGAAATGAACTTGATTACAGAGGTGGATTTTCAATACATAAAATGACAATTAATATAGGATGTATATAGCTTTTTAAAACTGTGGCCACTGTAAAGAATCATTACACTCAATATATGTGAAGAATTATTCCTCAGCCTGCATCAACTCCTTTGCCTTCAAAGAGGAAATAAGGGTGCATTCTGTAAATGAAGTGTACGAGTGTGTTTGCGTATACAGATGCAGTCGCTTGAGGGCTATAAATCAGACCAGCTGATTTATAAGCGTGGGGCTTTCTGTGGCTGCAGGATACAAAAACGTTGTCAGAAGGATGTGTGAGATAAAATGTTGACTGGCATCTGGGAGTCCTTGTTGGCAGATAACCAAGCAGGCAAAGGAATGCCATATGTTTCCAAATCCTCCTTTCAGATTGTGTTCCTGATGTGTCCAGCAGAGGGCGATCTCGCCACACTGCAAAGATTTCCCTTGATTGCAGTCATGGCTGTAGTCCGTTATTTTGTCCGTTTGTTATCATCCAGCTTGGTAAAGATTTTGCATACTGTTCCCTCTTCCCTTATTAAGTCTCATTCAAATGGCACATCAGTGTTCAGAGTCTGTGCCGGATGAAATAACAAACCTTCATCAACCGAGAACTGAGGTGTGGACAATATTCAGGTGGAATGAACCTGATCCGTTTCAATCCAAAAAAACACCTCCCGCCTGCTGCTCGTCCTCCAGTCCTGAAAGAACAAACGGGGTCTTCATACCCCCTGTGACATTACACACACACATACACACACGAGGACCCCGGCTGGGCGCAGACATGGTGGCGATGCAGGTGTGGTTGAAGGTGCATCATTTCTTATTGGCTATCCTCCGCTTCCTGGTGGCGAGCATGTCGTAAAAAGGATCCCTGCTGATGCTTGCTCTGCAGGAAGAGGAGAGAAAGGAACGGATCACTGATGGGCTCATTACGGAAAAAGATGCTTTTTTTTCTTAACCAGTCGAATCTGTTTCTATAGAGAGAAGAAAACTCCCCCTGCAATGCAATAAATATCTCAACGTATAATTATTCAGAGCAAAAATACGACACACTTAGCACCAAAATGCACCCGGTAATGCAAAAATGTTTTGTCAACAAGTAAATTTAAAGGTCCCATATTGTAAACATCATGTCCTTTTTGATTATAAAGCAGGTGGATGTGCTATATAAACACTGTAAAAGTGTCAAAACGCTAAATACACCGAGAAATATACAGCCTGTATTCAGAAATCGTGTCTTTAAACGAGCTGTCAGGACGTCTGTACAGTTGTGATGTCACATCTATACTCTCTCTCTATATGTATATATATATGTATATATATATATATATATATGTATATATGTATATATATGTGTATATATATATATATATATAGGTAGAAAGTGCATCTATGGTGCTGTTACAGTCAATTCCCGGCTGCAATGAAGCGGACAGCCCAGATGCAGAGGACCAAGAAACGCTGACCAATCAGAGCAGACTGGGCTTTTTCAGGAGGAGGGGTCTTAAAGAGACAGGAGCTAAAACGGAGCATTTCAGACAGAGGGTGAATACAGGTATATTCAGACAGACAGCATGAGTCATGTGTTGTTCTAGTAGAGACACAAAATCACAAGTATTTGAAATCTGACATAATAAGGGACCTTTAACCTGGTCTCAGAGGAGAAAGCTGAAAATGAAAATGTCCACAGGAAAGAGCAACAATTTTTGATAAGTGATAACAGTTGCCTCTTCACACATCCAGCAGACATGAAGCAGCATTTCTGGCTCTTTAGCTGCTTAAAGCTCCAAAATGTTCATGAGCTAGTTGCTAAGTCATTTTTTAGTGGCCAAGTACCTTAAAGGTTCTCTGCAGCCTTCCATGTTAAAATCAAAGCTCCATAACCTAAAGTGTCATCATTGACACACTGGGTACGGGAATAACGCTGAGTAACCGGCAGCCTTCCCAGCAGCAGAACATGCTGAGGTGGCCAGTCTAATCCGTGTGTGTGTGTGTGTGTGTGTGTGCGCGCACAGAACAGTTGCCACAAGAGCAGTTTCCAGCCTTGCAGATGAGTCAGGTGGGACCACGTGGATACACTGTGTGTGTGAGTGTGAGTCTGCCGACCACAGGACAGTCTGCCGCCCCAGCAGCTGACTCAAGTGAGAGTGTGTTTGAGGCAGCGCAGCTTTGTCCCGCTGAGTCCAATCTGCGATCTTTATTGTTCCAGCAGTGACCGGAAAGAGAGTTGACATTATGATGTGCAACTGGACCAAAACACTTCTGGTTCACACTTGTGCTTTTTTGCACTAAAAGCTCCGAGGCCTGCTACAGTAGTGTGAAATGTGTAGCGTCATCTGAAAGTCGACTGACTAAATCTCCCAAAGAGACCACCTCTCTGCTCTTTCCAATCACTTTCCCTGCACGTGGATCGGCCTCACCCTCAACAAGACTTCCAGTAACTTTAGCCAAAAAACACATCACTTTCATTTAATGGATACACATATCAATGCTAAGTGGGTTTTTTAAGATCATTAGAGCATTGAAGCATTGTGTAATATGATTTCTGATGCGATATTGATCATATTTGCCGGTGAAGCTGCAGCTGAGTGAAGGATAACCAGCGAGCTGATCAATTACCCACTGGGCCCAATTTACTGCAGCACCTCACTCTCCTTCTTAGTTAACAAGGCAACGTTTGGAAATGACAAATCAGGTGTAAGGGCTGCCAAACACTTCTTCTGAGAGCACAGCCAGGCATAGTGCCTGAGTGTGTGTGTGTGTGTGTGTGCCTTTATGGTCTTGCTGAGCTCTAATCAAAGGGAAGTGAGTTTATCCAGCAGAGCAGAAATCACCTCTGAGTGTTATCTGTGTGGAAGTGTGAGAAACAGAGTGTGTGTGTGTCTGTGCTGGTCTGCACATTTGTGATTAAGCACAGCTCTGTCAGTGTGTGTGTGTGTGTGTGTGTGTGTGTGTGTGTGTGTGTGTGTGTGTGTGTGTGTGTGTGTGTGTGTGTGTGTGTGTGTGTGTGTGTGTGTGTGTGTGTGTGTGTGTGTGTGTGTGTGAGTTAGTTTCTCGCAGTCAAGGTCAGACATGAGAAAGTCCCACATGGGAGCAGCCCGGCGTTGGCTAAGTGCCCTCTCCGTGTAAATGGATCCACGCTAACACGAGCGTCCCTTACTTGATGGATTTGATCCACTCCTCCTTCTCCTCCGGTGTGGGGGCCGATATCCTGTACACCACATGGTTTCCCTCGACAACGCGCCCGTCCGCCTCCGTCTTGCAGGCTTTTATCACCTGACCTTTGTGGTTGGGGTTGTAGAGCTCGAAGCAGTTCTGGGGAAACAGGCAAACAATTAATATGCGCGGAGGGAAAAAATGACTGCCTGAATTTGAAAGAGATGAAGATGGATTCAGAGGGACTGGAGTTGCTGCTTACAGGTTTCCTGGGTTCGTCCACCTCTCTGATACTGAGGTTCTCCAGAGGAATAATCCCACGGGGCTCTTTATCCTGGAAACATACAGAGACAACTCAGCATCAATTTATCACTTATACAGCACATGCATTTCTCTTAAGGGCAAAATCAGTGTGTAATGAAGGTGCAATGACAGATTAATGAAGAGAGGATCCAGCCCAGATAACATCACACACTCTTTGAAGAAACCGACTGAATTTTGCTTTATAAAAGAATAGATTGTTGTCAAACCAGTTGTGATACCTGTTAATATTCATGGCTGAAAATGAAGTCATGTAGCCTCTTGTGCTGTTGCTCATATTTATAAGCTATTGAAGCGTGGTTCGAGGAAGAACCCACTAAAGGAGTGGGAAAAATTCAAAGAAGACATATGCTTCTCCAGTGAACAATCTTCCTTTGCATAGAAAAGAATAAACATATTAGTTCATATCAATCGTGAACTTCTAGACATGAAATCTCCTACTGATATACTATTTTAATTTTAATTAACTTTTCATCAAGCATCTGATCCAAATTTGAATGTGTGCAATATTTTGGTTAATGAGCAAATACCTGCAGAACTCACTGGCTCGCTAATTAGCAAGATAATGAACATGGTAAACATCATACCTGAGACTTAGTCGTGTTGTTTTTATTGTCATTTTTGTGTTGAAATATGTCGTAAATGACCAATTTCATTACAAAGCACACAGCACTCATATTGTCAGTATTCAACATATGTATACAACACTGTTTTCTCCACATGAGGCTGGTGAAGGAAAACTTTCCCCAGTAAGGATTTTATTATTTAAACAGTCACAAATGTAAAGTTGTCACAGAGTTGATGCAGTGGAAGTGTTTTGATGCGACATGCAGCACCTTTCATTTCCACTGCAGAAAGGAAAGTATTTTAACTACATTATATTGAGCCTGGCAGCATCAAGGTAAAAATCGACGAGGTGATAAATCCACACTTGAAGTTTTTTTTATTCATCCTGGTCACGCAGGGGACAGCACCCGAGGGACACATAACCCTACACTCCCTACATCCTCCATCTTCCGTCCTCCAGTGACTGCTCTTGTGTCTGCGGGGCCAGATGTGAGGGGGGACCTTGAGGAACAGCCTTGTGTCGTGCCTGTCATCTTCCTACTAATGAGGGGGGCACAGCAGGGGGAGGAAATGCCCTGGGACGGCTGCTCACAGCCGGCTGTGTGTGTGCCTGTTATGAGTGTGTGTGTGTGTTCCCCTGCTGCAGCGTGCATTTCTGTGTGTTGAGGGATTTGGGGAGGGGGGCTCTGGGGTTAAGCATGGGGTGCCAGGCACAGGGCTGGCTGGGGGAGGCACTTGGCTTGTGGCTTAGCAGGGCCAGATGTGTGCCATAGACTTTGCAGATGTTTCCCATGATGCCTCATGTTAATTGCTGGGGTGAGGTTCAATTAGGTCAAAGGGGCTGCATCTGTTAAAGAGCAGAGCTGGAAGGCAAAGACCTCTGTATTTATGTGTGTGTGTGTGTGTGTGTGTGTGTGTGTGTGTGTGTGTGTGTGTGTGTGTGTGTGTGTGTGTGTGTGTGTGTGTGTGTGTGTGTGTGTGTGTGTGTGTGTGTGTGTGTGTGTGTGTGTGTGTGTGTGTGTGTGTGTGTCTGTGTCTGTGTCTGTGTGTGTGTGTCCAATATTGGATTTTACATTTTAAAATGTAAAACTATATTTATTGAGATTCTTAAAGGAAGATTTTCAAATTTAAGGAAATATACTACTTGCTTTTTTTAGAGTTAGTTATATGGGAAGATGGATGCTACTCATTTTTGGCTAAATGTGAAACAACAACCGGCAGCTTGTTTGCTTAGTCTAGCATAAAGCCATAAAGCCTGGAAATGTATAAACCTGTACAAAAAATAAACAAAGTGTAAAAACAAAACCAAAGGGGTCATGTGCTAGAAAAGTTTGTGGAAACAGGAAATTTTACAGATTACGAAAACTAACATATAGTTGTTTTGGGGTCTTTTTCCCCCTGATTCCAGTCTTGCTCAGCTAAGTTAACCGTCTACTGGCTTTAGCTTCATATTTAGCGCACAGGTGGTATTAATCTTCTAATCTAAAAGAAAAAGAAAATTAACAAATTTGTTTTATAACCATACTATTCTTTTAAAATCCACTCAGATCAAATGTTTTTTTTCTGTTGGTAATCTGCAAATAGATAAATATTTGTGTAATATCCATAACAACAAATGAACCCAGACTGAGTCGGTTCTGTCCCACATGAGAACATATCAGACCGCCAACTTACTGTTGTGTATTCAAAGTAATAGAGGCAGTTGTCGGTCAGAATGAACCACCGTCTCTTCCACGTCTTCACCCTGCCGCCTGCGGAGAAAAATAAAACCTTTGAGGTCAAATTGCAGAGGCAATGGTGTTTGTGCATGTAGAGGCTAACCTGCAGGAGACCTCAGCTCCACGTGCCACATCTGGTTCTGATCATCAGCCCTCCTGCATTATTAGGCTCAATCAGAGGCTGGATACCCCCTCCAGCACCCCCTCCCAGTCTCAAGAGATGGATGCCTGAGGGCTCTGCGGGGCTTGTGAAAACTGTTCAACACGCTGTTACCTTCCAGGAAAAATCCCAGATATGCACACACCACATACACGTGACAACTAAAGCAGGAGTGCACTCATCATGTCTGACCAGATTCTATGAGCTTGACTTGGGAAAAGTCTCTGCTGATATTTTAAGAATAAAAAAACAGAGGCAGAAGAACGACTGTTGTAGAAAGGGTTTGAATTAGATGTAAGTGAAAGAAACACTTTCTTTTTTATGAAACAATTAAGCATCTGAGTGTAGGAATAATAAAATGCTATCTGCTCATAAGAGACTCTCCATCTGCTTCCATCACCAGATAAAAGAAGATTATTTGGGATTAGTGGATTGTCTGTTAATTACACCGTCAATGATGCAATTTACCTATGTAATCCAAAAAACATAATGTGGCTGTGTCTCCAATATGCGCTACATAATAACATGTTTGCTGACTTTACAAAATGAGCACAAAGCAGCTGTTACTGATGTAATCAATATGTAATGTTCACTTAACCCAGATTCTCACTCTATACTGCTAGCGAGAGTAAAAATCCAACGCTTTTGTTTATTATTTATGAGCAATGTTTACTTTCAGATGAACCGGCTGCATTTTACCCATTAAAATGTAATGAGGATTTTAAAGACAGTCTACTATTGTTGGGTAAATACAAAATATACGTTTTACAGTTTTACAATCAACCATATGACTGTTTATCCCACTTTGCTGTATGTTTAAATTCAGCCTCGAAACCTGACATTTAGTATTGTATTTTCTCGCTGAAAGGGAGTGCAAATACATGTGCACAAGTGTCAGGGAGTTAGAAGAGTTAAGCTCAAGAATTTTCATTTATTCAATGTCTGAATCTGAAGTCTGCCACAATAGTGCGGACTGATTGGTCATTTATGCAATCTAAATATTGATTTCATGGTATGTTTTCGAGTTTACATGCCGAACACTTTGCTGAGACAAGCCAGTCGGGGACATGTCCGGTTATAATGCTTTGACATCTCTTTGTTCCGGTCACATCAGTTTGAATGAAGGACAGGAAAAAGTGTTTGCATCCGCTCCTGTCTCTTCATTATGTCTCTGAATACAAGCTTGGCTGACCTCAACAGATTTGCTGTTTTGAGACCCCTCTGCAGATAGTATGTCTTCTGAAATATACGTCTAAATAACTGTATTTCATGACATGCTGTTCACACTGGATGATGATGGATTCGGGCATAGCTGCAGCTCAGTTTTGGTTGATAAAATGTAGTGTAATGAGATCTTGTGGAGTTTCATAGCAGTGCAGCAATATGTCATATTGACCAACATGACAGGCCAGGCCATGTACTTCATTCAAACTAAAATAAATTCTAATCTCATTAAGTAGGGAATCCTCTAATAGCTTGGAATTGACTAATGGGGGAAAATTGGACCTAAACTGATGTGGCAAGTGCAGCTGGTGGGATAGAGAGCAAATGGGAATGGGGGAGGGGAGGGGCTAGTACAGGAAGAGAAGAAGCAGCAGTGTGAGGTACTAAGGCCTGTAGGACAAGAACAGAGGCAGAAGAATGACAATAGGCTTCCTTTAGGTAGTGCATTCCCACAGCGCAGACTCAAGCAGCATATTCACTAAAGCTGAGCATGTGCGTTTGGAAGATAGCTACACAGGAGCTGCATGACGCGCAGGGCTGTCTCATATGGTACAGAGCATGAGGTGACCTGTTTAGACAATCTTCGAGAAAGCAAACATTATTTATGTAGGAGCAATGCATGTAATGTTACTTTGATAAAAATTCAAAGCATGCGGCAGTTTGTTAGCATTAGATTTAGTTATTTGGTTGACTTGCTAAAGATCTCATATGAAATGTTGTGACTGCACAGCTTTGAAGAAAAAGTACGACATTTTGGGTTATATGCTTTTTATTTCCTCTCTCTTGCCAAGAGATAGCTGAGAGATTGTTAGCACTCTCATGCCTGTACGCCAAACACGAAGCTAACATTACGGACAGTAGCTTGATTAGCTTAGCATAGCACAAACTGGAAGAGGGAGAAGAAACACATTATAATTAGTGAGCTTTATAGAGGTGCTGGCAGGCAGATATTGTTAGCTTTGTATAGGGCCAGGCTAGCTGTTTCCCCGTTTCCATTTCTGTTATTGTGCTGTGCTAAACTAAGCTAAGCTAATATAGCAGCATAGACATGAGTGGTATCCTTACTCCCAGCAAACATGGAAAAAAGAGCAATTCACGAAATTTTGCACTATTTCTATAAACAAGTGCTAATTCAATGACTTGTATTGACCAGAAGTGGATCCCAAGGGGGAAGCACCCACTATCTCTGCATCCTTATGCGTGTACTGCAACTACAGTAAATAGCCTACAGTAGGTCAGCGTAAAATAAGGTTCACCTTAATTTTTGCTTCCAAATAAGAGGCTTAAATAACTTAAATTAATGCAGGTTTGTTGCCAACGTGTCTGATTCAATTATTAGCTTATGGCTCTAACATATGTGACCTTCTTTATCTGGTAATCATGGTACATTTTTGTGAAAATACGCTGCATAATAAAAGGGATGTGGCGATTTTTGCTGAGGCTTCTTGGGATAAACATTTGGGCTTTGCGTGTGCACCATCTGAGACGCACCCTCTGCGTCATTCGGCCTCCTCTAGAGCCACAAGAGGAATGCAGCCAATCCCCATGCAGAATGAGAGAGATCACTGACCTCCAATTCGCCTTGCCTTTGAATGAGATAACCCATCACATCCCGATGCTGTTCTCATTTGCCCAATAACAACTCTAATACAATAAGCCAATTAAATGACTAGCGGCTAGCATGTTCAGGGGCCAGGTGTGCTGAGGAGATAATGGCAGCCAATGCCAGTGTGAGGGAACTCTGTGATGAACCGGGAGGATGGAGGAAGGAGTGTTACCTACCTCCTAATACAGAGATTTAAGAAGGAACAGCCATCACAGAACAGAATGAGAGAACAGAATAAAAAGGTGAAAGGGTGAAAGGTTAGAAAAAAGGGAGCGAGGAACAAAAAACACACAAGGATTTTGAAAGACATCACAAGTACAGAGATCCCCCATGCCAAGAGAGACGGAGAGAGAGAGAGAAGCTGAAAGTGTATTCACAAAAAGGAGCATGCTTAAAGTGAGAGGAGAAGAAGGAGAGGAGAGACCATACAAGACCAAACGAAGAGGAGTATACACGAGATGACGGACGAGGAAAGAAAAGACACTTCGCAGTTGTGGCAACCTTATCTAGCACCATTATGAAAGTAGACAGATTTAAGGCAAAAATGGGGCTGCGTGAGAAATCATGAGCTAACTAAAAAAATGTTGTAGTGCTATTTAATGTTGCTACTAACATTACAAGGCAGAGGTTTACAATCTGTGACTTAGTAAACACCAGTTTCTTGAGAAAAGTCAGCTCTGTTAACATGACTTTGTTAACTAGCTAATTAGCCAGCAGGGGTTCAAGCATGTTGTGTGTTCACACTGGGAAAATTACAACTGTAAGTCAGAGCGTCATTTAAAATGCCAACATGTGTCCTATATGCACTAAATTTTCAGTGTGGTGTTGATGCACAGTTTTGTCCCCCAATGCAGAGCTTGCAGCTAAAAACAAGCCATGCTAACGTCTCTGTGAGGCTAAAGTGTGATCAGTAAATGTTCACATCAGCATGCTCACAATGACAATTCTAACATGCTCATGTTTAGCAGCTGGCAAACACCTGGGGTTGAATAACCAGCAAAAACAGGAAATAAAAATACAAAAATTGGTGTTAGCATCAGCTCATGACATCTGTCAACATACCTCCCAACACTTCTTGTAAGAATGTTAATACTAGAATGAACAGGGACTTAATGTTTAATCCACTGAAATTGACAATTTCTAAGTAACACAATCAGCTATTGTTGCCCAAGAGGTGTCGACCTCCAATATAGTCGCCTAAAAGCCAATCATAAAATTGATATGCACAAACATACACTGCTCATCAAAGTGATGTTGAGGACAAATGATAAATCAACATAATCAAGGTTACTTAAATGCACGTACCAAGCTTTAAGAGCCAGCCTTCTCTGTCGGGGTTGAAGAATGTGTGCGTCAGATCGTTTCCATCATCCTCTGGGATTTTGAAGGGCTCGTTTTTGATGCTGTCGTAAAGGTTCTGCAGAGAGGGGAGGGAAACTATTAATCAAACAAGGTGAACAGTAAGGGAAATAGAGTAGGCGTGACAGAGCAGTGACAGAGATCAATCACCATACACACACAAACAAACACACAAAACAGACAAATCTTCACCCTGAGAAGCTCCTCTGGCAGATCTCCTCCTTCATTGATTCCTCTGTTCATGGAGATAAAGCGCTCCACAGGGGGCTTGTCTCTGACGTTGGGGTTATGGAGGCTGGTGTTCAGCATGATGATAGCAAACGACAGCACGTAGCAGGTATCTGAGAGCAACAGTAAGGGATTCGAATAGATCAAAATATGTACAGTCCAATTTCTCAAAGTTTTATTTTTCATTTTCTACCATGGACATTTACTTTGCACATTAGATGTTTAACCATATTGTTTTTAGAATGTGTGGTAACATTTTAGGGTTTAGGGTTTACGGTTATATTTAACAGGATGTCTTCATCAGCATACGGTGACATTTTGTGTTGTGGAAAGAGAGCCCTATTTTTTCTAAAGGTAGTTTATATTTTTTTGTTAAGAATGTTTAGTGGTCCGAAGGGATGAGAATTTATATCTAAATAACGATATATATCATAGTATAGCATTTTTTCTGGTATTTCAATACACTCTTTATGTGAAATAACCACATGGCAAAGCCTATTATTGTAAACTCTCATGTGAATTAAATACTTGACAAATGAAAAGTACTGAGTATTTTCTAATTTTATTAAGAAATTTAGTGCAAAATTTACATAACGTGCAAGTGTCAGAACGTAAAGCGTCGTCCAAATGATGTAAATATTGATGTAACACAGTCCAGAAGCTGGTTTTCAAACATTTCTATAGAAACAATATAGAAAGATATACATAATACATATATTGTCATATTGTCCTAGCAAGAAATAGACAGAGAAAAGACCGTGGAAAATTGTGGAAATGTTATTTTACTAGTGCATTGAGACAGGGGTTTTCATTTTTTTTTTCTGAATTTGTACTGCATTTGTGTGTGTGCGTGTGAGCGTGTGGGAATAAGTAAGATAAAGAGTAACAAGGGGAGGCAGGGCTTTAGTCTCTCCACTACGAGTTAATGTTCAGACACACACGGGCCAGTGGCTGCGTGTAAATGAATCATTCATTCCACTCTGTCTGACTCCTCTCACTGACACACTTTGGTCCTGGCTGTCCTACACTGCCTATTGTCTAGCCGCTAACACACATTCTCTATTAAAAAACAAGAGGCGCTTTGCAAACAGTTTGTAACACGGGGCAAGATGTGCTGCTAACTGCCAGAGGAATGTCACAGAGTAATGAAAAACCGAATGAGCACGGTGAAGCACGGAGACGGGTTGTTCATTCCACTGGTGATTAGAGATCCCGGATCATTTCATGTTTTTATGGGCGGTTGCTGAAACACACACAGATCTAAGCTGCTGTTCTTCCCTGCACCCACAAGCATGCCTGACTATGCACAGACTTTCAGCTTGTTGCTCCCTATCTTAAAAACGTTATTTTAAACCCTTGCGTGTGGCATAACCACCGTACTTTATTACATTTTATTTGATCAAACTTGAATACGCTAAACCTGAGCAGGCAAGCCGATTGATCAAACTTGGAGCGTTCAGGCATGCCCCTCAAAGATCTCGTACACAATATGTTGCTCTATAACTTCTTTAATTATTGAATGACTCTTGTATTTGTAGGCTTTGTTTATCACAAGACCATGTATCACTCAGCCAGGTTGAGGTTTTCTTGAATAATGGATGTCCCTTGTTTGTTGCTGCTTGTTGACTCTGAACTCTTCTGCTGCAGTGAGCTGTGATTTGTAGTTAATCCTCATTGAGCTTTAGTTACAGTAACTCTTATGGCTTAATGATTGAAATGCATTGTAAAAAATAAAAAAACAGGCCATCACTCAGTGCATCCTAGACCCTCAGGCAGTACTTCTGTTGGCGCATTAGGCTGAACTGCTTATCAGTGCATTGACTTTGTCCGACATATTGGATTTCACACTTTGCCTTTATATATCCCAGGGGGGTTCGCCATTAAGGGGTACGGATGAAGGTAATGGATTAAAAGCTTAGCTAACTAAGGTAACTGATTAAATGGTTAGCTTAAAGTAACACTAAAATAAAAGTAATGAATAGTTAGCTAAAGGTAATGGATTAAATAGTTTGCGAAACCATAATGGATATATTATCTATAGGTACTTTAATAAGAAATAATTAGCTAACCTGAAATTGATAAATAGCTCAAACACACCTTAACACTGACTGTTAATTTGTATGGAAAAAAAACAATACAATAGTCACTTTTATATAATAAATACCCATAAATGAAATCCATTTCAAAATCGATTCAAGTGAGGAGTGAAGGGGGCTCTGGAGCTCAACTGACAGGCTCATCTGTGGGGGAACATGTGGCAAAAAAAGGGCTGGGGACCACTCAGTTAATCCTGCTTTGTGTCTGACCTGTTGACTGAAAGACCCCGGGATTGCACTGGCAGTACCGCGACGCAAACGCTTCCATCATACGGTCGATCTTCTGGGCTTCACCTGGCAGTCGGAAACTCCACAGGAACTGCCTACAATTAGAGGGGAGAGGAAGGGGGCTTTAATTTGTGATGCCTCGTGGTGCACATGACACAGATGTTGCAGCTTTCTTCTGCTCAATATTTGAGTTTATCGTGGTGCTGTACCGTAGTGCTTGGACTAGATTGAGGTCTGCGAACTCGTGCAGCTCCACAAAAGCCTGCAGCACCTTGATGTTGAAGTCGTCCCTGGTGGAAAAAAATAATTCAGATGAGAAAATCAGATTTCCAATACTATTCTGAGCCATTCCTTTTTCTTTTTTTTAAAAGTAAGATCACTTTGAACACATTGTGAAGAAGACAGGGTGGAGAAAACCATATTTCCTCCATGAGAGTATTTCTCAACCTGAATTCCTGTTTCTCAGCATTCCTGTCATGTTTGTAACTTTATTCATACCGGGCGCTGAGCGTGGAGCCTGGAAGCAATTTAAACAGCTGGCCGATGTTGAGCGTTTCTCCACTCCAAAGGGGGGAAATGGAGCGTTTGACTGAAGAAAAACAGCTAAAACCAAACCGACACAGGCTCCTTTTTTGTCAGAGGTTTGTTTGACCATCAGAGGGGGTTTTGGTGGAAAAGTCAACAGCTGCTCTCAGGCTGCGGTCACAGCTTCTCTGATCATGTTTGTTGTACGCCAGGGGCCACGATCCTGATCCCATATCGTCTTTGTTTTGTGTATTGTTCAAATGAAGCCAGGAATTTTTAGACTTAGCGTTTTGTGTTGTGTTTTTTTTGTGGAAAGGTTTAGAAGAGTACAGAGAGCACTGGCTTACAGTAAACAAAAAATAAACTTCTATAGCAATAACAGTCTTGGATTTATTTGGACGAGGACTTGGGGGGTCTATACTGGCATCTGCAGACAAATGAAAAGAATCCTGTCCTATGAGGGTTATATAGAAGGTTATTGCTATAGGTACATTTATTACAAAGGATCTTGAATGCAGCCTGCTGTTTGTATATTTCTATTTCTCAATGTGACATCAGTATATATTGTATGTGACAAACAGAGCTGAATTATACAGGAACAATAAAGAGGTCAGGTAGCGTAATTTAGGAGTCAATCACCCGCTGAGCCTGCATACATCTCCCACTATCTATCCTCCTTCTGGCTATTTTTCTTATTCTTTCTTTCCACATGTTCCTCTCTGTTTCCCTCCTGTTCCACCCCCTCTTCATCTCCATCTCTACTCAGCATGTAATGATAGGTTCCAGCTCCTTGCATAAGCTCAATTAGTGATAATTACTGAGTGTAAACCCTCGGCCTGTGTTTAGTGTGATTTCCGCTGGGTAGGTGGCCTCTTTGATGATGATCCTCCGTGAATAAAGCCAACAAGAGGAGTCCCCAGAGTCCCGCCTCTCCGCAACCTCCAGCCTCATTCACATTAATTGTGTGTTTCATTGTTTCTGCTCCTGTCTGTTCATCTGTCTACTGATTCACAATCAGCAGCTGTACTCAGGTAAGAAGACACAGACTGTAGGTGATGTGATTCTCCCGGTGATCTTCTTCATAAGATTATACTTTTGTCAAATATGAGCTTCTTTTTTATGCAACACATAAACTACATGCTCTTTTACCTTTTATACATTCTGTTTATAATTATTTTGCTACATTTTCTTTCTATACTCTCTTTAAAAACACAAAATTTTGCAGGTATAAATACTGACTAACTTTATTCAAAATAAAATAGAGTTAGATCAATAAATTGGCCAGCTCAACATTGTCTTATTTCAGATATTTTAGTAAAGGTGTTAGCCGATAAGAAATTGCAGTACATAAAAATTTTAAGGGATCACTATCAAAAATGTTTAAGACTATTGGTTGATAGATAATGATCACATTTTTAAACTAATATATCGATATTGGTATCAGCTTCAAAACGGGTTATAAAACAAAGCACCATCACTGCTTCCGGAAAATTAGATACATCACTTCCTGTTCGATGATGAGTTTATATTAAAATGTAAAAACTCTGAGGTTCAGAGCAGCAAATGAAAGATTAGAAGTTGAACTGATTATAGGTTAAATCGTTGCTTTGTGTTTTATCAACTGAGGATAACGAGGAGCAGAATGGACGTAATGTACATGTAAGAAAAAAAGAGCACTGATGATTACTTTACAGTGCCACAGGATTTTCTCTGGTGTTTTTTCTGTGGTGCACATACTTGAACTCAAAACATTTTTAATTCAAACAACTTTTTTTCAAAATAGTGATTTCAAATTAAATAACGATGAATGATTATTTAAGCTGCGGTTTGTGCCTTATAAATGTGGAACACTAAACCTTTGATGTGCCGTCTCTTGCAGCTCCTTTTCCTGGTCTGGGATTCAGTGCGTTTTGTCCCTGTATGCCTCATATAGTATGTTTAACTATCTAATCTCACCCTCAGATAACACCATCCATCTCACTGGCTGCAGAACTTCCTTTCTTCTTCATTATCCAGCAGTCTGGCCTGAGATGTGAGGAGCTGGATGGTCCTTTTTATCACCATATCCACATGGGTAGACAGACACCCACACTGACTCAAAGATTCATGTTGGAAGGGGGTTGGTCATGCTCTCCCTCATTCATCAATACAACCAGCCCATAATGTCCTTCTTTAATCACAGAGGGAGGATAAATCTCATGTTAGGAGGACATTCAGCCTGATAGATGCTCTGTCTCACCGTTCGCCCAAATAGTCCCCAATGACGGTCTTGTTAAGGCCCTCGCCTTTGTAGAGGAACTGGGAGATGTCTTCAGGAGTGTGCTGGAGGAGGTCGTTCTCCAGCAGGAACTGGATTCCCTGGAGGAGAAAAGGAGAAAAAAGGATGGCCATTGATCTCAATTGACGATGGATGATGGAAAATGACAGGATTGCTCTTCACGCCAGAAGAAAGTCATCACTTTCAAGGCTACAGAGACAGTGGAGGTTGTTACAGGACACGCGGTACCTTCTTTGGATCCATGTTGAATTTCTTCCTGCCCATAGCGATCTGTTTGTTTCTCTGGGATGTTTTACTGCAACACAGAAACAAAAATGTAGAGATTTCATTGGGGTTACTACACATATTTCCCCTAAACAACACTGAAAAACAACAGATTGTCAAGTACTTGACTGTCAAACAAAACATTTTACTTTATTATAGTCACAACTGAGAATCTTACTTCCTGCCACATCTGTTCTACCCATTATACTGCATGTGTGTGTACGTGTGTGCGTGGTTGCGATAAATCTGAAAAACATGTGACACTGAGCACTGACTTTGATCTACACAAACAACCAGGTAGATGTGACAAACTAATATTGCTAGCATATAAAGTCACATCCCTCCCAGCTATGTTTATGTCAGTTAACACCTGTGATGTAATGAGTCCGCCTTTGATGTCTCTGACCTAACATGGAAATCCCAAACTGAACAAAGATAAAGGCAACAAGTCGACTAAGAGCCATAATTCTGGTACAGGCTATTTATGACTAAAACTAAAAAACAATGTTAGTTGTGACATCACAACCGTACAGAAGTCCCGACGGCTCGTCTATAGACAGTTTCTAAATATGGGCTGTGTGCATTTCTCTGTGGATTGAGCGTTTTGATACTTTTTCAGTATTTATACAGCACCTCCACAGGCTTATATACATTTATTGCTGCCAGTGTGCAGAAGGCTCTGAAACGTCAGTGCACACTACTGTCGTTAAATGTTACTGAACTAAAGGTATAAATAATATGTGAAAATATCCAAATTACCAGAACATTGTAAAGACTGGCATTACCTTGGTCTGGTGTCATAATATTTTTTAGTCAAATGCCTTTATAAAGTATAAAGTAATCTGTACAATGTTTGCAATGCAATACATCAGCCTTATAACTTATAGTGTTCAAGTTTTGTCTTCATAAGTTGAATACTTACTGATATATTAGAGATGTAAACCTCACATGAACAGTGCAAGCTACATTGGTGCAGTATGAAAAAAGCATCTCATCTTTAGTTAGTTACCTTTCTCCGACACACGTCAGCTGCTCGATCTCCGTCATGACCTCTGCTATCTCAAACTTCAACCTCTGAGAGAAAAGAGTGAGACAGTTGGTTTCTTTCTTTAAGTTAAAATGGCATAAAGTAGAGGAAAAAGCTTTAAGGCATGAAGACAACAGAGAATGCATTGTAAATTAAGCAGAGAAAAATGCTTTACTTTTGTGTGTAAAGATGTATTGCAGGTCTATTTGCATTTCTTACAGCATGCAAATAGACCTACAGTGCTGCAGTAGATATGCAAAAATAATTAAAAGGTCTGAAATTACTGACAACAATAAAATGCGATCTGTACAGTACAAGACATTCACCAGGGAAGCGAGGCGAGATTATCACCATAGTTACAATGCACTGCTAATAAAAAGAGGCTTCAGCTGCTGAGATGAAGATCAACATAAGCATACAGTATGTGTGTGCACACACTCGCACGCACCTCAATATCATCGAGCAGCTCTCTCTTCCTGCGTCGAATGTTTGACAGCTCATCCCTCTCCTCCAGGGACAGATCCTCAGGAACTGAAACACATGACGGAGGAAACACAGCAGACTTTAACCCTCGTTTGTACACAGCTCACATCGCTATACGCACTCAGCTCACTGCAGATGGGAGAAAACAGAAGTAAATCCAATCTAGCACCCGCAAGTTGTTAAGAAGGTCACAAGCACAGATGGAGGATTGAAAAGCGATTCATCCTCCTTGTGATGCTGCGTTGACTGTTTCGACTTGTTTCAGCTGCAGCAACACATATCAAGAGCCTCCATGTTCGTCTTAATTAACCAAAGACAGAGAGAAGGCGAAGGGTCTTAATTATTCCACTTGAAAGTGTTTTGCCCCTACCCTCCGTCTCTACTTGGCTCAGGGGGAAATTCTATTAATAAAACCAATCCAGATTAAGTTTTCTTTCATTAAAAGTGAATTTGCTAATTTAACACTGATTCCCCGGCCGCAAGGGTTTCAGAGCTCCAGGCGAAAAGAGGGGAGGATGACTCGCTTTCTGTTCCATGTTTCCTCCCCCCTCCTCTACACTATTTCTGTCTCAATCTTGTTTTCTAATCTTTTATCCCACTTCTCTCTCTCTCTCTCTCTCTCTCTCTCTCTCTGTCTTTCTCTCTGTTTCATTCTTTTCCCCACGCACACTTTATTCCTCAATTTTCCTCATCTTTCAGCTGCAAAGAGATCCTGGGCATTGCGATTTCGCTTCATTAAGCCAGCTTAGAAGCAGAAAACAGAAATCTCTCAACAGGAAAATGGCACATCAGATATCACAGTCGCAGCTTTGTGCTTGCATGTTGCTAAAGGAGATATAGCTTGTTGTTGTTTTCCCTTACAGGTATTAAAGTAAAACAAGGTCACTGGGCCCAAGAGGAAGCATTCAGCCCACTTTTAATTCAACTGCTTGTAATAGAGCTGCGTTCAGGGGAGTATTGTTATACATGGTATTCACATTAACACTGAGACAAAAGAGGCATCCTAAATTAGTTATGTAATCCTGAAGAACCGTGATAAGGGTCAGGTAAACAACAGGAGAAACAGCTGAGGAATTTCCTCTATGGGCAATGTTTTTAATAGACAAGAGAGGGGATTTAAATGCACGACTGAGAGCATAAACATAAAGATGTTAATAATTGTTGCTCACCTCACAGCAGCCCTAACGCAATACAACTGCGAGTGCTGTGAATGTGGCTCGGAAGCCAATTAGTGCTCTTTAAAAGTTTCTAGGCTGTTTTCCACAATGAATCTTCTAATTGAGGAATGCTTTCTGCATCTGTCCGTTTGTCCTACAGGACACTCAACAGAAGTTAACCACGGGGGAAAAGGAAGAAATTGTTGCGCTGGGGTTTAAAGGTTAGTATTTGAAGCAAAAGATTGAAATCAGAATCAGAAATACTTTAATAATCCCAGGGGGAAGTTATCTAAATACTCTTTTAGTTGCTTTCTTGCCGAGAGCTAGTTGAGAAAATTGTTTCACTCTTATAGGTCCAGTAAGGCAAGAGTGAGCAAGTGCTTAGCTTAGCTTTGCATAAAGATTGAAATTGGGAAAACAGCTAGTGTGCCTCAGTCTGAGGGTAAATCTTATCTCTATATCTTGTTTGATCAGATTTTGTTGTGTTCGGATAACGAACCTTGCAGTTTCTCCCTGCTTCCAGTCTTAATGCTAAGCTAAGCTAACGGCTGCTGAGTGTAGCTTCATATTTAAAGGACAAACATGAGAGTGGTTAGCAATCTTGTCATCTAACTCTTGGCAAGAAAGAGCATGCTTTGCTGCATGTCTCCTCCTCTCTTACCCCATTTCCTGTACGTCCTATCTAATAAAAGGCTTGAAAACTGCCAAAAAAATAATCTAAAAAGAAAAAAGGTTTGACATTTTGAAAAAGCCTGGGTTACTGATGTATTCTATCTGTGTTGGTTTTAAAAAGCTGATTAATAAAAGAAAACATGAAGTATTTGGACGTAGGAAACACTGTAGCTATGTTATAATGAGCATGTTAGCATAGCAACGTTAGCTGTTAGCTCAATGCTATTACTTGCACGTTGCTAGCATGTCTATTGAACAAAAAAAGTCTACTTGTGAAAATGTGTTTTCTTTGTCTTGTCTTTGTCTTTATGATAGTTAACATATTTACTAGGCTACTTAAAACATTTTAATCGTTGCTCAGATAGAACAAGCAATATTTTGTGATGGCCATTTTGTATTTTCACATAGACCAAACCAGTCGTTTATAATCAGCAGATGAATCAATAATGGAAAAAAATGCCTAATGCCCTCTTTGTCTTTTTGAACATGTTGCTCGAAGGAAGAAGATTAGCAAGCAGCAGATAGCTCCATGTTTTCCAATTGCCTTGAGGCCGTGCATTAGCTAATGGAGATTTTCAGTGGATGCAACAGTGTGCATGATTACAATCTTGATTCATTACAAATCTAATGTAAAGCAGAAGATGCTCCCTTTCATAAAAGCCGACCCCCATTAATGAAAAAGCACTGATATTATGCTATTATCCTCCAATCCAGGGCTCACTGTATTCTATATTGTAATGTATGTCTTTCAAATCATACATTTGATAATAGAGATCACTATTAAACCATAGGTAAGGTCTTTACTCCAGAAGATAATCTTGTTTAGTGGTGGGGGGGGGGGGGGGGGGGCTCTTCTACAGAGGTGGTCCATCAATTACATTATTAACACACCTCCCCCTGTGACCTTCTATGACTCATTCAGGAAACAAGTTCACTGTCTTCAGCAGGCGCAGGGCGTCGTGGGGCTGGTCTTCCTCCACATCGGCTCAAAGCAAACACAGCCACACTTGAATGGTAATCTACTAAAATCCTTTATAGTTTGAGTCATGCTTCTTAGTAAACATTTGACCTTGGGAGGTCAATTTGTGCGTGCAGAAAACTAGACCACTTGAACCTCTGTGAGTAAAATAAATCTGCTATATGGAAGCTCAGAAATCCACTGTAGTTGAGTGGTGGGTTGAGAGGGTCCAAAGGGTTTAAACTCCAACATGTGCACCACAGAACAAGAGGCTCTGGTAATTTCCCCCCCTCCCTAAAAACCAAATCCCTTAAAATCTACTTTTAGGAGTAAATCCCCTGCTGTTCTTCACACCCAAAACTAACAACTGTCCCTGGCCACCCACTGAAACCAAAGGCTTTGATGGCATTTAAACTAATGCTAGGATGCTTTGACACACACAAACCCACACAAACCAGCCAGTATCATGACTTTCGCCATGTTTAATTTGGTCACATATCAATATACGTTTTAAGCCATTTGTTAGAAAGGACGGACAGAAAGAAAAAAACACATTTATAAGCTTTGAGAAGTGATTCGAGAACCAGTGTTCACACCAGTTGTGAGGTACTCAGAGTGCATGGAGCTCAGAGTGAAAATCCCACGCTCACTTAACACTGGCTGCAGTCCCATTTTTCACTGACTCGTGTGAGTGAGAGAGGATTTGTTCAGATCTATTGGCTTTAAAGTAGCGACTTTAACGGCTGTAATGCCTTTTTAAAGTGGATGAGCTTTTAAAAAATATAGATATAACCCTGTTACCCTGGTTGCCCCTGCAGCACACTGGGACACATGCAAGGAAGCAGGAAGGTAAGGGAAACTTCCTCTTGGATCCGGACTCTAATCTGAAACCCGCCGCCCTAAATCCCTCTAACTGTAGACGAAGACATGCTCTGTATTAAAGCCGGGGTCATACATTCAGACAGACAGACATAGAGCCGCACATGAGCACATACACACTAAGGCCAGCTGGCATTAATCCCACATGCTCGCCCTACCCGCCGTGCTCTGTGAGCCCAATACGAGTCTGTTAGAGCGGAAGTGTGATGTATAACAGCGTATACACAGATGTTGCCACCGACCAGCCACTGCCTGCCTTTAACCTACTTTGCCAAAGTGATGACATTATGTGACAGTATGTGCAGCAGTAGATAGTCTGGCGTAGCTGTCTGCGGAGAGGCACTTTGGCCCTGAGCCACAGAGCGGGAATGCTAGGACATCAGCACAAAGGCCAATGTGAGGAGGTGAAGGAGGTCACGACACAGCCAGTGAAAGGTCATGCACGCAGGAGAACTGAAACAGCGTTCAGTGTTACAAAAACAAGAAAACATCATTTAAAATCCCACTGACATTAGGTCTGTGTATTGGGAGGAATCTTGCAATATGAATCATGATACAGGGGTTATGATTCCATATATTGTGATGATATTGTGAGGATGTACATGCCTGTCATAGTATAGCCTCGTGAGACCATCCTGATCTTGCAAGCTCCATTGTATTTTACTCGCAGATCAGTCTGCCAAGTTTGCCAAGCGACCGAACCAATCAGCGTTGGTTTCGAGGCGAGTTTAAGTATGATGCAACAAGAAGCGACTGTTCATTGTAAACAACATGGCGGCTTCCACGGATGAGATGAGCGCAGCTATCGAGCAAGCCACTCGCTAACACTTTTTTCTCTTGGACCCTTCTGTTGGAATATGGAATGGGCACCTTTTATCCGTAAATTTGCGTTACACATGCTTTGTTGATCTGATTGGTTTATTAGGCCCATATGTTGGTGATAGACAGATGGTTTATCCAATCAGCAGCCAGTATTTTCGTCCCTTCCCAAAAGATCTCTAAACGAGAGTTCCCAGATGGATTTGATGAGCAATGAGAATCATGCGAATCAATCCATCTGGCGGAGTCAGGTTGGACATACTGTAGTATGCAGTGAGTATAAAATGGTCACACTATAATGAAATGGCTACTATGGAGACTAGCATCATCACACATTAATACAATTCCTTCACAAGTAGCACATTTTGACTCAATAGGCAGATATCCTCCTTTGAAACTGTATGAAAAAGTTATTTTTCTCTATGCTGTAGCCTGTTCAGTAATAATTCAGTCTTGGCTGTTGCGTGAGAAGAGCGATTAGGGGAGCTAATATGGATTCTTGTTTTTAACTACATCTGGGGTCACAGGGAGAATCTGGGGCTAAAGGGAGCTGAAGAGCCCTCTCGCTGATTGCTCTGCTTAATCTGCAGTTTTGGGGAAGGACCTCCTGCTGTGAGTGCATTTGTGCGAGTGGGTAGTTGCATAGGAGGTGGTCTGCACACGATGTCCTCTTTATATCACACATCTGCTCGGCATCAGCACTATGTCAATATTTGATTCGATGAACATCGCCAGCAGAATCTGAGGGGCTTCCACTGCCATATGCTGGCGGCCAAAGTAACCATAATCTGATGATTTGATCGGCCTGAGAATGAATTAGATGGATGCTGTTTCTTCTGGCGTCCGGGCAGGATGAGGGGCTTTCACAGGCTGAGTGAAGCCCGAGTGGCTCCCTATCCTCTCACTGCAACAGATTTCAGATGATCAGCCAGGTTTTATGCAGAATTTAGAGGGAAGCTGTAAACGTTTAGTCTATAAACTATATTAATATACTGCATTTATTTCACTTTTATTCTCTCACGGAACAAAAACATCTAAAGTTCAACAAAAAGTGGCTGATACAGTATACCCCTTTTCCACCCCACTTTGCGTGTACATGCAGGTTTTTTAAACACGTCAAAACACGCTAAAATTAGGCGATAGACTCCTTGTGCATTGCCAGTATGGAGGTATCATGGATGCAGACGTTGAGGCGGAGCCCCGTTAATTCCTATACAAGTTGCTCAGTGGCGCATGAAGCCAAAAAGTTCAACTGCCACATCGGTGCATCTCAATTAGAGATGTACCAATCTGATCCCGGAGCGGATATCGGCTCCGGTACTGATTAATTAGCTGGATCGGATATCGGATGAATGAGGCCGATCCAGCATTCTGATCCAGTCATTTCTCTTTAATTAAGTATCATACAAAGCAATACAGTTACAGCGATCTAGTCTATTCAATTCTATGTTTGCAACACCAGGGTTTTATATTCCATTCTAAAATATCTGTTATTTTTGTTACTAATGTACACTTTGTCATTTGTTAACAAAAAATATTAAGTGCATTTATATCTGTGTTCATTTGTTACCTTTTGTTAATAAGGCAAAACGTTAACGTCAAGCCTGATGCCTTCACTCACATGGACAGGTATACAATTCATTCATTCAACAGTGGTATCGGATCGGTATTGGGTATCGGCCGATACACTCAGTCCAGGTATCGTATCGGATTGGATCGAAAAAAAATGTATAGTGCATCTCTACTTAAAATACCCAGATGATCAGCACTACTTGTGCGTTACGTGGCCCATAGAGCATGCGGCAGTAGAGACTTCCACTTCCCTTTAGCGCTCCAGCTAACTTGAATGGGGATTCGATTATTTAATTGTAAAATAAGTGTGTCCACCCGATCCACCCGGGTTACATGGTCATGACTAGTGGGTAACCCAAGAAAAAGTCTTGCAGAATGTTTGAGGTTAAGCATCGACCTTGAATGGTTACCTAAGGTTAGTAAAGGTCATCGGGAAGCAAGTCTCGTAAATCTAGGTTTACCATCAACACACGACCGGCCGTCATATTTCCATTACTGCCAATCAGAGCTAGAGCTGATAAAAGCCTGTGACTACTGCGGTTATTTGTCCTGAGAATGAATTCAGACTACAGACAAAAGCCAGTGAGAAAGGCGCTGTAGAGTAAGATGGTGAACATGGTACACATTATACTGCTGACCATCAGTTAGCATTGTCATTATGAGCATGTTAGCCTGTTGACTTTAGCATTTAGATCAAAGTACAACCTATCATAGCTATTGCTGGACTGTTTAGGCATCCCCTTGCTTTTTTTATTGTTAAATTCATGCTTCACAAACCTAACTCTAAATAATCCTGGTCTCAACAGACAAGGGATGCAAGACATGGATGTGACAATATATTGTGAAAGGCGACATATATTTGAGGGATCATTTCCTGCCAGGCGCTGCTGTTGCTTCCTGCCAGTGTCAGGTGATTGACAGGAAGCAGAATGAACATAACGCTTTATCTGATACAAACACGCTCACCTGCATTTTTTGTGATAGATATCTAGCAGGCAATTTTGATTTCTGTTTTGGGTTCTATTCATTTTGAACACGACAATGAACGGGAGGAAATAACTTTTGATATCTCCGGTGATAATGACGATGCGCAGACATCAGGAGAGGGTCAACCTGGATGATTGTCAAACCTTTCAGTATGCAGCTCCGGTGACAATGACGTGTATCTCTGTGTCGTTTCAAAGGTTCAGGATGTTCCTGTGATGGTTGTGTGGCTGCCTGCACAAATACTGACTTTGGCGGTCAACCCTTATCCAATTCACAAAAAGACCAGAGCAACCTTTGATCATAACAACAGAAAAAAGCACCCACAAAGTTAATGTAATTTGTCTCTCTTGGTATTGGCTCTAAGCTCAGTTCTTTATAGATAGGTCATATTAAATACCCATAATGTTAAATATCATGGCTACCTGCTGCATCAAAGACAGCTCTGTCCTCACCAAGTCTATTTGAAACAGAACAGGAGGGAAAATATACTTGATCGGGAGAAAAGGGCAGGAAATGAAAGAACGCCAGGACGTGTTATTAAGGTGAGAACGAGCGGGGCGTTGGAGCGGCGTTCCATTTCTATTGAGCCAGAAGCCAAGAAACACACATCTTCCCTCCAGACTCTCTCTCTCACCCCTCCCTCACTCTGTCTGCTTTCTCTTAACCCTCCTTCCACTGACATTAGGTGTGGATTACTCGAACACAGTACATCTCTGCTGCCCTTAATGTCTGCCTGTGTTCCTCCCTGACTCCAGCTCATTTAATTTGCTTTCCTTTTGTCTCCCATCTGCTCACTGTCTCGCGCTTAAAGAGCTTCCCCGCTCGACAGCTCCGAGCAATAACTCCAGGCAAGGCGTACCTCTATTCACAACAGCAGAGATGTTGCCTTACAATGTCTTGTATCACACACACACACACACACACACACACACACACACTACCATGGTGATGGGAACATGTCGGGAAGCCTCCCCAGTCTGTCCTAATCAGGTCCATATGTAGTCTTCTCTCTCTCAACACTTAAGTAGTGCAGTTTGTTACAAGCTCCGGCTCAATCCCTGCACACCACGCGCCAGCACTGTCTGTGTTTGTGTATTTGTGTATTTGTTGTCTGTTGCATGCGGTATACTGTACTGTTTTGTTTAATCTTATAATGTTGCACCACAAAACCCATAATCTTGGCAGTCAAAATGAATTTCTGTTCTGTTCCAAATCTCCCCTTAAGCCTTTTAAATGACACAGCCTGCCTGCCGGGTCAACCAGCGAGATTGTAAAGAGTACATTTTAGCACATTTTTTGGCATCTGTGTCTACACACATAAAAGACACTCTTTGCCTAAAACATTGCAGACGTTTGTTTCAGGCTACTGGTGTGTTGCAGGAAATTTGGAAGTGGTGTATTCAATCCAGCTTGCAGCTCCATGTTTTTATACTCAAGGTAAATTCTTTCTCCAGCCAGGTGAATAAAACAAATGTGAAGCATGAAAGATGTCCACATGAACGTAAAGGCTTTTAAAAGGTGATATAGCTTAAGATACACATATTTATCACCATGAAGTATCGGTAGTATTGGATATTTGAACTTGTGCGTTATAACCTTATAAGTATAGAGATGTAACCCTAAGCCTGTCTTTTAACCTTCAGAGCTAATGTTAGCTAGCTGCTAACTGAGGTGTTGCCGTTTGCGCGGCCAGATTCTTTCAGTGACTTGTTGGGTGGATACGAGATATAGCTAGCTGTTTCCCTCATTTACGGTCTTTATGCTAAGCTATCAGTCACTTGGCTGTTGCTTCATATTAGCCTAACGACACAAAAGTGATCTTCGTGTCTAACTATCAGCAACAATGCAAATACGCATCTTTTCCAAAATGTTGAACTATTACTTTAACTACTGATGTCTGGACAACAGTGTAACTGATTTTTGGCTAAACTACTGTAGCTAGAAATATCATAGTCTATGCCCTTATGATACACAGGTCTCTTTTACCCAGCTCTTATACAAAACTAATATTGGAGGGAAAATACTTGATACTGGAAATACAAACATCACTAAAACTTTCTACTACATCTCTGTTTTATAGCTGTTTCATTTATGGAAGGTTGGAGTTTACTTGAAGTTTCTGCGATGCCTTTACTTTTCATTCTTGAAAAGACAACTGTTCCGCTGCAAAAAAATGCCCATCGCAAGTTCCCAACCTCCCTGTGGACATCTTCTTGTTTTGTCTCAGCAACAGTCCAAAACCCAAAGATTCTTAGTTTACTATCAGAAGACCATGAAATATTCACATTTGAGGGGCTGGAACGACAAATTAGTTCTCATCAGTAATTTTTGTCAGTATTTTTTCAGTTGATCAACTTAGAAACTAATCATTTCAGCTCTAATACACTTTAACTATAAGCAGATTCCACATGCAGCACATCTCCAGGGAGAGGTTAGGTTGATGAAACATGCAGATGCAGAGAGATATGCATCTGTCTGAGCTGTGTTCTGCTGCTGTCTAGCCCTTCAGCACCAATCACTTACATTAAGCCAGCCAGCCTCGGAGGACTGAGTATAGCTAAAAAAGCAGCCGCAGCTCGCCCCGCGTGACTGTCTGATGTCCTCCCACACGCTCACCCTACAGCCACAACAAAGGCTGTACCCTAATCACACCAACTTTCCTACAAGCTAATCCCCCTCAAAATTACAACACTTGGCGCCAAGAAATCTCACATTCAGTATGTTGATTCAGGTTGGGCCTGAAAAGTCCCCTCAGCTTGGGTTTCATGCCTGCTGGGGTGAACATGATATGAAATAATTACATACAGTCAAGTGTCCAGTAAGGTTGGGGAGATAATTAACAAAAATACAGGAGAGAAACGCACTTTTTTTCTTTCTAAGGGAGATATTTCCAAACGGAAAGCTATGGCATTAAACTACGCACAGACACTAACTTAAGTACAATTAAAAACGCCCCTACAGACATAACAGTAAGTGCTGCAGTCAGATACGATTTGTTATTTTAGCGCACACTCTGAAAGAATTGAAGGAAAGGCCTTTTCCATTTAACTTTTCCCACGGTCAGATAGACAGAAGAGTGCTGATTGACACTGGGGTTATCACGACACTCACACAGGATATATGGTCAAGGAAACCCCATTAACAAACGTTGCAGAGCATTTTGTGGCGTCTGAATGCACAAGTCATGTTTTGTTTAGTCTCAGTCATCACAGACATCTTTATTTAGGAGTATGACATTTTTCAATGGTAATATTAATTAATATAATAATTTAGGAGTTTAAGTACCTAATACCCCAAACTCCCAAAACAGCCGTGTACTCAGCCCATATTTATTCCTTGACTGCAGCATCACAAAGCTGCTATGATAAAAGAGAAAATACAAGAAAGCCAAGTGTTAAAATTCATGGCCTCCATCCAGCCGTTCCGTGCACAGCTTTCTAGCCAAATTCTGCCTCTGTGTTCTTTCCACTTCTCCATCCAGCTATACAATGATGCTAAAAATAGACATGTGAGTAATAAAAACACTTAGGATTTCAAGCCTGTTGCTGATTTTCAGCCATTTTGAAGCCAGGCCCTGTCTCCTCTGTGGCGAGTAAAGAGCAGAGAAGCGCCAACTCTGATTAGCGAGTGCAGTAAACATGCACTAATGAATTCCACGCTGCAGCTCCGTCCCGCAAATAATGCACAGTGGCATCGTTTATGGTTCCATTCAGTGTGTAGATAAGTTCAGCTCAGGAATATGTGCAGGCTGCTCTCCTCTTGCTTCAACTCCACCATTATTCTAATAATGATGTCCCTTACTGAAATGACAGATTTTCTATTGTTCCACAAAAAGCGTTTCAGCTCAGAAACTTCACCATCCCTTCCTCAGTTTGTAATCAGTAACTCTGATCACCCAAACGCAGCTCCCCACATACTGATTCAGCCTGAGTGGTGGCTTGTGGGAGCATTAGCTGTTCATATACCATTCATTAATGCTAAAGATTCTCAGGGCATCTGTTCACTCCGGTTCACTGGTGCAGAAGGAATTATAGCCCCAACTTTGAACATATGTTGTGCAGTTTGCAGGCATACTGTAACTGTACGTACATGCAGGCACGCGAACACAGTCCCTAATGCACACACATGAGGGTAATGTGCACATTTGTTTGCATGCAAAAAGCACAGATTGTCATTGTATGGACTTACAGACACAGAGCTGAAAGGTACCTAGAAATGGCTTTGACATTTTTTTCGGGAGGGGGGCTTAAAGAGACAGGTGCTAAAACAGAGTGTTTTA